>NC_064860.1:86241504-86564531 GCF_024139225.1 Suncus etruscus | reverse complement strand
CTCATTGAATGTTTTGTTCTAGAGGACAAAACACAAACTGCGTATGGTGGAGACAGCCCAGAGATTTCCTTGCTACCTCTCAAAGTCATAAGAGTAATTTTATGAGACTGGTTAGTCTGTAATGGCAAGAGTTACCAGTCCAATTTTCTTGAAACTGAAATTTGGTTTACTGCTGTGACTTACAATTTTGATGCCACAGTTACTCCTGATGGTGACAAAGCTATCTGATGCTCTATTGGGTGTTTCTTTCTTTCTTTCTTTCTTTCTTTCTTTCTTTCTTTCTTTCTTTCTTTCTTTCTTTCTTTCTTTCTTTCTTTCTTTCTTTCTTTCTTTCTTTCTTTCTTTCTTTCTTTCTTTCTCTTTCTTTCTTTCTTTCTTTCTTTCTTTCTTTCTTCTTTTTCTGTCTTTCTTTCTTTCTTTCTTTCTTCTTTCTTTCATTTATTCTTTCTTTCTTTCTTCTTTCTTTCTTTCTTTCTTTTTCTTTCATTCTTTCTTCTTTCTTTCTTTCTTTCTTTCTTTCTCTTTCTTTCTTTCTTTTTCTTTCTTTCTTTTTTTTCTTTCTTTCTTTCTTCTTTATTTCTTTCTTTCTTTTTTTCTTCTCCTCCTCTTCTCTTCTTCTTCTTCTTCTTCTACTCCTCCTCCTCCTCCTATTTTTCTTCTTCTTCATTCTTCTTCCTCCTTCTTCTTCCTCTTCTTTCTCGTCCTCATTCTTTTTTTTTTTTTTTTGGTTTGGGGGGATCACACCCAGCAGTGCTCAGGGGTTATTACTGGCTCTGTACTCAGACCTTGCTTCTTGGGGCCAGAGAGATACATGAATACATGGAGTGTTTGCCTTGCATGCAGAAGGATGGTGGTTCGAATCCCGGCATCCCATATGGTCCCCGGAGCCTGCCAGGGGCGATTTCTGGGTGTAGACAAGAAGTAACCCCCGAGTGCTACTGGGTGTGACCAAAAACAAAAAACAAACAAAAAACAAACAAAAAAATCACTCCTGCCAGACTCGGGGATCCATAGAGTATGCTGGGGATTGGACCTGGGTCCATCCTGGGTTGGCACCATACAAGAAATTGGCGCAAGGTGTTTTGACTTCTATTGGTCAACTCTCACAGAATTTGGCTTTTATATCAAGACATTTAAATACCTTTATGGGTGTAAGAGATAGTACCAAGGTTATGGCCTTCCATGTGGCCAATCCTGGTTCAATACCTAGACCATATATGAACCCCCAAATACTATGAAGAGTCACCTTTGAATAGTGTCAAGAGAAATTTCTATGCACTGGAAGGTGTGGCCTCCAAACCCATAAATGAGTAAAAAGAGTAAATAAATAAAAAGACTATTAAAAGTCTTCCAATGAATCTTTCCCTCCCCTCCTTTCCTTATCTCTTCTCCCACCCCTCCACTTCCTTTCCCACCCCTCTCCTTCCTTCCATTTCTTTCTTTCTCCTTCCCTCCCTTCCTCCCTTTCTCTCCCTCCCTCTCTCCCCTCCCCTTCTCCATTCGTTCCCTCTCTTCTTTTCTTTTCCCTTCCCTTCTCTTTGTTGTTGTGGTCACTGGACTGGTGCAAAATCTGGATGTCACCACTAAGTCACAGTAATGGAACATTTTTAAGTGTCATTTATAACAAAGGCCTGTTTCCTTAATCTCCTATGAAAGCAGAATGCGGTTTCTAGAAAATTTGATTTTCTTTAACTTAAATGTATTTTTTCTCGGATGGAATTTTTCTGAGAATAATCGAGAAATCCTGAAAACTCTTTACCCAGTCTGAGCATCTCTATGTTTAAGTATTTGGGGATTGCTATTCTTTTGATCAGGAGGTGATATGTTTTTCTTCTGATTCAAGACTAGTGATACACTGTGGCTATGTGACTAGTGTTCATTGTCTTCATATTTATAAAGAAAATGAAGTAATACATTCATAAAGGTTTGCTAACTTCTGATCGTCTCCTAGGATCTGAGCTTAACATCTCTGGCAACCTCTAGCATCATTTTGAAGATAAAAGCCTCCACCAGTCAAGGATATTGGATATTTTCAGGGATTGATAGGTGAGGTGATCTTGTATATTAAAACTACAAGCATCAGCACTATAGTAAAGACGTAACCAAACCATAATACCTAAATTATGGAAAAGAAAAGAAAATCCTTTTGTGACAACGTAAATGAAAACAGAGAGGATAATTTACGATAAATAATGCAAAAGTGCATCTCATTTATATAGAGGATACAGAAAAGCAAAGTACTGAAATGGATAAAACTAACAGAAACAAATCCATAGACTCAGACCACAGTCTGTGGTTGTAAAAGAGGAGGATCAAGGGGAGAAAACTTCCAATGGGTTGTTGAGAAGGATGAGTTTTTTACTCCAATGATGAGTATCAACTGAGAATATATGCTGTTGCCACCCTGTAAATAACTGGAGAAAAAGAGTGGTGTTTATCCTCAAATCATAGGATTATCTTTCAAGTAAAAGAGAATAACAGGGCTTGTACAACAAAAATGAGAAATAAAAAAAGGAAAATAGAAAAAAAAGGGGGGGGGGAAGAGAGGCTGGAGAGATAGCACAATAGGTAAGGCCACTTTTCTTGCAAGTAGCTGACCTGGGTTTGATCTCCGCACCACATATAATCCCTTGAATCCCACAAGGAGTATCCTCTGAGCACAGAACCAGGAATGAACCCCCAAGTACAGCCAAGTATGGCCCAAAAGAGAAAGGAAGGAAGGAAGGAAAGGAAGGAAGGAAGGAAGGAAGGAAGGAAGGAAGGAAGGAAGGAAGGAAGGAAGGAAGGAAGGAAGGAAGGAAGGAAGGAAGGAAGGAAGGAAAAAGGAAGTGACGTAGGGAGGGAGGAAGTGAGAAAGAAAGAAAAGAAAGAAAGAAAGAAAGAAAGAAAGAAAGAAAGAAAGAAAGAAAGAAAGAAAGAAAGAAAGAAAGAAAGAAAGAAAGAAAGAAAGAAAGAAAGAAAGAAAGAAAGAAAGAAAGAAAGAAAGAAAGAAAGAAAGAAAGAAAGAAAGAAAGAAAGAAAGAAAGAAAAAATAAGAAAGAAAGAAAGAAAGAAAGAAAGAAAGAAAGAAAGAAAGAAAGAAAGAAAGAAAGAAAGAAAGAAAGAAAGAAAGAAAGAAAGAAAGAAAGAAAGAGAAGGAAAGAAAGGGACGGAGGGAAGAAAAGAAAGAATAAAGGAAAAAGGAACTAGAGGGAGGGAGGGAGGAAAAAAGAAAGGAAGGAAGGAAGGAAGGAAGGAGAAAAAAGAGAAAGAGAAAGGAAGAATAAAGAGAGAAAGAAAGAAGGTAAGAAAGAAAGAGAAGGAAGGAAAAAGAAAGGGAGGGAGGAAAAAAGAAAGTAAGGAGAAAGAAAGAAATGAAAGAAAGAAAAAAGGAAGGAAAGAAAGAGGGAAGGAGGGAAGGAAAGAAAGAATAAAGGAAAAAGGAAGAAGAGGGAGAGAGGAAGAAAGAAAGAAAGAAAGGAAGGAAGGAAGGAAGGAAGGAAGGAAGGAAGAAAGAAAGAAAGAAAGAAAGAAAGAAAGAAAGAAAGAAAGAAAGAAAGAAAGAAAGAAAGAAGAGAAAGAAAGAAAGAAGAAAGAAAGAAAGAAAAAGAAAGAAAGAAAGAGAAAGAAAGAAAAAGAAAGAAAGAAAGAAAGAAAGAAAGAAGGAAGGAAGGAAGGAAGGAAGGAAGGAAGGAAGGAAGGAAGGAAGGAAGGAAGGAAGGAAGGAAGAAAGGAAGGAAGGAAGGAAGGAAGGAAGGAAGAAAGGAAGGAAGGAAGAAAGGAGGAAGGAGAAAAAGACAGAAAGAGAAAGAGGAAAGAGAAAAAGGGAGGAAGGGAAAGAGGGAGAGAGGAAGGAAGGGAGGGAGGGAAGAACTGTAGGTACAAAATGAGTGGGGATTTTATTCACAGATTCTACCTTCACCACAGCTAGTCATTAATGTCAGTGTTCAAGGACAGTCATGGGCTGCTTATTCACCTTTTATCAACTGAATAGCAGTATGAGTAAGAGTACAGGAAGATCGATCTGGAATGCCTGGGTCTGGGCTAGCATTGTATCACTGGCTAGTTGTGGCTCTTTGGGAAAGTCAATTATTTCTTCATAGGAATGCTGTTCTATTTAGCTTTTCAGCCTTTCCCATGTTGTCATCTCTAAAATGAGAATAATAGCTTCAGAGCTCCATAGAACAATCACCCCAACAGAACAAACCCACTGATTTAGTGAAGCAGTATGCAGAAAGTTGAACATAAACACCCTCAGTGAATGTTGGTATTTCGTATTTTCCCACAATACACTGATTTAAGGGATTGTGGCTGACTGATAATCTTGATTGTTCTCAAATACTAAGCACTTGGGGGGCACTGAGTGATACTGATGATGAACATTTATTTGCTTTGCTTCATTTTTTTCCAGGAATCTTCCAAGTGGTACTCAAGAGGCCCAAAGGCCCCTTCTGACTATTCTTAGTCAACTTGGGCGACAGCTCAATGCAAAAGCCTTCAATTCTGGCCTCGTTTTCAGGAACTACAAAAGTACACCCAGAGGCACTGGGAGGGATGGTGAGGCCCTACAGGACCAGACCTTGTAATACTCAATACTCAAGGGACCAGGTGACCCTGGAGGTCAAAGCAGGTCAACCATATGCACCCTAACTCCTTTTTCTCCCTGGTCCTAATAAGGAACACTCAACATCCAGATTTGCACATGAAAAGCAGCAAGTGATTAAATGACTAACATTTCTCCTATATGTTAAGTGGCATCATTCTGGATGATGTGATGTTTTACAGTTCTGACCTGTGTTTTCAATAGGCCACAGAATAACAATAGAGCAGTTTCCCTGGGCCCTGGCTCTGGGGGGAACTCTCATCTGCCAAGAAAGAGAAGGTACCTTAATAAAGACCACCACAAAATGGTAGTGACGCTATGAAATCCACCCTCTTTTCATCTCAGTGCAAACATCTCCTTTGCCTTTATGTTTGTTGGTTGGTTGGTTGGTTGGTTTTTGGTTTCTGAGCCACACCCAGCAGTGCTCAGGGATTCTCCTAGCTCTGTGCTCAGATATCACTCCTAGAAGCCTCAGGGGACCATATGGGGATGCCAGGGATTCAACCCGGGTTGGTCATATGCAAAACAAATGTCCTACGTATTGTGCATCACTATAGCCCCTGTCTTTATTTTTTCTCCTGCTCCTGCAAGTTTTCCTGTTGCATTTTCCTAGTCCCTCTCAAGCACTTGATATTTTCAAGTGGTCTTGGCACTGGATAGTTATGAAAATCCTGAAAACATGGGACAGTGATTCCCTTATTCTTGCTTTGATGAATGTAAGTTTGGTTTTCTTAACTGTTCCCCATTCATATAGGCGTTTTCTTGAAGACCCAGTACTTCCAAATTATGGCTGCCACACTGACTTCTCCAGAGACCTTTGGAGCCAGGCCAGGCTGCTTCTCCCACCCCTCTGTACACTCAGAAGTCACTGGTAGTCATGCCCACAATCCAGAACTTTCTGCTATATTTGCATAAGTGGTCAATGCTAGACTCGTAACTCTCAAGAAAGAGACCCAACTAGCAGGAATTATTCATGAACATACCAGCCTCTTAGTTGATCTCATTGGGGCCCTTTGGGGCAGGGAGAGGCATGGCAAGTCTTTCCACCCTGCTAAAGCTCTGAGAGCTGCACACACAGATCTGTCCTATAACTACTTCCATACCAATGGGCCAGCTTCATCTTTTCTCCACTCATTTCTGCAGAGACTCCTAGCAGCCAAATACTCCAGGTATCCTGGTTTTGTGACTGACAGTCATCTCCAGGGACCTTTGAAGCCAGACTGGGCCACCTCCCCTATGCCTCTATACTGCCAGAAGTCCTGGCAGCCACACCCATGATCCAGAATCTGCACAAGCATGTCTGCATAAGTGGGCAACATCATAGACTCAAGTTATTCTCAAAAAAGAGGCCCAACTAGCAGGAAAAACTCATGGATATGCTGACCTTGTAGTTGATTGTACTGGAGCCCTTCTTAGGATTCCTAAGCTCATATACCCAGGTCTACTCAAGTTAGTGAAACACTTAGCCACATCAGCAACCCTGTGTCCCCCCTTCCCAGTAGGAATACACCAAATTAGATCTGATATTATCATAGAAGCCCCATAATCTCAACACACAAAATTAGCAACAGGATGCCCCACTGTCAATATACAGCTTATTAGCCTCAGATATAAGATTCCATTTTGACTTTTTTTTTATTTTGAGCCACACCTGGTGATGCTCAGGGGTTACTCTTGGCTATGTGCTCAGAAATCGCTTCTGGCTTTGGGGACCATATGGTATGCTGGGGGATTGAACCATGGTCCTTCCTAGATTAGCCGCATTCAAGACAAACATCCTACCACTTAGCCACTGGTCCGGCCGTGAGATATGACAATTTTTTTTTGTGGTTTTTGGGTCACAACCAGCAGTGCTCAGGGGTTATTCCTGGCTCCAGGCTCAGAAATTGCTCCTGGCAGGCATGGGGGACCCTATGAGATGCCGGGATTCAAACCGATGACCTCCTGCATGAAAGGCAAACGCCTTACCTCCATGCTATCTCTCCATCCCCAGATATGACAATTTTTACAGATTTTCTTTTAGTTCCATTTTTTTCTATAATTAGATTATCATTTAGTACTAAACAATATTACCCAAATTATTTGTACTCTCCAGGAGGCAGGCTTTGGGGAGTTTGGGAAACTGGTGACAACTGGTGATGGAATTGGTGTTAAAGTAATTTTGGGGGGTTGGGTTTTTGGGTCAGACCCGGCAGTGCTTAGGGGTTACTCCTGGCTTTGTGCATAGAAATCACTACTGGCAGGCTCAGGGGACCATATGGGATGCTGAGATTCAAACCATCATCGGTCCTGGATCTACTAAGTGCAAGGCAAACGCCCTCCCTCTGGCCCTGTTGTTGAAATATTAAGTGCTAGAAATAATTATATTATGAGAAACTCTGTAAACCAGTGTCTAAATAAAGAAATTTAATATAAAATAAAAAGAATGCTGCAATGCTACAACACTAATCTCTGCTGCACAGATTTTCAGATATAAAATTTTCTCCTGATAGTACATGGTAGCTGTTTAGCTCACAGACAACAATAATTGAGATCTGCAGGACACAATGCATGTTCTTCAGGTTCTGGAGACACATGGTAGTGATTCTAAATGCTTGTTTGGGTGAACATGGTTCCCTAATTTTTCACCTTCCTGTGAGTATTTTTTAAGTCAGTACAGAATAAATGTGACAATAAAGTTCCACTACTGAAAATAGAAAGTTAAAAATATATATACCTTAGTTCTTTTTCTTTTTTAACTGTTTTTTGATTTTTGGGCCACACCCTGTGATGCTCGGGAGTTCCTGGCTATATGCTCAGAAATCGCCCATGGCTTGGGGGACCATATGGGACGCTGGGGGATCAAACCAAGGTCCAACATAGGTTAGTGTGAGCAAGGCAAATGCCCTACTGCTTGCACTACCACTCCAGCCCCATACTTTATTTCTTAACATTTGGATGTGTCTACTTTGATTCTGGTGAAACTCACTTTCAAAGTTCTCCATCAAGAGGAAGAGAACTGGGGGGGGGGGGTTAGTAAATTCAGTAGCAGGACCTAAAGATAGTATAGTAGGTATGGCACTTTTCTTGCACATAGCCAACAAAAGGTTCTATCCCCAGCACCTCATATCATCACCTGAGTACTCTCAGAAGTGATCCCTGAGGAAAGAGCCAGGAGTAAGCCCTGAGCATATACAGGTGTGGCACTAAAATAAAAGAAAAAAACATTACCAGCTTCTCTCACACCAAAATAAATGCTCTGATGCAAAGTGATTAGTAATAAGGTAATGCCCAAACTAAATCTTTGCTTACGAGACTTTCCAGAATCTGAAAGCAGCTACGCATGCCTGCCCCTGCTTTAGACACACTTGTCTCTTCTATCTCTGTTTAGGTGTAATTTATAATTTTTAGAGTATTTTTGTTTAATTCTTTGTTCTAAACATTTGTTTAGAAAGTTTCCCATTCAAACCATCTTATTTCATGTGGGACATTGTATTAGCTGGGTTCCTTGGATTTTAATATCAAAGGTTGGATTATAAGTGAAGACTGAACTAAATAAGCAATTTAAAAGAAAGGAGGAATTAGCTTTTATTAGAAAACAGAACGTTGATTAGTTCTCCACTTGCTAGCTATCCTGTGCTGGTGGCAGGCTTGACTTATATTTTTATTAATATATTTATTTAAACACCTTGATTACAAAAATGATTGTAGTTGGGTTTCAGTCATGTAAAGAACATCCTCCTTCACCTGTGCAAGACTCCCATCACAAATATACCAAGTCTTGACTTATTTTTTAGCAGCAATGAGACTTTATGATGTCTTCCTAAATTTCCACTGTCCATATATTCAGACTTAAATTATGGCGAGTATTTTCCCCATCTTCAGAAGATTTGTAGAGAAAAAGAGCAGCGATGCCCATCTAACACCATAGGGCATAGAGATGTAGAATAGATTTTATTGTTTGCTTTATCTTCTGTGGAGAATTTTTTTTCTTTTGGGTGTGTTGGATCTCACTCTGAGGACATGCTTGGAGATCAAACCAGGGTTGGTCTTTGTATAATTCAAGTGTCTCATTTACTCCTTAAGGGAACAAAATTTTGTCACCCCTAAATGCATTCTTTTGTCCAATGAATTACTCCAGTCTGAGGATTGGGAAAAGCTGGCTTTTTATTGTGTGGCATTTCTAACTATAAAGGAAGATTTTTTCCATGCTAGCTGTGTCTCCCTCACTGTTTCAAGATGACCTGATCTGACTATTACCACTCATTCTACAGGTGCGTGTATGTATGTGTGTGTTTGTGTGTGTATCCACTTGTAAATGCTTTAATTTAATGTGCCTTTTTTGTGACTACTATTTTACCCTTGTAATCTCCCTAACTGACACTTTCCTCTTACTCCTGCTAACTTCTTCCAGTCTTTTTGCCTTCATGAGTCTGTAGGGTAATATCGGAAGAATTGAGGGAAGGTTACTCATTCTTACTGGACTTGTGCTAAAGTCCAGAACTGATGATCCACAACCCAAAAGACCACCAGGGAGACAAGCATTAACATTAACAAGGGAGTTTATTCCAGCTTACTGGGGTCCAATATCTCCTAAGAAATGAGGACCCTGAGAATGGATTACATGGCAATTTTATAGGGTACCAAGGCTCAGTCTAGGGATTGCCGCCTCTGGGTAGTTAATCTTTAAAATTATTGGTTCTTAGTACTAGGTTTGGCTAGGATTGGTTGTAGTTCAAATGTAGCATCAGATAGAATGTGAGTGGGCTGTAGTCCCCAGACCCAGGTTGTGTTATAATCTGTCTATCTGTCCTTTGCTGCAGACCCAAAGTGCATTTCTCATCTGGCCATGTGTCTGCTGTTTATCCTTATATGACTGTAATTTCTAACATTTACCCCTAGGGTTTGGTTACAAAAACAGGCTGCTCTTCTGGGCTTAATCTTTCTACCTTAAAATTGTAGCCTGTCATGGCAGCACTTAGGCTCACAGCAAAGCCCAAAGTCAGAATTACAGCAGTTAACTTCCTTAAGCAAGCAGATTAGGAAAGCACTGTTATCTTTAAGCAAAGGTACATCATATTCTAACACCAACATTTAGGTTACAGTTAATTCTAAATCTTAGATTCTAACACTTGCACATATAGATGATATTTGCAAACTATTATTAAACTTATTTTTCCCTTCTTACCAGTCTGTCTGAGACATTTTCAATAATTTGTCAGACTAGAGGAACTAAGAATGTACAAGATAGTTTTCTTTGTAGCCCAATAAGCCACTTTACAGAAAAAATATACACTTTACAGAACAAAATTTTGTTCCCTTAAGGAGTAAATGAGACACTTGAATTATACAAAGGAATAGTGGAGAACCATAAAATTTAATGAGTAGGTTGAGGATACAAAGAATCAATCAATAGCTTTGGGACTAGAGAAATAGTATAGCCCTAAAGACCTTGCCTGGGTCAGCTCACCTGCTTTCTATCCCCTGAGAACCACCAGGAACTCCTGAGCATAAAACCAAAAGTATAGATATTATTAAAAAAATAATAAAAAAAAACTTTACAGACTCAAAATCAGCCTTAAAGAAAAAATTGAAAAGTCTACTTTAAGACAAGACAGACCAACAGACACACCAAACATCTGAGTAAAGATACCAATAAATTTCATGACAATTATCTCTCTCAATGTCAATGGATTAAATGAACCAATTAAGAGACACGAAGTGGGGAAATGGATCAAAAAACTGAATCCAACATTCTGCTGCCTACAAGAAAAAACAAACAAACAAAAAACCAAGAATAAGTAAGTCTGAGTATAATATGATGTGGCTCAAAAACCTGAAAAAAGTACCAATCTCTTTGACTATTTTGTTTTTGTGTTAAGTCTGGACCTCAGGAATCTCCACCCAAAGGACCACCAGGGAGACAGATAGTAATGTAAATGCAAGGGAGTTTATTCCAGCATCCTGGGGTCCAACATCTCCTAAGAAATGAGGACCTCGAGAATGACTCATAGGCTCAAGGCTCAGTTGAGGGGATTCCCACATCTGAGTAGTTGAAATTTAAAATTATTGGTCCTTTGGGGCTGGACCAATGGCACAGCTGTAGCGCTTTTGCCCTGCATGTGACTGACCAAGGAAGAAACCACAGTTCAATCCCTGGCGTCCCATATGATCCCCAAGCCAGGAGCAATTCTGAGTGCATAGCTAGGAGTAACCCTTGAGCATCACCTGGTGTGGCCCCAAAACAAAACTAAGTAAAATAAAGTAAAATTATTGTTTCTTAATACAAGATTGGGCTAGGATTGGTTGTAGTTCAAATGTAGCATCAGACAGATACTGGGTGGGCTGCAGCCTCCAGACCCAGAATGGGGTATCATCTGGCCCATTGTCAACTGCTGTTTAACCTCAGATATCTAACCAAGAGTTCAATTACTGGAATATTCCCATAGGGTCTGGCTCCAGAAACTGGCTGCTCTTCTGGGCCTACTCTTTATACTTTAAAATTGCAGCCTGTCATGGCTGCACTTAGGTTCACAGCAAAGCTAATTTACAGCAGTTAATTTCTTCAAGCAAGCAGAGTACAGAAGCCAAAGCAATGTTATCTCTAAGCAAAGGCACACCACATTCTAACACTTAGGTTACAGTGAATTCTAAATCTTAGATCCTAACATTTGTCCCAGGGGCATCCAAATCAGTGTTTCACTAAAGGATTTTGAATGGGTTGGAGGCTGGGAAGCCCTATTGTCTTGGTCTGTCACTGTGGCAGCAAAACTTCATTAACCTTTATAGTGAAAGCAATGTCTTGGGCAAAGAACAATAACAGTTATATCAAAACTGGAGATGAAGTCTCCATCTTTATCTACTATTATTTTTTACTTTGGGGCCTCAGGAAAAAAATTTCTTAGGGATTAATCAACTAATGTCTATCTTTGGGTAAAATTTGACATCATATAAAGAAAAAATATTATACAATAATTTGCTTTCATGATTCTTATTTTTCTACCATCATCACTGAAGCAATGAGGGAAATTACCTGAATACTGAAATGAGCACAAGGAATGTAAGATTTAATCTAATTATTCAATAATGTGTAATATTACATTATGTTTAATATTTGTTATAAGCCCAGTTTTTTTTTTAATTATCTCAGGAGGAAGATAAAAATGAGAACAAGGAGAGGTCCCATTAGGGAGTAGTGTAGGGAGGTTAGCCATGGGGATGCATTAAACCATGACTCAAACTATGATTGCTATTTCTCTTATTTTTCCCTTTTGACTAGTTTTTCTCTGACCTTAGCTATAGATTTTTTTTTTACCACCAGAGTTGTCAACATAGAAAAAACATTCTTCTTCTAAAACAACTCACAGTCCTCTCTGTTATAGAAAAACTAAATCAAGTCCTCTTCTGTTTTGCAAAACTACTTCTTCCCTGGAAGAGAGGAATTCCAGTAGGTGCGTTATAAAGTTCTCTATGTTTTTGATGTCTACATTTATGACTGCCCTAAATCAGTTAAAGTGTTTGTCTTGCTGGATAAGGACTGTTATATCTATACCACTGCCAATGATCCCCATTCTGAAAATGGTAACAGTAAGTTATTTGTCCATGAACACACAGGGTCAGTCCCGTGTGGAAGAGAAAGCCCACTATCCATGTCTTGGGGCTACATAATACCTCCTGTAGTTATCCTTGATGTTCTAGATACATAGATGGTTATGAATGGATAGCACAGTGCCTAGACATGTTTCTTGCTCTGTCACTTGTTGAACAATGAGTTTAGCTTCTTGTGTCTTCCAGTGACCCTGAGATGCAACCTCAGTGAAGCTTGAGTTTCTCTGGAAAACAAAAGCTTCATAAAAAGAAGATGGCTTGCACAGCCATTTTGGACATGCACAGCCAGCATGGATCTGGTAAACTCTAGTTTAGAGGCTTTTAATACCTGGTAGGTGACTTCCAGTAGCACCCAAAGTGGGTCCTTGTTTGTAGATTCTACCAAGGCCAAGACCATGGGTATGGAGACAGAGACAATGACTATGACTGGGATGAGGGCTGCAATTGGGATAAGGGAAGAGACTGGGATGAGGTCCTTGAGCAAGGCTGTAACTGCAAACAGGAATGCTATAGGGAAGGTAGCCAAGCCCACATCAGACACCTTGTTCAGGGGAATTCTCTCTACAGTGGCATCCCCTGCTCCATAGGACTAAGGGTGTATTGGCAAGGGGGGGGGGGGCTGTGAAAGTTGGTATTAGCTCTCTGCCTCTAGCACATCTAATGGTAAAAGTAACTCCTGTGTGACCCTCTACATATAACCAGAGGCCCCATGTGTATCCCTATGTCCTGCTTGATTTTCTTCCTTTCTCAGTAAATCGGACCTGAATAGAGAGGCACTTTTCATCTGCACATCTGTTATTAAGCAGTGAATTGTTCACTATGTCAGGTCATCTTTTGGATATCTTGATGAGGTCGTCTTCCCAGGTCGGTGCCCAGAGAATTGTGAACTCTAGAGACACAGTCCCATGTGACACAATAGTAGTCTTGCAGTCCCCCACCTCCTTCTCCATCCAGTGGTGTTCTGGACAAACATTAAAATCTAAGATAGGGCCCGGAGAGATAGCACAGCGGCGTTTGCCTTGCAAGCAGCCAATTTAGGACCAAAGGTGGTTTGTTCAAATCCCGGTGTCCCATATGGTCCCCCGTGCCTGCCAGTAGCTATTTCTGAGCAGATAGCTAGGAATAACCCCTGAGCACCACCAGGTGTGACCCAAAAACCAAAAAAAAAACAAACAAACAAAAAAAAGAAATCTACGGTAAACTTTTGGAGTGAAGTTGGGCAGGGGCTGTGGTCAACAATCTCTTTGACTATCTTGATCTGGTCGCCTTCTCAGGTCGGTGCCCAGAGAATTGTGAACTGTAGAGACACAGTCCCATGTGTCTTGCAGTCCCTCACACTCCTTCTCCATCCAGTGGTGTTCTGGACACACATTAAAATCTACGGTAATCTTTTGGAGTAAAGTCTGCTGGTTCTAAATCGGGCGGGGGCTGTGGTCAACAATCTCTGGAAAATTCCAGAGATCATCCAGTAGATCGTGTAGGTCAAATTGCTAGTGTGGGAACCAGATTTCCCCATGGACTTCCCTGGAAATGGAAAACACTGCTCTTCCAGTGACTAGGTTAGAGATTTCCCAAGTCAAATTAGGGGATAACAGGGATTTTGTCCATCCTGGCATATATCTTCTGGTGGGCACAGGGGGTAGAGAAACCATCGTGGTTACCAGATCTTTGGGAGTAAGACTGCATTTGATCCAACTGGGAATGGTAGTTTAGCAGGGGAGGATTACACTCCAATAGTGATAATAACCCCAGGATCTTGGGAGAAATATAGAGTTGAAGACCCCATGTAAATCCTCACCCCCATTTCTGAGCTATTCACTTCTCAGTAAATTTGATATTTACCAGGAGACTTTGTCTCATGTCCCTTTGTCCTGGTAGCCAGGGGGTCATATGATCTTATCTTCCCATCGCTTAGTCACTTTTTTATAGTCTTCTGTCCTATGGGCTTGCCAGTTTTTGTAACCAGTGGACACACACTCCCAAGGGGAACAGAAGTAATCCTTAAACCTGCCATGAGTGCTTCTCCTCTGCCCATGCCCAGGGCATACATAGAAGTAGGTTCCTTGCAATTTTCTCAGCAGTTTTTGTTTCACAGGAGCCATGACAGGAGCCCCATCTCAAATGGTGCCGACCAGGTTGCAGAGGTGAAAATGGAGAGAGACTAGATTCCCAGTGTTGCCATCCTCATCGTATAATTGAGTGTTTCCCCCATCCCCCCCGTTCTGAGGAGCAGGGATATTACTGGGTCTCAAGTGCCCAGGAATCAACAATAGGGCCAGGATGTGAGAGTGAAGAAGAGGGATTCACACTTTTCTGTTGCAAATGTACCCTCATGGCATTCTCAGGATCCCTGGTTGCCTTCCATGTCTCTGTCTGGTGGTGGAGTAAGTCATAAAAACACCTTTCTGGACATGCAAGTGGTGAAACTAAGTAGACAATACACCCACTTTCAGAGCTGTGAGAACCACATGTATTATTTGGTAGGGTCCCTTCCAGCAGGACTCTAATGTCCAATTTTGTGTCTTTTCACCCAGACCCAGCTTACAGGCTCAAACCCATGTGCCTTTTGGGTGGCTTTCCCACTATTTACTTAGGGGAGGGCTGACCAAATCTGGGCATGAACTTCCTATATTGCTCATACAGCTACAGCTACTTTGTCCCTGTCCTCTGGGTCACTGTTCTGTTGCCAATTTGGGAGTAGAGGGTTCATTGGTGGAGGTCTACCATACACAATCTCTTAGGGGGTCAGTTTAAGGAAATAAAGGGTGTTCTATGTCCAGAACATGGCAAAGGGAAAAGGGGTTACCCACTTGCTACCAGTTTCTATTTCCAATTTAAAGTCTCCTTTCTTGTTCTATTCATTCTCTCTACAAGCCCTGAACTTTGTGGGTTAAACGCACAATTAAATGGACAAAAAAAAAAGGTTTTTTTCCCAGTGGTGGAGTTGTGGTGCATGCAATAGGGTATTTGCCTTGCATGCAGGAACATAGGAGCACTGTGCTTTGATCCACTGGTGTCCTATATGGTCCCCCAAATCAGGAGCGATTTCTGAGTGCAAAGCCTGGAGTGAACCCTGAGCATGAGGCGCAAGACACACACACACACACACACACACACACACACACACACACACACACACACAGAGTCTTCTATGGGCCAGAACATTGTTGATAGTTGTATTGCATTAGAGTTGCATGCAAACACCTATGACACTCGTGGTTTGCTCCACAGGCATTCCATATTGTTCTCCAAGCCAGAAGCAGTTTGGGGGCACAGAGCCACAGTAACTCCTGAACTAAACCAAATGTAGCCCACAGAAAATATAAAATAAAATATAATGCACTCTGATAATATAAAATTTAGAAAAGAGGACAAGGATGATAGTTTTATGTGACAGAGAACATGCTTCACATGGTAAAACTCTAGGTTTAATTTCTTGAATGAAGCTCTGTGCTCAAATAAAGGATTATTCCAGAATATTCAAGATTTGACTCCCATCAAAATTGTATCAAGACAAAAAATTAAAGTCTTCAAAATAAGAGAAATTGAGGGGCTGGAGAGTTAGCAATGCAACAGGGAAT
The DNA here is from genome assembly GCF_024139225.1 of Suncus etruscus. Lineage (NCBI taxonomy): Eukaryota > Metazoa > Chordata > Mammalia > Eulipotyphla > Soricidae > Suncus > Suncus etruscus. The sequence continues at coordinate 86,548,781 of NC_064860.1, read as the reverse complement.
TTTCCTTGCACAGACTGAACCAGGATGGACCTGAATTTTTTCCCCAGCATCCCATAAGTTATCCCAAACTTGCCAGGAACAATTTTATTTTTTTTTATTTTTCTTGGTTTTAAGACACAATTGGTAATATTCAGGAATTATTCCTGGCTCTGTGCTTAGAAATTGCTCATGGCTTGGGGAAACATATGGGACAGTAGACGATTGAACCAAGGTCTGTCCTAGTTCATCGCTTTCAAGCAAAAGGCCTACTGCTTGAGCCATCATTCTGTCCCCTTGCATTGCAAGGATGGTCAATGTGGACAGGCTAAGGCATGACAAGTATGATAGTTTTATGTGACAGAGAACATGCTTCACATGGTAAAACTCTAGGTTTAATTTCTTGAATGAAGCTCTGTGCTCAAATAAAGGATTATTCTTTATATTTTTGTATTGAAATATAGAAAAACTTGACCAAGAATTGTCAATGGGGCCCATTGAGCATCTGAGTAGTGATTGAGAGATTCCCTCAAGATGAGTGCAAGCAGTATCTAAATACTCCATTAATTTTTCTCTTATAAACATATATTTTATGTATTTTTTCATTCAAGGCTCAGATCAGAAACCTCTTTGATACATCAGTAACCCAGGAGGCGAACCTCCAGGTCTCGTTTATCTGATCAGTTCATCACTTCCGAGCACAAGACCTTTGTGGAACCAACTCGGCTGGGACTGAACTAGCCTCCAGAAGGCCTCACTGCACAGGGCCCAAGCAGGAGGTTTCGCAGGAGGGAGATTTTTCTCATCCCGGATCAACACTGGTGGAGCTGAGGGTGGAGGTTTTACCGGATCCAATAAGATCAAGGAGTAGGTGGGGAGGGTCGCTGGGGTGGGCTAACATACTTGCCTTGCACACTCATGCTCACACACTCATCACCACACCCCAGATTGCACTGCCCCTAGTTTATGTATTATTTTTACTATACATCAATATTTTTCAGATTCCTTAAGCATTCTGAAATAGAAGCTCATTTTTATTATGGAACATCATGAAAACACATCATATAAAATCATAATCCTTCTCTCTTTTACTGGGCAAGAAGTAAAAGTATCCTACATCTAATTAATTATTCCATCAATTCTTAGACCTATTGAATTAGAGTTGGAATTGTAACCTGAGACTTAGGTGATATATAGGAACCAAAACATGAGTAGTAGTAATTGAATAGAAAGTCTGAAGCTTACTTGGTAGTAAGAATGTGCCTTTGCTCCTTCATCTATTAGCACTCTAGCTTTGTAGACTCAAATTTAGAGCAGAAAAAGAACTTATGCTTTAGACTCTTTTAGTTGTATATGAAAACTGGTTTTTGAAATCATGACCATGAACCTGAAAACAAATTGTTCCAATAAAAATAGTAATCATTGGGCTGAGCGGTGGAGAAGCTGTAGGGCGGCTGCCTGGCACGCAATGACCTAAGGCATACCTTTTTTTCAATTTCAGGCTTTCCATGTGGTGTCTCCCCCCCCCCAAAGCCAGGAGCAATTTCTTATTTTGGGGTCTATGGGCCACACAAGATGTCACTCAGAAGTTACTCCTGGCTCTGTGCTTAAAAATGTCTCCTGTTTGAGGGACAGTAGAGGAGACCAGGGTCCTATTGAGCCACTCTTCTTTCTAGGGTAGTGTGGGCAAGGCAGATGCCTTCCTGCTTGTGCCACAGCTCTGGCCCAAAGCCAGGAGTAATTTCTTAGCCCATAGCCAGGATTAACCCCTGAGCGCTACCAGGTGTGGACAAAAGAAGCAAAAAAACATTTTTTTTTTCAGTGATTGTAGTGGTGGAGTATACAGTAGGGAATTTGCCATGCATACAGGAATATAAGAGCACTGTGATTCTATCCAATGGAGTGCTGTATGGTCAGCCAAACCCGGAGTGATTTCTGAGTGTATAGCTAGTAGTGACAACTGAGCACTACCTCTGAGGCGCACGCGCACACACACAAACAGACACACACACACACACACACACACACACATACACACACAGACACAGACACACACACACACACGCGCGCGCGCGCGCGCACATACACACACCCCTCACAAGCACACAGACTCCACATTACTAATCTTCCGTGAGCATTGCTAAGAGTGTTATTGCATTAGAGTTGCAGTGAACACCTAGGACACCCCATGACTTGATCCACAGGCATTCCATACCTTTCTCCAAGTAAGAAGCAGTTTTTCAGCAAAGAACCAGAGTAACTCCTGAACTACACTGGGTGTAGCCCGAAGCAAAATATAAGATAAAATATAAATTAAATTAAATTAAATTAAATAAATAAAAATAAATAAACTAAAATAATGAAAAAAATAAGATAAAATAATAAAACATAATAAATGAAAGATAAAATAAAATAATAAACTAAACTAATTAAATTAAATAATAAAATAAAATAAATAAATAATAAATAAAATAACAAACTAAAATAATAAACTAAAATAATAAAAATCAAATAAAACAAACTAATGAAATAAAATAAAATAAATAAATAATAAATAAAATAACAAACTAAAATAATAAACTAAAATAATAAAAATCAAATAAAACAAAATAATGAAATACAATAAAATAAATAAATAATAAATAAAATAACAAACTAAAATAACAAACTAAAATAATAAACTAAAATAATAAAAATCAAATAAAACAAACTAATGAAATAAAATAAAATAAATAAACAATAAATAAAATAACAAACTAAAATAATAAACTAAAATAATAAAAATCAAATAAAACAAAATAATGAAATAAAATAAAATAAATAAATAATAAATAAAATAACAAACTAAAATAATAAACTAAAATAATAAAAATCAAATAAAACAAAATAATGAAATACAATAAAATAAATAAATAATAAATAAAATAACAAACTAAAATAATAAACTAAAATAATAAAAATCAAATAAAACAAAATAATGAAATACAATAAAATAAATAAATAATAAATAAAATAACGAACTAAAATAATAAACTAAAATAATAAAAATCAAATAAAACAAAATAATGAAATACAATAAAATAAATAAATAATAAATAAAATAACAAACTAAAATAATAAAAATCAAATAAAACAAAATAATGAAATACAATAAAATAAAATAATAAAATAAATAAAATGAAATAAAATAACATTCAATAAACAAAATACAATAATAAAATAAAATAATGAAATAAAATAAATAATAAATAAAATAACAAACTAAAATAATAAACTAAAATAATAAAAAATCAAATAAAACAAAACAATGAGGGGCCAGGCGATGGCGCAAGAGGTAAGGTGCCTGCCTTGACTGCGCTAGCCTTGGAGGGACCACAGTTCGATCCCCCGGCATCCCATAAAATAAAATAAAATAATAAAATAAAATAAAATAATAAAATAAATAAAATGAAATAAAATAAAATACAATAAACAAAATAATAAAATAAAATAATAAAAAATCAAATAAAACAAAATAATGAAATAAAATAAAATAAAATAATAAAATAAATAAAATAAAATAAAACAAAATAAAATAATAAAATAAAATGCAATAATGAAACAAATAAAATTATATAAAAATATAATAACAGGGGCCGGGCGGTGGCGCTAAAGGTAAGGTGTCTGCCTTGCCTGCGCTAGCCTTGGACGGACCGCGGTTCGATCCCCCGGAGTCACATATGGTCCCCCAAGCCAGGAGCAACTTCTGAGCGCATAGCCAGGAGTAGCCCCTGAGCATTACTGGGTGTGGCCCCCCCCCAAAAAAAATAAAATAAAATAAAATAACAAACTAAAATAATAAAATTAATCAAATAAAAAAAATAATGAAATAAAATAATAAAATAATGTAAAAGAAAATAATGATATAAAATTAATAAAATAAAATAAATAAAATACAAAACTATAATAAAAATAAAATAATGAAATAAAATAAAATAAAATAATAAAATAAATAAAATGAAATGAATTAAAAAATAACATAAAAATAAAAAGTAAAATAAAGTAACAAAATAAAATAAATAATTGTTAAAAAATAAAATAATCAGGGGCCGGGCGGTGGCGCAAGAGGTAAGGGGCCTGCCTTGCCTGCGCTAGCCTTGGACGGACCGCGGTTCGATCCCCCGGCATCCCATATGGTCCCCCAAGCCAGGAGCGACTTCTGAGCGCATAGCCAGGAGTAACCCCTGAGCGTTACCGGGTGTGGCCCAAAAACCAAAAAAAAAAAAAAATAAATAAAATAAAATAATCAAAAATTACAATAATGAAATAAAATAAAATAATAAAATAAAATACAATGAAACAAATAATATAAAATAAAGTAATATAATATGAAAATTAAATCAAATAAAATAATGATATCATAAACTAAATTAATAAATAGAATAAATCAAATAAAACAAAATGATGAAATAAAATAAAAATAAAATAATGATATAAAAGGAAAATGATAAAATAATAAAAAATAAAATAAACAAAAATAATAAAACAAAGTAAAATTAAAATAAAAGAGAATAATAAAATAATAAAATAAATAAAATAACATAACAAAAATAAATAAATAAATAAAATAATAAAATAGAATAAAAATAAAATGTTATAAAATAAAATAATCAAAAATTACAATAATGAAATAAAATAAAATAACAAAATAAATCAATTAAAACAAAATAATAAAATAAAATAAAATAATAAAATAAAGTAACATAAAAGAAAATAATAAAATGAAATAAAATTGAAAAAATAAAATAAATAAAAAACTAAAATCATAAAATACGATAAAGAAATAAAATAAATAATATAATAAAATAAATAACATAAAATAATAAGCTAAAATAAAATGAATAAACTGAAATAATGAAAAAAAGAAAAGAAAATATTCAAATAATAAAATAAATAAAATAAAATAATAAAATAAAACAAAACAAAATAATATAATAAAATAAAAGAAAAAATATACTAACAATAAAATAAGTAAAATAAAATAATATAGAGATTGGACAGTGGAATTATCCTTGCAAGCAGCCGACCCAGGACCTAAGGTGGTTGGTTGGAATCCCGGCATCTCATATAGTTCCCCCAAGCCTGCCAGGAGCGATTTCTAAACAGACAGCAAGAAGTAACCCCTGAGCACCACCGGGTGTGGCCCAAAAACCAATAAATAAATAAATAGATGAATAAATAGGTAAATAAATAAATAATTAATAAAATAATAAACTAATAAAATAAAATAAAATAATGAAATAAAATAAAATAAATAAATAAAATAACAAACTAAAATAACAAACTAAAATAATAAACTAAAATAACATAAAAATAAAATAAAATAATAAAATAAAACAATGAAATAAAAAGAATATAAAATAATAAAAATAAATAAAATAATAAACTAATAAAATAAAATAAAAAATGAAATAAAATAAAATAATTAATAAATAAAATAACAAACTAAAATAATAAACTAAAATAATAAACTAAACTAAACTAAAATAATAAAATAAAACAATGAAATAAAAAGAAAATAATAAAATATCAAAAATAAATAAAATAAAAAACTAATAAAATAAAATAAAATAAATAATAAATAAATAAAATAAAAATCTAAAATAACAAACTAAAATAAAAAAGTAAATTAAAATAAAATAAAACAATGAAATAAAAAGAAAATAATAAAATTATAAAAATTAATAAACTAATAAAATAAAATAATGAAATACAATAAAATAAATAATAAATAAATAAAATAAAAATCTAAAATAACAAACTAAAATAACAAAATAACTTAAAATAAATTAAAACAATGAACTAAATAAAATAAAACTAAGAAAATAATAAAATAATAAAAATTAATAAACTAGTAAACTAATAAAATAAAAATAGGAAATACAATAAAATAAATAATAAATAAATAAAATAACAAACTAAAATAACAAACTAAAATAATAAACTAAAATAATAAACTAAATAAAAATAAAATAAAACAATGAACTAAAAAGAAAATGATAAAATAATAAAAATAAATAAACTAATAAATGAAATAAAATAATAAAATAAAATTAAATAAATAAAATAAAATAAAATAACAAACTAAAATAATAAACTAAACTAAAATAAAAATTAAATAATAAAATAAAACAATGAAATAAAAAGAAAATAATAATATAATAAAAATAACTAACCTGGGCCGGGCGGTGGTGCTAAAGGTAAGGTGCCTGCCTTGCCTGTGCTAGCCTTGGACGGACCGCGGTTCAATCCCCCGGTGTCCCCTATGGTCCCCCAAGCCAGGAGCAACTTCTGAGCACATAGCCAGGAGTAACCCCTGAGCGTTACCGGGTGTGGCCCAAAATGAAAACAAACAAAGAAACAAACAAAAATAAATAAATAAATAAATAACCTAATAAACTAATAAAATAAAATAAAATAATGAAATAAAATAAAATAAATAATATAAATAAAATAACAAAATAAAATAAAATAAAAATAAAAATAATAAAATAAAAAGAAAATAATAAAATAATAAAAATTAATAAACTAATAAAATAAAATAATGAAATAAAATAAAATAAATAATATATAAAATTACAAGCTAAAATAAGAAACTAAAATAATAAACTAAATTAAAATAAAATAAAACAATGAAATAAAAAGAAAATAATAAAATAATAAAAATAAATAAACTAATAAACTAGTAAAATACAATAAAATAATGGAATAAAATAAAATAAATAAAATAAACTAAAATAACAAACTAAAATAATAAACTAAAATAATAAACTAAATTAAAATTAAAGTAAAATATAATAATAAAATAAAACAATGAAATAAAAAGAAAATAATAAAATAATAAAAATAAATAAAATAAACTAATTAAATAAAATAATGAAATAAAATAAAAAATAAATAAAATAACAAACTAAAATAATAAACTAAATTAATATAAAATAAAACAATGAGTTAAAAAGAAAATGATAAAATAATAAAAATAAATAAAATTATAAAGTTATAAAATGAAATAAAATAAAATAATGAAATAAATAAAATAAATAATAAATAAATAAAATAACAAACTAAAATAATAAACTAAAATATTTAAATAAAATAATAAAATAAAACAATGAAACAAAAAGAAAATAATAAAATAATAAAAATAAATAAAATAAACTATTAAGATAAAATAAAATAATGAAATAAAATAATTAATTAACAATAAAATAATATAAATATTAAATCAAATAAAAAAATAACATAAAATAAAATAATACGAAAGAAAATAATATAATGAAAAATGAATAAAATCAAATAAAATAATAAAATAAATTAAGAAGGAATAGTAAAATTGAAGTAAGGTAAAATAAAAATAAATACATAACTAAAATAATAAACTAAAATAAATAAAATAAAATAAAATAAATAAAATATTAAAATAAAATACAGTAATGAAACAAATAAAATTATATAAAAATAAACAAATTAAAAATAAAATAATAAACTAAAATAACAAAATAAATTAAACAAAACAAAATAATGAAATAAAATAATAAAATTATGTAACATAAAATAATGATATAAAAAAGAAAAAAATAAAATAAAATAAATAAAATAAAAGATAATAATAAAATAAATAAAAGTAAATGAATTAAAAAATAACATAAAAAATAAAAAGTAAAATAAAGTAACAAAATAAAATAAATAAAAAATAAAATAAATATAAAAATAAACTAAAATAACAAATACAATAAATTAATGAATTGAAATAAAAAATAATTTCGTAAAAATACAATAATCATAATAAAATAAAATTAAAATTAAATAATAAAATAAAATAAAATAAAATCACAAAATAAAATAAAATAACAAACTAAAATAACAAACTAAAATAACAAACTAAAATAATACACTAAAATAATAAACTAAAATAAAATAAAAATAAAATAAAATAATAAAATAAAACAATGAAATAAAAAGAAAATAATAAAATAATAAAAATAAATAAAATGGTAAACTAATGAAATAAAATAATGAAATAAAATAATTAAGTAAAAATAATATAATATACAAATTAAATTAAATAAAATTATAATAAAATAAAATAATAAAAATAAAATAAAATAATAATGAAAAATGAATAAAAACAAATAAAATAATAAACTAAATTAAACTAAACTAAAATAAGGAATAGTAAAATAAAGAAGTAAAGTAAAATAAATATAAATACATAAATAAAATAATAAACTAAAATAAATTAAATGAAATAAACTAAAATAAAGAAATTATAAAATAAATTACAATAATGAAACAAATAAAATTATATAAAAATAAAATCAAATTTAAACTAAAATAATAAAATAAATTAAATAAAACAAAATAATGAAATAAAATAATAAAATAATGTAAAATAATATAATGATATAAAAAAGAAAATAATAAAATAAAATAAATAAAATGCAAAACTATAATAAAATTTAATAATGAAATAAAAGAAAAGAAAATAATAAAATAAATCAAATGAAATGAATTAAAAAATAACATAAAAATGAAAAGTAAAATAAAGAAACAAAATAAAATAAATAATTAAATATAAAATAAAATAAATATAAAAAAATAAAATAATGAAATTAACGAAATTAATAAAATGATTGAATAAAATAATTAAATAAAATAAAACTAAAAATATATAAATAAGCTATAATAATAATCTAAAATTATATTAAGAAAAAACATAAAAGTAAATAATAAAATGAAATGAATGAAATAAGAATAAAATAAAATATATTAAATAAAAACTAAAAACATAGTATATGATAAAGAAATTAAATAAATAATATAATAAATAAATTATAAGCTAAAATAAAAGAAATAAATTGAAATGATGAAATAAAATATTGAAATAAAATAAAATAAAATATTCACATAAAAAATGAGTAAAATAAATTAAAGTAAAATAAATAAAATAGAATAATATACTACAAAAATAAAAAAGATAATGAAATAAAATAAATATAATAGATTAATAAAAATATAATCAAATAAATATAAATAAATAGAATAAAATAATAAACTATAATAATAAAAATTAAATAAAAGAAAAACTAAAGATATAAAATAAATAAAATGAAATGAAATAATAAATAAAAAAACAATATACAAAAATAATAAATAATGAAATAAAACTATAAAATAATATCATAAAATACAAAAATATAATAAAATTAAATTAAAATAATATAATAAAATATAAAATGAAAAATATAAGTAACAAAATAAAATAAAATTATTAACAATAATAAAATAAAATAATGAAATAAAAAAGAATAATAAAATAAATGAAATATAAAATATAATTAAGTAATAAAATAAAAGAAAAAATGAAATAAAAAAGAATATACTAAAATAATATACTAAAGTAAGTAATAAAATAAAATAAAAAAATGAAATTAAAATAAATAAATCACATAAAATAATATAAATATTAAATAAATTAAATAATAAAATAAAATAAAATAATGAAATAAAAAAGTTTATAATATAATACAAATAATTCAAATCAAATCAAATCAAATAATATAATAAACTAAACTAATAAAATAAAATTAAAGAGAATAATAAAATAAATAAATAAAGTAAAATAAAAATAAATACATAACTAAAATAATAAACTAAAATAAATAAAATAAGTAAAATAAAATACAATGAAACAATTAATATAAAATAAAATAATGTAAGATGAAAATAATATAAAATAAAATCATAAAATGAACTAAAATAATAAAACAAAGTAAAATAATGAAATAAAATAAAAGAGAATAATAAAATAATAAAATAAATACAATAACATAACTAAAAATAAATAACTAAAATAATAAAATAAAATAAAAATAGAATAAATATAAAATGTTATAAAATAAAATAATTAAAAATTACAATAATGAAATAAAATAAAATAATAAAATAAAATAAATCAATTAAAACAGAATAATATAATAAAACAAATATAATATAATATAATATAATATAATATAATATAATAAATAAAATAAAATAAAACAAAATAAAATACAATAATAAAATAAAATAATAAACTAAGATAAAACAATATAATAAAATTAAAGAAATAATCTAATAACATAATAAAATAAGTAAAATAAAATAAAATAAAGATAGTACAGTGGCATTTGCCTTGCAAGCAGCCAATCTGGGACCTAGGATGGTTGGTTCAAATCCCGGCATTCCATAAATAAGTGAAATAAATGAAATAAAATAAATAAAATAATAAATTAAAGTAATAAAATAAATCAAAATAATGAAATAAAATAAAATAATATAATAAAATAGTAAAATAAAGTGAAATAAAATAAAATACATCAAAATAATATTTAAATAAAATTATTAAAATAAAATAAAACATTAAATAAAATAAAAGAAATAATATAATAAAATAAAATAAAAAATAGTAAACTAAAATAATAAAATGAATAAATGAAATTAAATATACTAAAATAAAATGAAATTTAAAAAATCATAAAATAAAATAAAAATAAAATAATATAAAATAATTTACTAAATACAACAAAATAATGACATAAAATAAAATAAATTAAAAATATAAAATAAAATAATACAATAAAATGAAATAAAAATAAAATAAAAAATTAATATAAAATAATATACTAATATATTTTAATAAAATAAAAGAAATAATATAATAAAATAAAATAAATAAAAATAATAAAATAAAAACAAAATAATTAATAATATAAAATAAATAAAATTAAATAACCAACTAAATTTAAAATAAAATTAAATAACTAACTAAATAAATAATAAAAGAAATAATATAATAATAAAATAAATAAACATAATATAATATAATATAAACAATAAAATAAAAACAAAATAATTATTAATATAAAATAAATAAAATTAAATAACTAACAGCCCTAAGGGCCAAGAGGAGCAGCCAAGGCTCCAGGGGAGGCCCCGAGGGAGTGGCCCACACCCCCATCCTAAGGGAGGCCGGGGATCTTGATCCTCCTCAGGACCACCACAGGCTGCAACCTGTCCAGAGGGAGCGTGTGGCCATCCAGCTCCACGGTCACACCCCTGTACTGGATGCGGGTCCTCTCAGACCGAGGGGTCTGCTCCGCAGGGCGAGACTCTGACCCCACGCCAACTCGCCGTCTTTTCGATGGGGCAGCAGTAGGGCCAGGGTGCTGAAAGGCCCTTCTCTGCGGAGGGTGAGGCCGCAGACCCTCCCGACCCTGACCGCGGGGGCAGCAGGGGCCAGTGGCACGGGCAGGACTCGAGGACAAAGCCCTCTTCTTTGGGCTGAGTGTGGGGCTGTCCGGTACAAAGGTGACCTTGTAAACGCCTGGCATCCTTGGGGGCGCCTCAGGTTTTGGGGTCTGCTCAGTAGGGCCAGACCCTTGGTTCAGGGAAGAGGCAGAATTGGGGCCCGAGGTGTGGATGGCCCTTCTGGAAGGACGGCGGGTCCTGGGACGAGCAGGACTTCTGGTGCTTTGGGGGCCAGGGGCAGGGGCAGGACTCAGGGGCACACTGCAGGGCTCCAGGCTTTGCTGAGAGGCCAGGAGGGAGGCCTGGCTGGACAGCTCCTTCTCCTCACTTGAACCCTCGCTTGATCCAGGCATTATCATGCCTGGAGGGTCTTGGCCCAGAAAGTGGGCAGCCCTGCTCTCCAGGGCGGGGAGAGCCACCAAGGAAGCCTTTGGTGGGATAGGCCTTGAGAGGTGCCCAGAGCCACTTGTGGGCACGCAGGTGACATTGCTGGCCCCTCGCCTGGGTGCCTGGGTGGGTGACAGGGCCCCGTGGTCAGCTGCAATCTCCTCTGCACTCGAGTCCTTGGGGGTCATCGCCTTCCCAGCCTGATCTTCGTGCAGGGCCTGCCTGTGCTCATCCGCAAGCTGGGGGCAAGGAGGGGAAAGTGGTAGATGAGAGAACGGTGTGCGGTGAAGAGCTGTGTGGGGGAAGAGGTGACCCAAATCTTCTAAGGAACAGACAACCCTGGCTCTGCTGGTGCCCCTCAGGTTCCTGATGGCCCATGGCCTCTCCCTTCACCCCATGTCTATGTCCTCCTCCCTCTGAGGTTCAATGGAGTCCCCTCCCTGAACTAACCCTGCAGCTGCGTCCTTCTCCTCACCTGCGAGGGGATGAGTCCGTCCACTCCTTCCAACTCCTCTGCCAGTGCTGAAATATCCAACTGTGGATCTGGGGAGAGCAGGTGATCCAGGAAGCAGGGTTGAATGATGGTCTCCGCCTAGGTAGGAGGGAGATGAATGAGGATCAGTCAAGGGAGCAGGAGGAATGAGGGGGCAAACATCCCCCCCCCCCATCCTCAGGTACAGGGCAGGGGCTGGGATGGCTGCTCACAACACATGACTCAGGTGCTCACACATGAGCACATGCAAAGGAGCCAAAAACCTACACAGAGAAATACATGGACACTCAACCATGGAAACTCAACCCAAGCATGCACATACACACATATCAGTGGTCACACAGTCACTCACGGGCGTATACACACAGCTTAGACACAGAAAACACAGTTCTTCCACTCCACCCCCCCATTCCCCTCCAGCCACCTGGGTGACAAAGTTTTCCTGGGAGCATAGCTCATCCACATAGCTGAGGACGTTGGAGTTGGACCAAGGCTGGGCCTCCTCCTCTTGCTCGATCCTGGCCTCTTCCAATGCAGGGCCCTTGGGCAGCTCGTTCATGATATCAATATACTCCTGCACGGCCTCGGGAGGGATCTCAGGAGAAGCCTGGGTCCTGGGGAGCTGCTGTTCATCATCCATAGCCTGTGGACCAGCATTCCTGGGGACACAGACTGAGGGGAAAGCAGGAAGGAAGGGGTGAGGGACCCAAATTTCTGCACAAATACATGGCACTGAGGACAGAGTTGGGGACATGGTCTCTGAAGGATGTGTCAGGACCCCTGAACCCCATGCCTGGAGTAGGGGTGAGGAGACCCTCAGTGTGAGGAGGGGGCGTACTGTCTGCAGGGTCTCTACCCACTTCTCAGAGGAGTGTGTGAGGAACTGACAGGGTGAAGGACAGGGAGAAACCAGGGGACCAGGAGCAGCTGAACTCTGGAACTGGGGGTGGGGGGTTCTGAAGACCAAAGGCTCCTGTGAAGGGACAGACCCACAAGGTCCTGTGACTTTTCATGTGGGTATAGGGTCCTACCTGGCTGCTGGCCCACAGCTGGAAGTGGTGCCCTCTGAAGCTCAGGCATTGGAGTGGTGGCAGATTGTAGGCCCTGCTCCCCATGGCTACATTGCAGCATCGATGCCTGCATCTCCTCCTCTGCCTCAAACTCCATGAACCTGGAGTGGGGGAGCACAGTTCCTCTGAGAGAGGCCTAGCCAGACTATAACAGAGTCCATGGGCAGGCAGGGTCAAGGAGAAGGGGGGGCGGGGTTGGAGGTTCTCATAGCGCAGCAACCTGGGACTGTTGAGAATGAGGGTGACATGGGCTCCTGTGTGCCCAGTGACAGACTACATCTGCTGTAGAAGTTCAAAGCAGGTCAAGAGTGTCATATCAAGGTCCCAGGTTGGGGATGGGGAATGCTTCGGGCCCCAGGGAGGGAGAAGATTCTTCAGGGAAGGGCCTCTCTGGGCTGCAGGATCCCTGTGCTCTTGCCTCCTCCCCTATCTTGCCTCCCCCTCCCCCCGCCAACACACACACACACACACACACACACACACACACAGCCTCTCTTTGGAGAGGACCCAGCCACCCCAGGCTTGCAGCCAACCCAGACCTCTGCAGCCACACTCACTTTGCCGCCATGTCATAATACTCCATGCGGGCATAGTTGTTGGTGCACTGCCATTCCTGCATGGCTCTTTCCAGGCCTTCCTCCAGAGTAATGGTGGGCTGTAAGCGGCCCAGCGAGCGCAGCACCGGGCTGGAACGTCACAGTCAGGGTAAGTGTCTGCTCCAGCCATGTGCCTGTACTCTTGTGCAATCAGCCTCTAACAGTCCTATTCACCCTCCACCTGGGACTCTTTCTGCCACATTCCACCTTACTTGTCCTGCTACTGTCCACCCTCAATTGTGAGAGGTGCTTTAAGAGGCCCCCCACGCCCAAGGCAGAGATAGTCCTCTCTGACCACTGCATGCTTGTCTCTAGTATTGTCATAGGAACTGAGAACTGTCCCTCAGTTTCAGAGGCTGGCCATGAACTCCAATAAATAACTGAGATGATCGGGTTTACTTTTGGGGGTGGTTTGGTGTTTTTTTTTTTTTTTTTTTTTGGTGTTTAAGCCACACCCGGTGACGCTTGGGAGATACTCCTGGCTATGTGCTCAGAAAGTGCTCCTGGCTTGGGGGACGATATGGGACGCCGGGGATCAAACTGAGTGAGGTCTATCGCACCAGCACCTGAGGTGAGTCTTTAGGGCCTGACTCGGTCTCTATGGAATACTGGGTCTAGAACTTCTCTGGTGGCATTTCTGAGGACATGAGGGTAGTGAGGTTGGAGTCACTGTGCTGGGCAGTGTGGACACAGTTCTGAATGCCATTCTAACCTGGAGGGTGCCTCCAGTGTGTCTGCAGTCCCTGTGGACTGGGTTCTGGTCCTTCCTACAGCTGTCCCATACATTTTTTCTGGGGATTCCCCTCTGTCCCCTTCTGAAAAGCTACCCTGAGCCTGAGGCTCCAAAGGACTCACATGAAAAAGCAGGCAAGGGCTTCAGTGTCTGGAGTGTGGTGAAGGAAGTTTTGGGCCAGAGGCTTGTAGCGCTGCCAGCGCCGGAAATTTTGGTAAACGCTCTGGGAGCTGCAAAAGTCTTCACGGGGCCCTCTGTTTGGGGCAGGAGCCATACCAATGTCTTCACAGATCCACAGGGCAAGGGGCTCACTATTGGATGGGAGAACGCTGGGACCCACCTGGGCCACTGGTGGTGGAGCTCGAGGAGCAACACCCCCCTGGACTGCCTGGGAAACACTGGAGGCTGTGGTGGACATAGAGGTCATCTGCACAGGTGTTGTGGCAAGGGGTGCAGGATAATAACCCGCACCTCTAGGCAGAGACCCTGCTGCAGCCCAGTTGGGTGTAAAAGGTAGTCGGATGGCAGGTTGTATTGCTGGTGCCAAAAGCTCTGCTTCAGGCGCAACCTGGATGATGACCCTGCCAGGCTCAGGGTTAAGGGGTCCATGTCCGGCACCTCCTGCCACTGGGGAGATTGTGGCGGCGAAAGGCGACACCAAAAGAGGGCTGCCGGGATTAACGACCAAGGTCTCTGGGGGTGGCAACCGAATTGGTTCCCCAGGAGACTGCTGGACAGGCCCTGGAGTGGGGAAGTGCATGACCGTGACATCTGAGCCAGACACTCCCCGATTCAGGGTCATGTCTGGGAGCTGCTCAGGAAATTCTGCAGAGAAGAGGAAAGGGGGATGAGAGTGAGGAGTATGGAGAGGGAAAGGGACGTGTGTCCATATATATTCCCCAGGACGTCCTCAGTCCCAGCTCTCACTACTAAAGGCCCTGTGACGGGGTAAATGACAGTGAACATTGTCTCACCATTGGGTTCCTGACTCAGTGGGATCCTTCCCCTCAAGCTCAGTTAATGTTCAACCAGACCCAGAGATTAGGGCACATGTGAGTTATCTTACTAGCTGCACTGAGAGCCTAGACACACCTGGCCTCTGCCTAACATACTCATGGGGAATGTGTTACTGTACTCGGGTCATAAGCCTGATGACGGTTAAAGGCCCTGAACAGCCACTAACAGTGGCTGAACCATTCCAACGATACACAATCAGCACAAAATATGGCTTTATGCCACCCATATTTTTTTTACACATTAAGTTAGTATTTTATTTCCTTACTATAAACATAATATGAGGAATTGGTCTATTGTGTTAAAAACTCATGTATACCATCAACTGTCCCTGGCTTCTTTTAATGAACAGAATTAGTACATAAAAAGAATGCTGTGGGGGCCAGAGAGATAGCATAGAGGTAAGGCATTTGCCTTTCATGCAGAAGGTCAGTGGTTTGAATCCCGAAATCTCATATGGTCCCCTGAGCCTGCCAGGAGCGATTTCTGAGCATAGAGCCAGGAGTAAGCCCTGAGCACTGCCAGATGTGACTCAAAAACCAAAACCAAAATCAAAAAATAAAGAATGTTGTTATCCTTTCTAAAATGTTTACAAAAGTTATAATAACAAAGTTCACAGAAAGCCCTTTAGAAATCTGATGTCATTAAGGGCAAATGATAATGGCATTGTTCTCTGGATGATCCTCTTGGAAGAGATATTCAATACTAAGCAGGTTACATAAACATAAGAATCCATCACAATTTTTAGTACCAAACTGTTGTCAACTTGCCATGAAGTTCATTTGCTACACTGAATTTTTGAACTTTAAGACAAATGCCATGGTCCAGGAATTATAAACTAATGATTATGTCAGGTAAATGATGGCAGTTAAAAGTTATATTACTGGGAGGGTGGACGACCAGCATGGAGGCCAACATTGTGGGCTGTGGCGTGGAGGGCGATTCTACACCTCCTCACAGGTATAGGAAGGAGCCATTGTGGGCACTTGAAGATTGCTGGCAGAGGGCAACCCTGCTCCTTCTCAGAGGTATCGGGAGGGAAGATCCCAAGGGTATGGGGCAAACCTCAGAGACTGCCATCATTATCCCTGCTTAGGGTGCCACTCCAAAGAAGGGACCAAGTTCCACACCACAGGAGACAAATTAGGGCTGAAACCTGTAGGCAGAATGCTCTGCGACACCAAATGCAAAGAAATATGGGTAAACAAAGGAAGACAATAGCAGCCGGGGATATAGAGAGCAATCCTAGCAAGTTTCCAAACCCACCAAAATATGCATTTTTGAGCCCAATTGATGAGGACCTAAAATTAGCAATGAAAGATATAGCAGTACAAATAAAGGAGTCACTAACCAACGAGTTCAAGAAATCCATAGATGAACAAATCAGCCAAAGAAGAACTTTTACAGAAGACGAGAGAGTTCATACAAATGGAACTAAAGGAAATAAAAACATCTTAGCAAGCCATAGTAGCAAATTACACAGTTGGAGAATCGCACAGAGGAACTTGAAGAAAAACTACAAGCCAAAAATGTCAAAGAAGCCAATAGAGAAATAAGAGGTAAAGCACTGGAAGAAAAAGTTAGGTATTTAATAAACAAAGATAAAAGAAATAACCTACAGATTGTAGGAATACCAGAGGAGAAGGAATTAGGGAAAGGGGAAGAACAAGGGGTCAGGGAAATAATTGCAGAAAACTCTCCCACCCTCTGGAAAGATGCTCTGGTACAAATCCAAGAGGCGAAAACAGTCCCTAATAAAATAGACCCCAATAAACCAATACCAAGACATATAATGATCTAAATGGCAAAAACAAAAACAAAGAGAAAGATGAATTCCTTAAAGCAATCAGGGAGGAAAAAAAAAACCTCAAGTACAAAGGAAGGAACATAAGAATCAAACCAGATCTCCTATTTGAAACAATCCAAGCAAGAAGACAGTTGAACAACATATTTAAACTACTGAATGAAAGAAACTTCCAACCTAGACTCCACTACCCAGCAAAACTCTGATTCATAAGGGAGGGAGGAATAAAAACATTCTTAGACCAAAAAGAACTCATGCTATTTGCACTAACAAAGCCGGATCTAAATGGACTACTCAGAGATGAATTGCACAATCCAAACACCCAATTGTAACAACCACCACCCTACTCAATACAATTGCATAACAGCCCTCTATGTCAATAATCTCCTTTTATTTATTTTTTGGGTTTTTTTTTGGGGGGGTCACACCCGGCAGTGCTCAGGGGTTACTCATGGCTGTCTGCTCAGAAATAGCTCCTGGCAGGCACGGGGGACCATATGGGACACCGGGATTCGAACCAACCACCTTTGGTCCCGGATCGGCTGCTTGCAAGGCAAACGCCATTGTGCTAACTCTCCGGACCCCAATAATCTCCTTAAATGTCAACGGATTAAGCTCTCCCATCAGAAGACACCTAGTAGAGAGTCAGATCAGAAAACCAAACCAGATTTCTGCTGCCTGCAAGAAACACACCTAAAAGTACAGGATAGACACAGGCTAAGAATAAAAGGATGGAAATCAATTCTTCAAGCCAATGGAAAACAAACAAAAAAAAGTGGGCACAGCAATTCTTATATCAGAACAAATTGCATTCAACCTCATGAAAGTGATCAGAGACAAAGAGAGTCAGTCACTACCCACTGATCAGGGGAACACTAGATTAAGAAGTACTAACTCTGGTCAACATTTATGCACCAAATACAGAGCCATGTTTGCTTGCAAACATGGAGAAATATATGGAAGGAAATGTGATAGTAGTAGGACATCTCAATACTCCTCTTTCACCACTGGACAGATCCACCAGACAGAAAATTAGCAAAGAAATAAGAGCCCTAAATGAGAAATTAGAAGAACTAGGTCAAATGGACTTATATGGGCCCTCTACCCCCAGAAAGCAGAATACACATTCTTCTCAAGTGCACACGGAACCTTCTCCAGAATAGAGCATGCCTTAGGATATATATCTAACTTGCACAAAGTTACAAATATAAGGATCATTAAAAACACCCTATCACTTTACTATGCAACAGAGATCAAGATTGACTGTTAAAAGAAGCTATGGTGAAAATCTAACACCTGGAGATTAAAAAATATGCTGCTCAACAACAGGTGGATCAAAGAGGAAATCAAAGAAGAAACAAAAAGATTCCTTGAGACAAACAATAATGAAGAGAAAAATTTTAAAAATTTGTGGGACACAGCAAAAGCAGTAATTGGGGGAAATCATAGCAATACAGGCCCATGTCAGGAAAGAGGAAAATGATGAAATCAACAGTTTAAAGGGACACTTTAAGGAGCTAGAAAACAGCACAAAGAAACGAAAACACAACCAGAAGACAAGAAATAATAAAAACCAGACCAGAAATAAACAACACAGAAACTAAGAAAACAATACCAAAAAATCAATGAGACCAGGAGTTGGTTTTTGCGAAAAAAATAAACAAGATAGACAAACCACTGGCAAGACTCATCAAAAAAAAAATAGAGGCAACACATCCAAATAAATAGGATCACAGATGAAAGGAAAGAGATTACAACAGAATCATAAGAAATCCAACACATCACGAGGACTTACTATGAACAACTATACTCAGTCAGGTTAGAGAACCCAGAAGAAACCAACAGATTTTTTGGGAAATGTATCATCTCTTAAGACTGAATAAGAAGGATGTAGAAAGCCTAAACATGCCAGTCACATGTGAGGAAATCGAATCAGTCATTAAGAAACTCCCCAAGAATAAAAGTTCAGGTCCAGATGGTTTTACAGGTCAATTCTAGCAAACATTCTGAGAATTAAACCCACGGATCCACAGGCTATTCCAAAGCATTGAAAAGACAGAAATCCTTCCTAATTCCTTTTATGAGGTTAATATCACACTCATTTCCAAGATGGCAAAGACACCACCAAGAAAGAAAACTACAGACCAATCCCTATTAATGAGCATAGATGCAAAAATTCTCAATAAAATATTAGCAAATCAAATCCAGCACTACATCAAAAAGTTTATACACCAGGACCAAGTGGGTTTCATCCCAGAGATGCAAGGATGGTTTGATATACACAAATCAATCAACATCATACACCACATCAACAACAACAAAGACAAAAATCACATGATAATATCAATCGATGCAGAGAAGGCATTTGACAAAATCAACACCCATTCATGATGAAAACTCTCAGCAAAATAGGACTGGAAGGAACCTTTCTCAACAAGGTTGCAGCTATCTATAAAAAGCCCACAGCCAACATTATCCTTAATGGCAAAAAACTGAAAGCATTTCCACTAAGGTCAGGAACTAGGCAAGGCTGTCCACTCTTTGTACACTCTTATTCAAATAATATAGTTTTAGAAGTTCTAGAAATAGCAACCAGACAAGAGAAGGAAATCAAAGAATCCAAATAGGGAAAGATGAACTCAAACTATCTCTTTATGCGGATGATATGATGATATACATCAAAAAACCTAAAGAGTCCACAGTAATACTCCTAGAAACAATTAACCAATACAGCAAAGTGGCCGGTTCAAACCCAATACACAAAAGAGAGTAACATTCCTCTATAGAAATAATGAAATAGAGGAGAAAGAGATTGAGGAGACAATCCCTTTTAAAATAGTATCCAAAAATATTAAGTATCTAGGAATCAACTTTACAAGAGAAGTGAAGGACCTATACTATGAAAACTTCAAAGCACTTCAGAAAGAAATTGAATAGGATCTAAGGTAATGGAAGAATATTCCATGCTTTTGGGTAGGTAGAATCAACATCGTCAAAATGACTATCTTACCTAAATTTCTATATAGATTCAATGCAATCCACATCCAAATTCAGACATTATTTTTAAGGACTTTGAATAATCAATTATAAAATTCATCTGAAACCACAAAAGACCCAGGTTAGCCAAATTACATACTGAGAAAACCAGAAGCTGGGTGGCATCGACTTACCTAAATTGAAGCTTTACTATAAAGCCATAGTGATCAAAACATCATGATACTGGCACAAAGACAGAGTCTCAGACTAGATGATTAGAACAGAATATTCAAGATAAACCCCCAAATATGCAGTCAAATAAGATTTAATAAAAAAAAAAGCCAAGAACTTGAAGTGGAACAAAGACAGTCTCTTTAACAAATGGTGTTGGAAAAACTGGATAAGCACCTGTAAAAAATGGAAAATAGGGGCCAGAGAGATAGCATGAAGGTAGTGCATTTGCCTTGCATGTAGAAAGATGGTGGTTTGAATGCCGGCAACCATTTTGGTCCCCTGAGCCTGCCAGGAGTGATTTCTGAGCATAGAGCCAGGAGTAACTCCTGAGCGCCCTTGGGTGTGATCCAAAAATGATAAAAAAAAATTAAAAATAAATCCATACCACACACCTTATCACAAAAGTCAACTCAAAATGGATTAAAGGCCTTGAAAGCAGACCTGAATTTGAGCAAAAAATAGGCAAAAAACACTCTAAGATCTATATATCAAAAAAGTCTTTGAGGATAGAATGCCAATGGCAAGAACTTTAGCATCAATCCTAAATACATAGGACTACATCAAACTGAAACATTTCTGCATGGTGAAAGAAGCCTTAGGTAATACTAAAAGACAGTTAATGAAATGGGAAAAAATCTTTGCACTCAACATGTCAGATAAAGGGATAATATCTAGGATATACAAAGCACTCAGAAAGGCGAGCTTCAAAAAGTTTAATAAAGCCATAGGAAAATGGAGAGAAGAAATGAATAGACACTTCTCCAAGGAAGACTGAAAGATGGCCAACAGACTCATGAAAACATGCTCACCTTCACTCATCATTAGGGAAATCCAAATTAAGAGAACAATGAGGTACCATCTTAGACCCAGTGAGGATGGCTCACATCAAAAATAATGGGACCATTCTCTGTTGGAGGGGATGTGGTAAGAAAGGAACTCTCATTCACTACTGGTGGGAATGCTCCTATGGAAAACATTGTAGAGAGTGCTCAGTAAATTCAGAAATGAGCTGCCATATGACCTAGCAATTGCTCTCCTGGTTATCTATCCCCAAGTCGGAAGGACATTCATCCCAAAGTATGTGTGCACTCCACTGTTTATTGCAGCACCCAGTACAATAGCCAAAATTTGGAACCAACCTCTATGCCCAACAACAACAGATGAGTGGATCTTGAAGATGTGGTATTTATACACAATGGAAAACTATGTAGCAATTAGAAATAATACAATCATGGATTTTTCAGCAACATGGATGGATCTAAAAAATATTATGTTACATAAAGTAAGCCAGAAGATGAAGGATAAATACAGAATGATAGCACTTTTCTGACATATTTAGAATATACACCATATATACATATAATACTCCAAGAGCTAATACAACAGTCTAAGAGGGTAGCAACTCCAAGCACTGTAGTTGTCAGCATTTACTGGGGAAAAGTGTTCAAAACAAGTGGAAGAGGAACAACACAAAGCCTCGACTATCCATTATACCATAAAGAAACCAGCAACAATGAACAACAGTTTTGTGAACAGGTATGTAATCAGCCTTTTATTACAAATGCCTATAATAATATCTTAGGGAGTTTATACACAGATACAGGTGAAGAGTATGATTGGTAGCCAGAGATTCCAGAGGCAGCATTTCCTAACAATATGTTTTAGTGCCTTAAACTTACTAGGTATAAAACTACCTTTCAGCTTCTCTGTCCACAGGGATTCTGGGATACAAAGTGTGGACACCCTAATTTAACACTTCGGTGCTCACACATAATAGATACCATATTCAGTTTGCATTATGAAAATGTCTTGATAAAGCACTCCAATATACCCTTTTTCTCTGGTTTATGTCCTCTGTTAGGACCTGAAGCTTTTGATCATTCAGACCACTAAACCAGTCAACTGCAAACCACAGATTTATTACAGGACCTACTCAGCAAACATATTTGGGAAAATTAACATTCCCAACCCTCTCTGTCTCTTTCTCTCTCTCTTTCTCACTCTCTCTCTCTCTCTCTCTCTCTTCTCCCTACATTTTCTCTTCTCCCCTTTTTTCTTCTTTCTCTTCTTTCTCCTCCTCATCAATTCAATCGATGTCAAATAAAACCCACATTGATGGTTTCTCTTTAGGAAAGGAACTTCGATACATAAGAGGCAGCAGACAGAGTAGCCACCTACATAAGTAGGCCTCAATTACAGATTGTCTAGTACTCGAGACGCTAGAACTATGGTTTTCCTAATGCTCCAGCCATTATATAACCCTGAAACTTTCATTTAGCAAGGCCCAACCCCATCACTGATGAAATGCCTAGAAAATAGGAAAACCTCCCAATTCTGATGCATCGACCCAATCTATTTAATTTAATTTATTAAATTTTTTAAAATTTATTTTTACTATATTTACCTATTTTTCTGTTCTCCTCTCTTATTTTTTGCTCTCCCTTCATATCTTTCTTAATCTATTTCTAAGCTAATTATTTGTCTTAATTCAACCAGTTTTTAAGAACTCAGACCCATCCTATTAGGGTCAGACCTCTAACAACACCTTAAGAATAAATCACTAATGTATGTTTTTATGTGGGCATGAGTACATAGAGAGAGGACTCCTCTATAAGAACCAAACCTAAATTATAAACAAACCATGCCTACAGTGTATATAGCCCCTCCTATATACTATCCCTCCTCCCCCCTTCAGAAATCCTACTATCCCATAACCCCCAATCCCAATCCGATATCTCACCTTATTGACGCTGTTTACCCTCAGTACTTAACCCATTAGGTATCAAGACCGACCTCCTGCCCCAATAAGCCATTCCCCAACTCCTAAGCGAAGTGACACACACTCAGCCGCACATCTCGTCCCCTAGCAAAAAACTACAACCAGCGCTCCTGCTGACTCTTTCTCTGTAGCCCTCCTTCACAACCCTCTAAATGTGGACTGTTGCTTGATACCGGATTCAGCTCCAGAAGGACCTCCAGTGCAAAAACTCTACCCAAACCCTCTTATTCGCAAATCATTTCTCAAACTCAACAAGACAAAAATGTTTGATAAAAATGTGCCCTGAATTCCACCCCTCACAAGAATATCTTAAAATACAATGGGAAGCCTATATTTCCTTTATAAGATTAAGACCTCAATAATACTATCTGTTTTAACCTGTTTATGCCAAAATATAAGGTAGTCTCTTGCATCACTTTGTTCCCTTCATGACTTTTTTAAACTCATTTTTATTTTTTATACATGTGAGTGTATATATACATATACATATATGTGTATATATATATATATATATATATATATATATATTTGTCCTGTTGTTGTTTTCTTCTTTTCCTTAACTCTACCTCTCTACCTGTTGTGTTTCTGCTTGGTACAAAACCTACAAGAAAAAGCTTGCCTGGGATAAAAGCTCAGGTTAAAACCAGGGCACAGAGATGATGGATCCAGACACTATCATCCCCAATTGCACCAGCAATATAATATAGCACCATTTGTTTTTGCAAAGGCATACTAAAAAGGGGGAAATTTTACATATAGAAACATGTTCTTATCTAACTAGGGATAAGTAGTCATACATTTTACAATACAGGGGCACCTTGCATATGTCATGTGGTCCTAACTTAGACTCCATGTGACTAGACAGTGACCATCCAACCTCGAACCCTAGATCTCAGACATAGATCTGACATGGTTCTCTTCAACAGCTCCAGGAACCAAACGCCCCTTGGGACATTCTTAATACTGCTCTGACACCAGCATGCACCAGTTTTGATATGACATCGTGTCAGTGAGGATATGGCAACAACTTGGTCTAAGAGCAGGTTGTCTTACCTCACCACCTAACAATAAGATGACATCAGAATACATCTCATTCTTTGATCTGTGCAAAAGCCAAGATCGCTAACTACAGAGGACTGACCGTGACAATCATGACTGGGCAGAACTTATCCTGGGACCAATAAAAAAAACCCTAGTCTAGGCTTTGGCCCACAATCTGTACAACAACAAAGATCTCTAATCCCAGAGGTCTGCCTGAGACAACTGCAACTGAGCAGAACTTCAGGAAACAAAATGAAAGAGTCTATCCTTCTTACTAGGCTCGGTACAAAAACCAACTACAGAAGACTGATGAAAACTACAGTGATGGAACAGAACTTCTAGAAACGTAAAGAAAGACTTCACTCTAGTCTCCATCCTATGACCTGTGCAAATACCAAGCTCTCTAGTTACAGAGGCCTGATTTTATCATCCACGACTGAGCAGAAAGTTTCCAGACATCACAGAAAGATATAGGGGAGAGTAAAAGAGCATGTACAGAGCCTATAGTTATTCCCATGAGAGTAAGTTTCAAGGGCGGTGAAACCCTGTATTTGTTATGCCAAGAGAATTCCCTTTCTAATCTTCCCAATATTTACCGTGCATATTCCAAAATAAGAAAAGAACAAATTAATTTTTTGATAACATGTTGTTGCTTTTTTTATTTGTGCTTTGGTTTGTTTTTATTTTGGGATCATAGCTATTGTTTGGTTGTTGTTTTTATTGCTGTGGTGCTTTTAGGGTTCTTTTGTTTGATGTTTTTTTATATTGTTTTTATGTTTTTCTTCCTTGTTCCCTTTCTTCTCTTAAATTGATATTTATACCCTCTCTAGAAAGACTCCTCCCATTTTTTGGTTGTTTGATTTTTGTCCCCCACCCCCATTTTTATTTCTTTTTTTCTTTCCTCCAAACAGAACCACATAACTTGAACCATCTTGTTCTGCCTCACAAATTGAGGGGGAAATAATGGAGGGTACCAAAACCAAACAGTTGTTATGAACATTGAGTATAAATAATAAATGATCAGATTTAAACACCAAATTCAAAGCCAATGACAACAGAAGAGAAAACCAATCTGAAACAAGCTAGACATAGAGAGGACCACCTCTACTAGCAGAGCGGGGATCAAAAGAGGGAAATATGGGATGCATGCTGGGAACAGGGATGGAGGAGGGACAACACTGGTGGTGGCAATGCCCCTGATTCAATGTCACTATGTACCTAAAGTATTACTGTGAAAGATTTGTGACCCACTTTGGTCAAAACAAAAATTATTGAGTTAAAGAAATTATATTCTTGGGGCCAGAAAGATAGCACAGAGCACTAAGGCACCTATCTGCCTTGCCAGCGCTAGCCTAGAAAGGACCGCAGTTCAATCCCCTGGCATCCCATATGGTCCCTCAAATAAGGTGCAATTTCTGAGCGCATAGCCAGGAGTAACCCCTGAGTGTCCCAGAGTGTGGCCCAAAAAACAAAATTAATTAATTAATTAAATTCAAATTATATTCTTAAAATATGGAAACCTGGTACATTAGTTTTTTTAAGTGACAGAAATTCTTTAAAACAGAAATACAACATTTGTCAGATTCAGTTTTTGTTATACACGAACCACTAATATTGCTATTCAAATTAATATTTTGAAATTTCTTTGTCATAAAAATGTTTTCTCCTAGTATCTTTATTTTCAAGTGGAGTATATTCTACCCCATTCTTTTGACTGTAGCTTTCCCCCCAAATTAACTAAATTCTAAATTGAAACAATGATGACCATTAAATACATTATTTAATAAAAATGAAGTATATTCAAATCTGGACTTGAAAGCCAGAGTTCTAAAACTGCTTTGCATAAAAACTAGCACTGAAATTAGGAGAAAGTTTTAAGAGTTTTTCTGAAGATGAGGTTATAACATTCACTTAGTATATATGTTAACAGTTAGTTTTACAGTCATACTTATAAGTCCTAACATTTCAGAAAATAGATAAGTGAAGCTTTGAGTACCAGCAAAGCTATATATGTCAGTTCGAAACATCAGTAATAAACATAACATCAATCCTCTGTTAAACTTTCGCATTTTCTTTTCTCATTATTACTTTTTAAATATTTTTGTTATTCTATATTCAATATGTGCAAAAGTTCATACAAGTCCCTGACCCAGTGGTAATTTAGATTTGTATGCCACCCATTTTAAACACTATGCACTTTTCCTCAGTGTTTCTGTCTACCACAGTTGTCACTAGGTCCCTGAGTGTCATGAGCTTCTACATGAGGACATTAGGGACTGAAAAGATCACATAATTCCTGAGTCAGAGTGTCATGGGAGATTTCCAGGATTCAGTAGCTGCTTGTCATTTTAGGTTGACCATGGGTGACACTAAGGACACACTCAAACCCCCATACCCACCCATGGGTGACACTAAGGATGCACTCAACCTCACATTCCCACAAAAACACATATTGCTCACAGGTTTACCTCTTTCTGAATTCATC
This sequence comes from Suncus etruscus, assembly GCF_024139225.1. Taxonomy (NCBI): domain Eukaryota; kingdom Metazoa; phylum Chordata; class Mammalia; order Eulipotyphla; family Soricidae; genus Suncus; species Suncus etruscus. Next base: position 86,521,865 of record NC_064860.1, on the reverse strand, counting down.
CCAGAATTCATTCTGGGCCAGGGGCTACTGCCGCTATTCAGTATTCAAAATGAAAACTATAGAGAGCACGATTCAGAGTCAACTGATCAAGCAGTTGCTCTGAATCAAAATGGTGGCGGCAGTTGTTTGGTTGTTTGAATTTAAACTTCAGAACGTTGGGTCAAAGGCATCCTCCATTGGGATGGGAGGGGCAACAGGAGGGCTGAAGTGGGAGAACAGTCCATGGGGCTTGGTTGAGGGGGGTGTCAGGCAGAGGACCAAAGCCAGAACTTCCCTTCAAACTTCTCAATGGCAGCACAGTTGGCAGACCCACTTTCAGCCACTTAGCCAATTTTCAGATACACAACGCACAGGTTGGAATTGCTGTTCTCTTTATGGCTTTTTCAAACAATCAAGTTTTGTGGCCCTCAAGCCAGGCTACTTCCACTCTCCTGCTAACCCATTTCTACAGATACTACTCTTTCTCAGTAAACTTCACACCACAATGGCTCATCAACCCATGAAAATTGGACCTGTCCACCTCAGTTGTCACTGGGTCCCTGATTTTCATGAGCTTCAAATGAGGACACTAGGGACCGAAAAGATCATATAATTCCTGAGTCAGACTGTCATGGGAATTTTCCAGGATTCAGTAGCCGCTTATCATTTTAGGTTGACCATGGGTGACACTAAGGACACACTCAAACCCCATACTGACCCCCCCACTCATCCGCACAGGTTTACCTCTTTCTGAATCCATCTCTGATCACTGGCCCAGGGGCTACTGCCACGTCTCAGTATTCAAAATGAAAATATATAATGTGCGCAATTCAGAGTCAACTGATCAAACAGTTGCTCTGAATCAAAATGGTGGAGGCAGATTTGGTAGTTTGAATTTAAACTTCAGAATGTTGGGCCAAGGGCATCATGCACTGAGATGGGGGGGGGGCAGGTGGGTCTGGGTCCTGAGAACATTCCATGGGGCTTGGTTGAGGGGGGGGGTGTCAGGCAGAGGACCAAAATCAGAACTTCCCTTCAGACTTCTCAATGGCAGCACAGTTGGCATGGCCACTTTCAACCACTTAGCCAATTTTCAGATACACAACACACAGGTTGGAATTGCCTTTCTCTTTATGGCCTCTTCCACCAGTCAAGTTTTGTGGCCCTCAAGCCAGGCTACTTCCACTCTCCTGCTAACCCATTTCTACAGATACTACTCTTTCTCAGTAAACTTCACACCACAATGGCTCATCAACCCATGAAAATTGGACCTGTCCACCTCAGTTGTCACTGGGTCCCTGATTTTCATGAGCTTCAAATGAGGACACTAGGGACCGAAAAGATCATATAATTCCTGAGTCAGACTGTCATGGGAATTTTCCAGGATTCAGTAGCCGCTTATCATTTTAGGTTGACCATGGGTGACACTAAGGACACACTCAAACCCCATACTGACCCCCCCACTCATCCGCACAGGTTTACCTCTTTCTGAATCCATCTCTGATCACTGGTCCAGGGACCACTGCCACGTCTCAGTATTCAAAATGAAAATATATAATGTGCGCAATTCAGAGTCAACTGATCAAACAGTTGCTCTGAATCAAAATGGTGGAGGAAGATTTGGTAGTTTGAATTTAAACTTCAGAATGTTGGGCCAAGGGCATCATGCACTGAGATGGGGGGGGCAGGTGGGTCTGGGTCCTGAGAACATTCCATGGGGCTTGGTTGAGGGGGGTTGTCAGGCAGAGGACCAAAGTCAGAACTTTCCTTAAAAATTCTCAATGGCAGCACAGTTGGCATGGCCACTTTCAACCACTTAGCCAATTTTCAGATACATAAAACATAGGTTGAAATTGCCTTTCTTTTTATTGCCTCTTCCATCAGTCAAGTTTTGTGGCCCTCAAACCAGTCTACTTCCACTCTCTTACTAACCCACTTCTACAGATACTACTTTCTCAGGAAACTTTACAACACAATGGCTCATCAACCCATGCAAATTGTACGTGTCAACCTCAGTTGACAATGGGTCCCTGAGTTTCATGATCTTCAACATGATGACAGTAGGGAACAAAAAGAACACATAATTCCTGAGTTAGAGAGTCATGGGTGATTTCTAAGATTCAGTAACTGTTTGTCATTTTTGGTTGACCATCGGTGACACTAAGGACACACTCAACCCCCCATACCCCCTCCCCACACTTATCCTCACAGGTTTACCTCTTTCTGAATCCATCTCTGATCACTGGTCCAGGGGCTACTGCCACGTTTCAGTATTCAAAATGAAAAAATATAATGTGCGCAATTCAGAGTCAACTGATCAAACAGTTGCTCTGAATCAAAATGGTGGAGGAAGATTTGGTAGTTTGAATTTAAACTTCAGAATGTTGGACCAAGGGCATCATGCATTGAAATGGGGGGGGGGACAGGTGGCTCTGGGTCCTGAGAACATTCCATGGGGCTTGGTTTAGGGGGGTTGTCAGGCAGAGGACCAAAGTCAGAACTTTCCTTAAAAATTCTCAATGGCAGCACAGTTGGCATGGCCACTTTCAAACACTTAGCCAATTTTCAGATACATAAAACATAGGTTGAAATTGCCTTTCTCTTTATTGCCTCTTCTTTCAGTCAAGTTTTGTGACCCTTAGCCAGGCTACTTCCACTCTCCTACTAACCTACTTCAACAGATACTACTTTCTCAGTAAACTTTACAACACAATGGCTCATCAACCCATGCAAATTGTACGTGTCAACCTCAGTTGACAATGGGTCCCTGAGTTTCATGAGCTTCAACATGATGACAGTAGGGAATGAAAAGATCACATAATTCCTGAGTTAGAGAGTCATGGGTGATTTCTAGGATTCAGTAACTGTTTGTCATTTTTGGTTGACCATTGGTGACACTAAGGACACAGTCAACACCCCATAACTCCCCCCACACTTATCCTCACAGGTTTACCTCTTTCTGAATCCATCGCAGCTCACTGGGCCAGAGGCTACTGCTATGTCTCAGTATTCAAAATGAAAAAATATAAGGAGCACGATTCAGAGTCAACCTATCTAGCAGTTGTTCTGAATCAAAATGGTGGAGGCAGTTTTTGGTTGTTTGAATTTAAACTTCAGAATGTTGGGCCAAGGGCATCATGCATTGGGATGAGGGGGGACAGGTGGACCTAGGTGCTGAGAACATTCCATGGGGCTTGTTTGAGGGGGGTGTCAGGCAGAGGACCAAAGCCAGAACTTTCCTTCAAACTTCTCAATGGCAGCACAGTTGGCATGGCCAATTTCAGCCACTTAGCCATTTTTCAGATACATAAAACACAGGTTGGAATTGCCTTTCTTTTTATTGCCTCTTCCTTCAGTCAAGTTTTGTGACCCTCAATCCAGTCTATTTGCACTCTCCTGCTAACCGTCTTCTAAAGATGCTACTCTTTTCAGTAAACTTCACACCACAATGGCTCATCAACGCATGCAAATAGGACTTGTCCACCTCATTTGTCACTGGGGCCCTGAGTTTCATAAGCTTCAACATAATGACAGTAGGGAACAAAATGATCACATAATTCCTGAGTCAGAGTGTCATGGGAGTTTTCCAGGATTCAGTAGCTGCTTCTCATTTTTGGTTGACCATCGGTGACACTAAGGACACACTCAACCCCCCATACCCACACACACACACAAACACTCATCCTCACAGGTTTACCTCTTTCTAAATCCATCCCAGCTCACTGGTCAGGGGCTAGTGCCAAGTCTCAGTATTCAAAATGAAAAAATATAATATGTGCAATTCAGAGTCAACTGATCAAGCAGTTGCTCTAAATCAGAATGGTGGAGGCAGATTTGGTAGTTTGAATTTAAACTTCAGAATGTTGGACCAAGGGCATCCTGCATTGGGATGGGGTGGGGAACAGGTAGGCCTGGGTCCTGAGAACATTCCATGGGGCTTGGTTGAGTGGGGGGGGGGGGTGAGGCAGAGGACCAAAGCCAGAACTTCCCTTCATACTTCTCAATGGCAGCACAGTTGGCATGGCCAATTTCAGCCTCTTAGTCAATTTTCAGATACATAAAACACAGGTTGGAATTGCCTTTCTTTTTATTGCCTCTTTCACCAGACAAGTTTTGTGCCCTCAATCCAGTCTACTTCCACTCTCCTGCTAACCCTCTTCCACAGATACTACTCTTTCTCAGCAAATTTCACACCAATCCATGAAATTTGGACTTCTAAAGATGCTGAAGCAAGTTGATGGAGAGTTTTTGGCTACTGTTTGCACATACATTTTTAGATTTCAGTCCCTGTGTCTTCGTTGAGTTTCCAAGCTGATGAAAGGAAATATTAAAGAATTAAAAATGGTGCATATTAAATTTTAAAATCTTGCCTATAGACTATTAAAATATTTAAACGATGTGAATTTCCTTGCCCAGAATAATTCTTTCTTTTTTTCTTTCTTTTCTTTCTCTGTCATTGAATTTTTGGAAATCCTCTCTGTTTTACCCCTATGAATCCCCTCTTTCAGGCACTAACTACTGGTACTGAGGTTTTCCTCAGCTCTCTTGGTCAGCTTCACTATACATGGTGGCAGTGGTGCTAGAATAAAGTCCATTTCTCTTGTAAATACGTTTTTCTCCTAAGGTTAGGGAACAACCCCTAGTTGTAAGTGATATCTAGAATCAGAAGTAAAATTGGGTGAGTCCAGAAAAAAGTTTCTTTCTGGGGAAAAGGATCCTAGTTTGTGTTCAGTGGATTCAGGGGCTACTCCTGATATCTTGATTAACTGAGCTAGAAGATTCGATAGCTGGGCCAAGAATGCTAGCTATTTGGACTCTGAAATTACTCAGATAATACCAGCATTGCTTGGGGAGTGGTTCAGAGCTAAACCCATGTTGCTCAGAGGGACCATATAGGTGCAGGAATTAAGTGTTTTTGTGAGCTCATGGGCCTAGCCCAGAGGAATTGAATTTCTGCTGTGTTTGGAATTCTGGATGCTTCAGCTACAAGTAGAATCGACATAAGTGAAGGGTAGGGCTCTATTAAGCCTCTATCATCTAATTTCCTAATGAGCCCTTCATTAGAAAGGAAGAGGAAGCTAGCTTAAAGGTTTCATGATCTTGAGAGTAGAGGAAAGAAGGCCTGAGCCTCTGGGGACAAGCAGAAAAGCATCCTTGGAGAAGCAGGTAGACATAGCTTAGAGCAGGAATTGCCCTGGAAAAGAGAGGGACCTGGAGAGAGTCTTCTGAGAAGTAAGCCAAAACAGTAGCATGGGACCCCTGATAAACTATGGGCTTGCCAATGGAGTTGAACTAGAACTTTTAGCCCTGATAGTGATTAGATACCCCTGAATAGTACATGTAGTAGGTGAGTGGCTTATGGGACAAAAAGTGATTCTCCTGGGGCTGAAGAGATAGCACAGTGGTTGGGCATTTGCCTTGCAAGCAGCTGATTCAGGATGGACAGTAGTTTAAACCCTGGCATCCTACATGGTCCCCCATGCCTGCCAGGAGCGATTTCTGAGCTGAGAACCAGGACTAACCCCTGAGCGCCTCCAGGTGTGACCCAAAAACGAAGGTGGTTCTCTATCTATCTACCTATCTTGTCTGTCTGTCTGTCTGCCTGTCTGTCTATGTATCTTTCACTCTCATTCTCCATCAGTTTCTTCAGGATCAACTCCAAAATAGAAAATTTGTGTCACACAGTGATCAGTGGTTTTATTGTTTCTGCATTTACTTTTATTAGGGGCTTTTTAAATACAAAACAGGTGAAAATAGCACAACAAATATTCCCATTTTGAGTATAAGCGATATTTTGTGTGGCTAATCACATTTTTTGCAGGATAGGGATGGGACAGATGGAGGGGATGACTCTCAAGCAATGCTCAGGACCTGGAAACATAGGATGCTTTCCCAATGATTCAGTGAAGGTGCTGCACTGTTGAGCATTCAATAACGCTTGAGGACTGTAGGTGGTACTTAGGATTGCAGAGGGAAGCAAAATGCCTTCACCCTTGTACTATCTGTTTAGTCCTATAGCCAATGTCATCGTCACACTCTCAAACAGGCTTCACCTCCAGTGGAAAATTTTGAAACCAAGACTAAACACCATGATCTCATCTGAAAATACTTATGTTTCTAAAAATGCAAAAATGGTTATGCTTTAACTACAAAACTAGATGTATGTTTAATAATATTCATCCCTTTACTATTATATATTTCTTTAAATTGACCAATATTAATATAAAATGGATAGAAGTTTGGGGGAGATGTTGAGTCACAATAAGTAGTGCTCAATGCTTACTTCTGGCTCTGAGTTTAAGGATCACACATCAAAGTGCTCTAGGATCTTTATGCCATATGTGATGCCTGAGATTAAACCAACTAGACTTGCCACATATAAAGCAAGAGTTTTAACCCCTGTGCTATATCTCAAGTCCATTCTGAACATTTAAAAATAATGTTTATTTATTTGTTATCATACCACACCCAGTTGAGCCAGGGTTTACTCCTGGCTCTGTGCTCGGGAACTCTATGGGATGCCAGGGTTCAAATCCAGGCCACCTTCATGCAAGGCAAATACTGTACTAGCTGCACTATTGCTCCATCCCCAGTCTGAACATTATCTAAATGTTAAATGTTCATTTTTAAACTGCTTTTTGAAAAATCTAAACAAATTTACATTTAACATATTGTATTGAAGACTGTTCACTGCACTTTCACTCACATTGTATATAATTCTTATCTTCAGCAATGTAATAAATGGAAAGTACCATTATACCGGTATTCAACTTTGCATTTATTACTAGAGTGGTTGAATTTTTTTTCCTCTTTTCAGTATTATCTGTACTGTCTGTTCGTCATTCACCAGTAAGAAATTATGTATTTTCCAGGATAAGTTCATAAAATTTAGTTAGGTATGAGGCAAATATTTCTAAGAAATGTCGTCAGTGTTGTTTGGTTAGTGTTAGAGATTTTAGGAAGGAAAACAAGAAAGAAAGCTGAGGCACAAAACCCCAAAGAGCCAAATAGTACAGCTGGTAAGTGCTTGCTCATACCTTGACATTTTTGATGACAATATATTTCCTTAAATTGCTGAGGCCCATATTCTCCTCTCTTTCACCACATATTATCTCTCATTTCTAAGCTGATCATTATTTTGACTTTTATTTAGCTAAACACATTTAAATTGAGGCTCCTGATTTTATTTAACATGCAAAATATGTTTTTATTAATTTTGAGGACGTGTTTCTTTTTTGTTTGTTTGTTTTTGAGTTTTGGGTCCTACCTGGCAGTGCTCAAGAGGTTATTCCTGGCTCTGCATTGAGGAGTCACTCCTGGCAGGCTTGGGGGACCATATGGGATGTTGGATTTTGAACTTGGGTTGGCTGCATGCAAGGCAAATAATCTATTATCTGTGCTATTGCTCAGGCCCCAGCTTGTTTGTTTTTTATTGTAGTAACCTGGTGTATATTATCATTGTACTTTGAAAAGAGATTTTTACATTGATTTAGAAGTGATCAGATACCACGCACCCCATCAAAATGCTGAAATACTCCCATCATTATCTGTTGGACACCCCCCCCTTTGTGCCCCTACAGCTTTCCCTCTAGTAACCTCAGTTCTATTATTGGAATCAAAGGTTGGTTTTGTGTTGGTTCTGTCTGTCCCCTTGGTTTATTTTCTATGAAATTCATATTGGTCATATGAGTTACATTTTCTGAATGTCTTTCTTTCTCTGACTTTTTTCAGTCTGCATAAACCCTTTCAGTTTAATCCATGCTGTGGCAACAGGAGAATCTTATCTTTCCTCTATCTAAATAATACGTAGTGTGCATTTTCACATCTTCATCCACTCACTCATCAGTGGGTACTTGGGAAGTTCCCTCTTCTGGTGGTTGTAAATTGTGCTAAAGTGAGCCCAATAATACACAGTTCTTGTCAAATTCTTTATTTTATATAATCGTTGTTAACCAGATACAAGTGGAATTACTGAATCATGTAATAAGTCTATTTTTAGTGTATTTCTAATTCTCCGTCTCTGACTCTTTGCAAAATAGATTACACTATGAAGTGGAGAATGTTGTCTGTCATTCTTGCCCTCCTTCTCTGTAAAACTGGTTATACTATAAACTGCTTATTCTTTGGTCTCTAAGTTAAACTTCTACCTGAAGTCATAGGAAGCGTTCATTATAAGTCATCGTATCTCCTAATATATATTCTGATATATTCTATCAAATTAAAACAGCTACAAGCTACAAAGTTGTTCAGACATTGCACAAACCTAAGGCACTCACTTAGGTAGCCAGATTTGATATTATATATTTTCCTAACCTTTGCAGAGTCTTCAAAACTGGCTGTAAACTTTTATTCCCACTGTATAGTATCTGATTATTTTAATCATAGAACATGTGCATGGAAAGCACTTTGGTGATCATTTCATCCAATTTCTCTGTGTAGTTGTTCAGAAAAAATCAGAAATTTACAAAGACTGAGAGGTTTTTTCATTTGTATTTTTTCATTTTTTGCATTCTTTCATTTGCATTTTAGACTCTAGGAAACTACCGGGCTGTTTAAACTCTAGTAAACTGTTTACTAATGTTAGAATCCTTCCCTGGTTTTAGTCTATAGTGTCAGAGGACATAGGAAGCAGGTCTCTGAAGTAGGTCAACCATTCTTGCAAACTTTTCTAGTATCTGAAAAATACCACCATATGAATCTAGAAAAAACTCTGTGAAAGATTCTATTTCCCTGAGATAGCTCCACAATAAATACTGAAATTCTTGACACTGGAAAATTCACTGAAAATTATAACCGTACTTTAAGCCATAAAATGTGGAGTGGTGGGCCCGGAGAGATAGCACAGCTGCATTTGCCTTGCAAGCAGCCGATCCAGGACCAAAGGTGGTTGGTTCGAATCCCGGTGTCCCATATGGTCCCCCGAGCCTGCCAGGAGCTATTTCTGAGCAGACAACCAGGAGTAAACTCTGAACACCGCCGGGTGTGACCCCCCCCAAAAAAAACCCCAAAAAATGTGGAGTGGTTTATTAAGCCACCATAGATAGCTAGAATAAACAACCACTCATTTTCTTTCCTTTTTATTAAATGTTTTCCAATGGGTATGAGTCATTAACAGACATGCTAGCAAAAGCACCTGAAAGTATTCTCGGGGCCTACGACACAATGCTCAATGATAAAGCACATTCCACCCAGGCTCTGACTTGGTCACTGACTAGTTGGGCATTAATCAATTCCCTAGTTTCAATCAGTTTCCTAGCTCTAATTGTCTTCAGAGTCAATCATTTGGCCCAGTGATCCTCAAACTATGGCCCGTGGGCCACATATTGTATTTGTATCTGTTTTGTTTCTTCATTGCAAAATAAGATATATGCAGTGTGCATAAGAATTCGTTCATAAGTTTTGTTTTTACTATAGTCAGACCCTCCAATGGTCTGAGGGACAGTGAACTGGCCCCCTGTTTAAAAAGTTTGAGGACCCCTTAAACACTCCATCTACCACACTATCTTTCACTCTGCATAAACACAAAATATCCTTCTAGTAACTGATGGATTACAGCAGAAAATGCTACCAGATCATTTAAAAAATAATTCAGAGGAACAGCAAGACAACTCTGAATCACTGCTACCAGCTTCACACTCTTAAACTGATGGTTGAAGGCTTGATTTCGCAAGTACATGCAAAGATAACTCCATCAAGAGCCAGAAGTTTGAACTTTCCTGCCTTCCTGAACAGAAGTACTCCAACTTGATCAAGGACAAGGTTCATGGACTATGCTCAGTCAATGTTGAATAATGAAATGAGCCACTTAATGACTACATAAATCAGGCAATTCTTTCATTTGCATTTTAGACTTTAGGAAACTATCAGGCTGTTTAGACTCTAGTAAACTGTTTACTAAAGTTAGAATCCTTCCCTGGTTTTAGTCTATAGTTTCCATCTTGGTGAGATGAGTGGAGTCCTATACAGGCTTAGACTCACCCACAGGGAGTAGGTAGTATTTTATTTTCACCACAGAAGGTTTTCAATTGTGATGGACTCCAGTATAGACACAATTTCATGTCTACAGAGATGAAGAAGTTGCCTTTCTTTTCCTTTGCTTCATGATCATTGAATGTTTTGTTCTAGAGGACAAAACACAAACTGCGTATGGTGGAGACAGCCCAGAGATTTCCTTGCTACCTCTCAAAGTCATAAGAGTAATTTTATGAGACTGGTTAGTCTGTAATGGCAAGAGTTACCAGTCCAATTTTCTTGAAACTGAAATTTGGTTTACTGCTGTGACTTACCATTTTGATGCCACAGTTACTCCTGATGGTGAGAAAGCTATCTGATGCTATATTGCTATATTGGGTGTTTTTCTTTCTTTCTTCTTTTTCTTTCTTTTTCTTTCTTTCTTTCTTTCTTTCTTTCTTTCTTTCTTTCTTTCTTTCTTTCTTTCTTTCTTTCTTTCTTTCTTTCTTTCTTTCTTCTTTCTTTCTTTCTTTCTTTCTTTCTTTCTTTCTTTCTTTCTTTCTTTCTTTCTTTCTCCTCCTCCTCCTCCTCCTCTTCTTCTTCTTCTTCTTCTTCTTCTTCTTCTTCTTCTTCTTCTTCTTCTTCTTCTTCTTCTTCTTCTTCTTCTTCTTCTTCTTCTTCGTCATCGTCGTCATCTCCTCCTCCTCATTCTCCTCCTCCTTTTCTTCTTTTTTATTCTTCTTCCTCCTTCTTCTTCTTCCTCTTCTTCCTCCTCATTCTTTTTTTTTTTTGGTTTGGGGGGGTCAAACCCAGCAGTGCTCAGGGGTTATTACTGGCTCTGTACTCAGAACTTGCTCTTTGGGGCCAGAGAGATACATGAATACATGGAGTGTTTGCCTTGCATGCAGAAGGATGGTGGTTCGAATCCCAGCATCCCATATGTTGCCAATGACGATATTAAAGGGAGAAAAATTTAATTCTGTTACAGTGCCATCCAAAGGTTTCTTTTAACAAAGGCCAATGTCACTTTGCTGTTTCTGAAATCCTGAAACCTCTTAAGAAAAGCTTCCCTCATATTTAAAAGTGCTGTTTTAAAATAAGTGATGTCAATATCAGAATACTTTTCTTGGTGATGTTTCAACTGGCTTGGAAAGTGAATCAGTTTCTCTGGCAAAATCTTGAGCAAAAACAGATAATTTGTTTTCAAACGAAATAACTTTTTCTAACATCGAAAACAATGTTTCCTTTCCCCTGTAGTTTATTATTAAGCTGATTTAAATGTGAAGTAACATCCACCATGAAATACAGTTTTTGAATGCACTGATCGTTCGTTAATTCTGGATAGTGAACTCCCTTCTTGAGGAAAAATGCTTTAATTTCTGATAATGAATCAAAACTGAGGATGACGCACTATTATGGAGGAATCTGTGGATGACGCACTGTTATGGGGGGATCTGTGTATGACACATATATGGCATCTTATGTGTGTGTAAATATAAAATTAGTGGGGCTTATCATGGATATTTTAAGCAGGGTTCACTCAAATAGTCTGCACTGGTACTGTTATATATTGACCTCAGAACCTGGCCACTAACTCATTTTGCTGGCTCCTAGATTGAAAAATATACATGAAGCTCTGTCTCACAGGGCCCCAGTACAAATATTGTCCCACAGGGGAGGGATTGGGCGAGGTCCAGGCTGGACAGTGGCTCACCAGGCACCGTGATGCAGCCACTGAGCCACACATGGCTCTCTCCTCTGTTGCTCCTCAGTCTGCAGTATAGAGAGGATGCTGCCTCAATGCTGCGGTGCCAGACAGAAAGTCATGTCCCCCCACCCCCATACTCCATGACCTGACTGGACCTGTGTGGCGCCACATAGAAAGTCATGCCCCCCATACCACTGGAGCTGTGTAGAACCAGCTGCTGGGACTGCACACAAGGCATGCACTGACAAGAAGCTAGAAACAGAGTCCTGACTGCTGGAGCGGCCTCCGCCAGGCACACAGAAGAGCCAAATTAAAAGTGTAAAGAGCCACATGTGGCTCATGAGCCGCAGGTTGCGGACCACTGTCCTATATGCTTCCCTGAGCCTGCTAAGTATACTTTCTGAGCACAGAGCGAGGATAACCCCTGAGCAATAAAATGTGTAACCAAAAAATCAATGAATACACAGACATATTGAAAGCCATAAATAACTCTAGCAAAGCTAATATTTTATAAGAAACCAAAATGCTTGTACATTCTTGATAAATATTTCCTTTGAAGTATCAATGGTGATACACATTCTCTCACAAAATACATATGCCACTTTTATTAAGTATCTTGATATTTCCATAATTATAATTTAGTATGTATATTTCTGAAATAGAAAAACTCAGATAACATCCAAAGAAGAAGGCTTCTATACATAACTACCCTGGGGCCAGCACACTTCTTGTCTGCCTAGGTCCTAGGACCATCTCCCAAAGAAAAATTTGAATTCTCAATATTCCTGGATCTGTTTCTGGGGTTCCAAAATACTATTCAGGGTTCTTCTCATCTGTTTGTCTCAACAAGATCCTAGAGTTGAAAACTTTTGAGTCCCTTAGACAGATAAGAAACCGAGTCTTAAAGATATTTAGTGATATGTCTAAAGGTCTATCATTATAAAGCTGAATTTTCAATTCCAGCAACTACTCACCCCTCACTTTTAAGACCTCAGCAAAGGCAGTCAATCTTGGAACTCAAGGTAACTGTGCTCTTACTCTCATGCCTGAATTCATAATCTCACTGTTTTTATTGACAAGATTTCATCAAGTGTGAAGCAGACAAACTGGCATGGAAGCTCCTTCAGTCTACCCTGTTCAACAGGAGGATGATCAATGCACAGTCCTGTGTCCCCAATGTCCCTATGCCCTAATTTGCATTTTCCTTTCTAACACCAGTCTTTCATAGTTCCATGGAATGACACCAATAATACATTCTGCTTGTATTATATCTAGCCCAGATAATACATTCTGCTGTTCTGATCTGCTTGTTTCTTTGAAGTTTTAGATTGCATCTCATCAGTTCACTTTTTGGTCACGAACACTACCTGTAATCTGGACATATATTAAACTCAGGATTATGCCTGGCCCCAAATTAATGACTAAAATGTTGTCACTGAAAATGGTCCCATGTTATATGGAAGAACCATATGGTATTTTTCATTCTTGGGTAGATGGATATTTACTAATTGGTAATCTTTTGATATTCATGAGTAGATGTTCTCAGAAAATTAGTTTCTGAGTGTTTGTTTGGCATATATTTTAATACAAAAATTACTGTATTATTCTTTAAACACATGTCTGGGAGTACAATTCTAAATTTTACTGAAAAAGAATTCAGGATGAGAAAGTGCTAAATTGATACTGCAATGGAATAATTTTTAGCTATCAATAGCACTGTCTGCGAACTCAGGTTAATTCTTTCTATCAAAAAACTTTTCATCTATATTTTGGTATCTGCACATTCTCCTAAATGGAAAGCAATATCTGAGTTTGATGCTATTCCTTATAGTTCGTAACATGAATAACTTTCATCCAAGACTTTATTTTGATAAAAATTTGAATAAGAATGAAGAGAGGCATGTTTTAGAACAACTATGATTGTTTTCAATAATACCTGTTCAAAGAAAAATTATTTTCCCAGATATTTCTTCTAAACATATGGAACAATTGAGGTCATATAAAATATCTTACAAAGAGGATGCTTGTGTACTTCTAGGCTCTGTAGATATTGTGTTCAATGTATTTAAGTGACAACAGTATATGAGATTGAGGGAAGAGTTTAATAAAAAGACTTCTGTAAATGGAACAAAACAGAGATGAACTTAATACCCAAGCTTGTGAATCTTCAAAGCTTATTTTTGTGTTTTTGTTTTTTTTTGTGCCACACCCAGTGACATTCAGGGCTTACTCTTGGCTATGTGCTCAGAAATCACTCTCGACTCGGGGACGTATGGGACTCCTAGGACCAAACTCAGGTCCATCCTGGGTCAGTCACGTGTAAGGAAAATGCTCTACTGCTGTGCTATTGCTCCAGCCCCTGCATAGCTTATTTTTAATCACCAATATTGTATATATTTGTGAAACTGTTGTCAAGGGTGTGAAGCTGATGTCCTACAGACAGAAGGTAACATGTTCTGTAGATTTTAATGTCATCAAGGTAGTAGTCACTTGGTAATGCCTGTCACAATATCACAGAAAGAGTTAGGGAAGAGCTACAGGAAAAGAGGATGCTCCAGTTTGGGTTTTAGCATTTATTTGAATAAGCGGCTCTAAATGTGAAAGTATGTTATATGCCTCTGACTGAGAGGGAGAAGGACCCTGATAGGAGGTGTAAGAGCCTTGGAGACTAGAGTATAGGTCTTTGTCAATACAGATATTGGAGAAGCTGCTCTTCTATGAGGTTGGAAGGACACTAATTTCTAAAGCAAGAATGGAATTAAAGGGGGATAAGGTACTTTGTGATCATTTCATTTAATATGTAATTGACTTATGATCAGCCCTTTGTAGGATAGAATTCTGAACAGAGCAGAGAGATGGGATTCTGAGCTCTAGGAAGAGGACTGTATGGCCTATTTGTAAGTAGAGATTTTGCTTGTTATATTGGCTGATTGATGATTGGCTATATTGCCTATATAGAAAAGCAGTGAAGAGGAGAGCTTGCCAGATAAATATGGAGTGAGATTTCAATCCTGGAACTAAAAATTATTGAGAGACTTGTAACTGGGTTTTGTCGTACATAAAATATTCTACTTTGAAATGCAGATGTCACCATGATTTTCCAGAGGGTTGAAAAAATTCCAAAATAAGTGGACGTGGGGCTAGTGCCAACAAATATATAAAAGTTTTATATATTAAAATATATAGAATCTGCATGATGGGTCCCTACAAAAAATTTAGTCTTCTCTGACTCTTGGTCATAATCCTAGTCAAGAGATATTGTAGTGGGCCTAGAGAGATAGCACAGTGGCGTTTGCCTTGCAACTAGCCAATCCAGCACCAAAGGTAGTTGGTTCGAATCCCGGTGTCCCATATGGTCCCCCTTGCCTGCCAGGAGCTAATTCTGAGCAGACAGCCAGGAGTTACTCCTTAGCACCGCTGGGTGTGGCCCAAAAACCAAAAAAAAAAAAAAAAAAAAGAGAGAGACATTGTTAGTAAACTTGTGAGTTTGCTTCGCATTATTGTTCTCAAGTGAAATTTGGGGACAGTTTCCAGAGAGTAATTAAGGGGTCTGGTTTTCTATCTCTCAGGCAGTGTTATAATTAAATAAATTATGACTAAACATAAACAGTTTATAACTATACATGACTAAATTAATTTTCATTAGAGACAGAAAGTGGGATCATAGTACAACATATATGGGGCAGTCCTTTGAATCACTTGCTGTTTTGTCTATGAAGAGCCATTCAGAAAGAATTTCTAGTGAAACGTGTTGTCACCTGGAGAAATATCTCCTCTTTGTTGATTTCTTGGATAATACCTTTTCCTGAAGATCTTTGAAATGAGATATTTGCATGAGTGGGTTCCCAACATATATCCCTAAACTTCTAAATAAGGAATGATTGACTTCCCAGAAAAATGTCCCGACTCGTGCAATGATATTCATATCATGGTAGGCATATGTCTATGCATTGAGTGGAGTCTTTTTGTATTGGCATCAATTTGACTATTGAGAGGATCCTAATATATCCTATAAAGAAAACTATATCTGGTCACATTCTTGCAGAACTATGCACACAAACCAGCAGTGGCAGGACATTTTGGGGGATAACCTGATCAGCATGTATGGGCACCTCTGGGGAAATTGCATGATGGTTCAAGAGGAAAAATACATACACTTTAATGTACTGAACACATTTCTTCCCAAAAGACTATCCCCCCTATTCTCACTTTGTACTCTCCCAGGAGGCTTTACTTCCCTCCTCTCAGCTTTGGAACCCCTGGGGTTCAGTGATCCTTCATCTCACACTTCTGTTCAGTATCCCATAACCAGAGCTAGAGCCACTCCTACAATGGGCATCCCTTCCCAGAGGATCTTTCCAGTGGGGACTCAGAATATCCTTCCCCATGTGTAAGTATCTGTGGTTGCTTCCCCACCCAGATGTTCACAAATTCCCTCATGTCCACCTCTGCTCTCCAAATTCTTGCTGATCAGGACACAACTTCTTCTGGGGGCAAATAGTCATTGATAATCTTTCTGCAAGGGGGTGGTTGCTGCTCTACATTTTCTGAAAGGCTGAGATCACCCAACCTTCCTCTGGAGGAGAGAACACACTGTTTCTGCTCTCCAAGAAGCTTCAGCAGTCAGTGGGGACTCTAATAGTTGTCTCATCCCCCCATCATCCCTGTCTCCAAATAACAGATTCAGAACAATCAATATGTTCAAAATGAATGAGATTTTATTCATTTTCTGCACTTGTACAGAGGCAACCACAAATAATGCTAAGGGCCTTGAAAAATGCATTTTCTGAGACCTTGCTGGGGAGGATACATTATGAGAAGCACCATGGTTCTGTCCCCACCTGGAGACTCTCAGAAAATGAAAAGTCCAGGTCCTTCTATGCCGTGACTCTCCCTGGACATCCACTAGCCCTGAGCCTGTTGGGTGATTTGAACTAGGCTAAGAGTCTAGGTTCCAGCATTCCTATTCCCCTTGCTCCTCAGAGCTAGTAGAGGAGAGAAGCCCTTCCTCCTGAAGGTCGCAGTTCCTGGCACACTGAATATTAATCGAGTCAGTGGGCTGGACAGAAGTTTGCCATCGGATTGATAACAAGGGTTGAAAAGTGATGGTTTCTGAGTAGTGGGGCAAGAATGGTTCTACCCATGTGAGTGATAATAATGACAAAAGAGTAGACAGTGTGTTGGAAGGATGCAAAACCTCTTGAAGGTCCTGGCTCCTGGCACCCTGGATGTTATTAGGGCCAATGGGCTGGACAGAAGTTTGCCATAGGATTAATATATAGGTCTCTAAAGTGACGGTTTCTAAGTAATGGGGCCAGCAGGTTCCTACCCCTGTGGATGTTAAGCTGCATAATTGCAGCAGGGGGGGTGGGTACAGGAAGGAGGACCGGCGCACAGCTAGCAGCGAGGCATATTGTGAGCATTCTAACCCTGGGGATAGGACCAGGAAGGTGGATGCCATGGTCCTGCAGATGGTGTTGTCCCACTGTGCCCGAGTGACCAGGATAACAGAGCACCTGCGGTGGCGCTGCAGGTGGTGGTCAGCTGTTTGTCCCCAGGACCAGGTGCTCAACTGGCCCAAAGATGGGGGTCGGTGATGCCATGTGGGGTCCCGGCGCCGGGTCAGATGTCTGCAGAGAAACAGGGAACAAGAATATATCAGGGGAAGGAGGAATAAAACCACCAGTTCTGTCTGTAGGAGCGGCCCCCATGAATCTCTCTTCTCACTTCCCAACTCTGCCTATGACGTCACCGTACCCCCAACTGCCCATGGCCGCCCACACCCATTGTCATGGCCTCCCTGGCCTTATCCAGGTCTACAGCCCTCAGACCCAGGGTTGATGTGGGGAAGGAGGAAAATAATCACCTCAGGTAGAGAATCTGCGCCTTATTCTCATCTCCTTCCATGCAGACTCTGAAACCTCCTGTGACAGGGAAGGGGGTGCTGGTCAGGGCGACACTAGAGCTTCTGGTCAGTTCTGCTAGGAAGCTGGCTAGGTCAGTCTCTGTATCCCCAGGATCTTCCCCAGCAACGGAATAGCCCAAGACTCACAGAGTTACCTCTTTGGGCCAAGGCCTCTCAGACCATCTCAGGAATTCCCACAACTGCCCAGGGAACCCCAAGAACACAGTTTCCTTGGAGGGGACTCATCCTCCACACTATCAGGTAATGTGATCATTCCAGAGGCAAAATTCCAGTCTTGTCTTCACACATTTTCTCCTGAAGTACAGCAAACACTGCCCAGTTCCCCCACTTCATGCCCAGCTATAGGTCGTGGGACACCAATGCCACTCAAGATCTGTCTGTCCTCTCACCAGCCTTCCCTCCTTCCTTCAGGGTCCCTGAGTTCTCTGAGGGATGGTGTCTAAATTGATATCCTCAATGTTCAGATCTGGGACTTACTGGATGGCAGGGAGAGGAGAAACCCCCTTTCAGAGTCCCGAACAGGCTTCTTCCCCCTCACTGCCAGCTGCTTAGTCCTGGTGGCTGCTCTCAAGCGCTGAAAGAAAAGGGAGAGTGAGGACTGAGAGAAACTCAGAGAAGCCTCATCTGAGCAGAGTGACTCAGTGAACACGGAATCAAGTCTATTCATTGAGGATTTACAGAGAAATTATCCATAAAGTTGCTAATAACAGTTTTAGTCACAATCTCACTACATGGTGTCTGGTGAGCTCTGACAAAGCCCATAAGCCGTGTGCTGCCCCAGAGACACCCCTGACTACTCCTGCTCAGGGACTCTCAGAAGCTCAGCACCCTGATTCTGATTAACCTACATTGATCCTTCATTTGAGAGGTCACAGTGGTCTGTGTATACAACTAAAATGTAAGTCCTGTCATCTCCTGCATAGCTGAGAGTCGAACGAAAGAGTTCTCTGGCAGTACTGTGTGATTGGTTTTTCTTTGGGCACAGCTTCAACACCAAAATATATCTAAACTTGAGATGAAATTGTTCCCCCTACACCCAACACCCTACTTCTTGGTTCTTTGGGATGTATGAGATAATGTCCTACGCTGGCTTCAGACGCCCCAACCTCCATCTTCCCCTGAACAATCTCATTCTGAGACACTGCCATGCAAGCTCTCAAGTATTTGCTGTCTCCTTACCTCATATCTTGCATAGATGTTCCTTGCACTATACTTGATGCCTCGTAGCCAAAGTACCAAAAATAGGATGCCAAGGAGGTGGCCCATAAGGTTAGGATGGTCATACCAGTAGGCCGGCAAAGGATGTGGGATTTTGGGAAAAGTCAGAGAAAAAGGGCTTCCCGATTCCATAACTATAGGAAACATGGGGAAACTAGTACGTTTGCCTAGGCAACTGAGCCCAGAACACTCAGGCCCTCTATATATAGACTCAGTGACATCATCAACTGCCACTGACCTCACAAAAGTTCAACCAATGAGGGAAGGTACGTCATGGTCATGGCACACATTCAAAGCCTCCACACAGGGGTCTAGGTTTTTTCCCAGCCCTTCAGGTATCACTGAGGCCCCCATTCTAGTGGAATAACGACATTAAAATATACTAATATATAAATAATTAATCAAGAATATAAAATGTTCTTTCCATAATATAAAATATATATGAAAATTATGTCTAGAATAAAAATAAATATAATCAATTATTTACATATTTAGTACTATAGCTATTTTCAAGAAAAATAAAATAAAACAGAAATAGTTATTTTAATTTATTGAAGGCTATAAATCATCACTAATGCATATGGAATGTAAAAATGATTAAGTTACTCATAAAAACAAAAAGACTAATTCCAAAATGTGTATACTATCACAATATCACACAAAGAATGCAGGCCAATTATGAAAACTGGATGTTGAAATATTTTTACTTATGACTTAAGAAATAGGTAAATTAAGATACTACTCTAGTAGTAAAATATAATGAACTAAATCAATGGAACATAAGTTTTGGAAATAAACTGTCCTGCATACTAGAAATGTTTTTGAAACCTAAGAATCAAGTGAGAATTAAGTGAGAAAAATATTTTTAACCAGTCTTGTCAGAATGATTGGGAATATTAAATATCTAGTCAAGTAAAAATGTATTGAGGTGTTTCTGTTGAGAAACAGTTCAAACCAGAAAAAAACAGTAAAACATTCAGCGATAATAGAAATGGTTTTCAAAACTGGTTTTTAGATTTATAAAGCATATCTTAAGATGTTGATAAAAAATATCTCTCCCAAACTCACCTACCTGTTGTAAATCAATAACTTGGTCCTATATTAAAAATCCTAAGGAAAATATGCCTTCATGTTATTTTAGCATTAAGATAAAAAATCATCTCAGTGTCATTATAGTTACACATTGAATTATATATATAATATGTGAGGGTGAAGGGTGCAAAAAATCCAAGGTTCTATTTTTATTTCAATATGCACCTGAATTTGTCATTTTAATGATAATATGTGCTTTATTTCAACTAGTATAAGTTCACTCTCTGGTCAAGGACCAAGTTGCAACTTGACACCTGTTGAGCCTAATCAGTTTCTCTCTATGTTTGAAGCCTGGTTCCTTGCATACACAAATTATTCGAGAATTTGAGAATTGGATTTTAGGTATTTGAAATATATGAATGTTCGTTCAATATAGCATGAACGTAAGATATTTGCCTTGCATGCACGAGGATGATAATCTTAATCCCGTCATCCCATATGCCCCCCCCCCAGGCTGTCAAGAGCGAATTCTGAGTATAGAGCCAGGAGTAACCCCTAAGTGCTGCAGGGTGTGATCCAAAAACCAAATTAATTAATCAATTTAAAAAGTATCCATTTGGGGGGGCCGGAGGAATAGTGGTACAAGTGGTAGGGTGTTTGCCTTGCATGCACTATGACAGAATGCAGTTTGATCCCCAGACATCCAATATGGTCCCCAAGCCAAGAGAGATTTCTGAGCACAGGAGTCTGAGCATCAGCGGGTGTAGACCAAAAACCCCAAAATAAATATCCACTTTAATGTTCATCATAGATAAATATAATCATATATTTCTAAACATTGTTCCTCTACTTTAGAAATTGCTCCATTCAAAATGTCTATAGTTATAACAAAGCCATATTTATTGTACAAATAAGTATATTGAAATGTTTGGAGATGTATTCGATAAAGCTTTGTACCAGAAACCGATATCAAAGGATCATATGCTGAAGTGAAGAATTATCTCTATTATTATTATTTCTCCATATTGGGAGTTGTTGCATCTAGATCTGAGATACAAAATTTGTTCCTTTTATTCGATAACACATTCAATTTAGGAAAGTTGAGCACAGCTCAAGATTAGATATGTTCTCCTGACTCTTATTTCATTCTACCTGTCTGCATCTCTCTCATTTTCTCCCCTCATATTTATCTAAAGAATATTAGTTTGATTTAAAACTTAAATAATTATTAAGTACTCTCAGGCCTTTATAAAAATTAGTGCCTATGCCCTAAATGCAGAATATATCAAAGTTCATTAATAGAATCAGAAACAACATTCTAACTGACTAGTGTGTAACATTGACAGCCAACATATTTGGATAGCGATAGCAGGATGAAAGTCTCTTAGGAGAATTTGAGTAGAAAGGAAGATGCAATTGGGCTCCATAGCTCAGGGAATGAAAAACACAGACTCCATAGCTGATGGATCTCCAGCCCCTGGGTTCCACATCCCAGTGAGTAGCAGCTTTTAGATCCAGAGCCCTGGTAGCAGCTGCTGCTGAATCTGCAGCCCAGAGACCCTCTGTACGTCTTGCAGGGGCTGCTGAGGAATGAGGACCTTGGCTAAAAGCTCGATGTCTGACAGACACATGACACCACAAAGGACATCTGACTCCTGGTTGGTTCATAGATGGTCTCCCCACAGCCCATGGAGAGAGAGGATCCTGGTTGGCATGCTGGGAGATGGGATTTCAGGAAAGGTAGGACAAAGACTTCCCAAATCCATTAGTGAACTTGAGAAACTGATTGACTTGCCTAAGACAGCTGATCCCAGAATGCATAGGTCCTAGAAATAGAGACTTGGTGATATCATCACCGGTCACTGAAATCACAAAGGCTCACAGGGTGTTGCCATGATTATGACACCCACAAGTCCTGCTCCCACCCAGGGACTAGGTGGTCTCTCAGCTCAACAGGCCTCCCGAGTTCACTTCAGTTCTCAAATGCCACAGAGGGAAAGAAAGTAGAGGTAACTGTTTCACATCATAAACATTTATTTGTATAAGTAGAGAAAAAATAGAATGTTTATGTAGCATGATTGATTTGATAAAATTTTATCAGAGATATACAAGAGATATAGCAAATATGGAATTTGGGTTCAGTCAAGGCACCACATGTGGTCCCCTGAGCCAGAATAACCCCGAATGGAAACTCAGGAGAAACCCCTGAGCACAACCAAGTGGTGACCCAAAACAAAACAAATCATCTCCTATTCTCTAAAAAATAGAAAAATGCTATTTCTTTTATTTGTGAAGTAACTACTTAAAATAACAGTTAATATATTGTTTTAAAGGATCAGATAAAAAGAAAGACAATATTTAGTTTCTTGAAGTATAAATAAGATTTTATATAGCATTTTTATTCTTTATTTTTAAGTTTTAGTTTCATGAATATTGATAAAATGTACCTATTTTACTCAACATATGCAAACAGCATTTACCAAAGATTTTTGGAAATCCCTATTTAACTATTTGGTTGACTATTTTAAATTTGTACATTTGTATTTATAGTTGACTATATTAGTAATTATTTGATAAATAAGAACACTTAAGGGGCCGGCAAGATAGCATGGAGGTAAGGCGTTTGCCTTTTATGCAGAAGGACAGTGGTTCGAATCCCGGCCTCCCATATGGTCCCTTGAGCCTGCCAGGAGCGATTTCTGAGCAAAGAGCCAGGAGTAATCCCTGAGCACAGCCTGGTGTGACCCAAAAACCAAAAGCCAAAAAAAAAAAAAAAACCACTTGACACATACATTCCACTTTTGTATTATAATCATAAGTCCTCTCGATTATGAAAAGCATTCCCGGATTTCTTATAAAATTAAAAAAAAATCTCCAGGGACCCCAAGCCCCAGCGGAGAACGAACTGGGTGAGTGCCCCTCACCCACGTGGGCGCCTGTCCCAGAGACAGGGACCCCAAGCCTGAGTGGAGAGCGGACTGGGTGAGTCCCTTCCACCCACAAGGGCTCCCAGCCCTGCAGTGGCACCGGCAATCCAAGCAAGCTGCTCCAGGGACCCCAAGCCCGAGTGGAAGGTAGGAGGGGGGAGGAGAATCCTTCACCTGACCCACTCTGTGCTGCTGGGACAGGCTAGCACCAACAGACGGGGTGAGGTTGGGCTGCCTGGACCCTTGGGTGACCTAGAGCAGTCCACCCCCCTGAGCCCTGGAACAGAACTGGGACTCCCCAAGGGCTGAAGGCAGAGCCGGCAGGGTTTGGCTGAGGGAATTCCTTCAACTGAGGCTTGGAGGGGGCGGAGCTCCATTGACTCCCAGAGAGAGAGGAGGGGGGGGATAGAGAGCTAGGCTCAACAGCGCCAGCAACCATTGTGGCCAGGAACGGAACTGCACCGCTGACAGGAATAAGGAGCAGGAAAGGGACAGAACCCACTGAAGGAAGGCTGACCTCTAGGTAGCAAAGGGGAGGAGAAAGAGCTAGGTTCAACAAGCTCATCCAATAGCCCCCTCTAGAACCACCTTCAGGAAGAGGACCCATCTCCATGACCAAAGCAGGCCGAAATTAGAAGGCACAGCACTCCAAAGCACACCATTAAATACAAAGAAATATGCATAAATCAAGGAGAACCCCAATATCTGGAGATACTGTGACAAACCCTAGCAAGTTTCCAAGTCCACCAAAACGCACAGATCCATGGGAAGAAGACCTAAAAGAGGCCATGAGGAAGGCAATGCAAGAATTAATAAAATAAATGAAAGAAACCCTAGCTACCAAGTATAAGAAATCCATGGATGAACGAATCAGCCAAATTAAAGAAGAAATGTTAAAGAACATGAGAGATTCCATACAAGAAGAAGTGAAGGAATTAAAAGACAAAGTAACAAGCCTTATGAGCAGAAACAGAGTTGGAGAAGCACATTGAAGAACTCGAAGGAAAACTGAAAACAAAAAATGATCAAGAAATCAACAAAGAAATAAAAGGCAAAACACTGGAAGGAAAAATCCAATATCTAATGAACAAGTACAAAAGAAACAATCTAAGGATTGTGGGTATACCAGAAGGGGAGGAAATAGGGGAAGGGGAAGAACAGGTAGTCAGGGAGATAATAACAGAGAACTTCCCCACCCTCTGGAAAGAAACTTCAGGGCAAATCCAGGAAGTGAAGAGAGTCCCTAATAAAATAGACCCTAATAAACCAACACCAAGACATATAATAATCCAAATGGCAAAAAACAAAGAGAAAGAGGAACTCCTTAAAGCAATAAGGGAGGAAAAAAACCTCAAGTACAAAGGAAAGGACATAAGAATCAAACCAGATCTCCCATTTGAAATAATTGAAGCAAGAAGACAGTGGAATGACATATTTAAAAGACTGAATGATAGAAATTTCCAACCTAGGGCCCAATACCCAGAAAAACTATCATTCATATGGGAGGGCAGACTAAAAACATTCTCAAACATGAACGAACTTGAACTATTTGTGCAAACTAAGCCGATCCTAAATGACCTACTCAGAGATGAATTACACAATCCAAACCCCCAATTGTAACAACAACCACTCCACACAATACAACTGCACAACAGTCCTCTCTCTCAATAATTTCCCTAAATGTTAACGGACTAAACTCTCCAATTAAAAGACACATAGTAGAGAACTGGGTTAGGAAAAATAAACTGGACTTCTACTGTCTGCAAGAAACACACCTACAACTACAGGATAAGCACTGGCTTAAAATAAAAGGATGGAAAGTAATTATACAGGCCAATGGAAAACAAAAAAGAGCCGGGACAGCCATACTTGTATCAGACCAAATTGCATTCAATCTCAAGAAAGTGATCAAAGTCAAAGAGGGTCACTACCTACTGATCAGGGTAACATTAGATCAAGAAGTACTAACCCTGGTCAATATCTATGCACCTAATGTAGAGCCAGCAAAATATGTGAGGCAACTGCTCGTAAACCTGGAGAAACACATGAAGGGAAATGTGATAATAGTAGGGGACCTCAATACTCCACTATCACCACTGGACAGATCCACCAAACAGAAAAATAGCAAAGCAATAAGAGCCTTAAATGAAAAATTAGAAGATATAGGGCTAATAGACTTATATAGAGTCCTCCATTCCCAGAAAGCAGAATACACATTCTTCTCAAGCCCACATGGATCCTTCTCCAGAATAGACTACGTCTTAGGATACAAAGCCAACCTATATAAGACCACAAATGTAAGGATCATTAGAAGTACCCTATCAGATCACTATGCAATAGAGGTCAAAATTGACTTCAAGAAGAAACAATGGAGAAAAACTAATACCTTGAGATTAAACAACATGCTGCTCAACAACAGCTGGATCAAAGAACAACTCAAGGAAGAAATAAAAAGATTCCTTGAGACAAATGATAATGAGGAGACAACTTGTCAAAATTTGTGGGACACAGCAAAAGCAGTAATTAGGGGGAAACTCATAGCAATACAGGCCTATGTCAAGAAATAGGAAAACAACAATATCAACAGTTTAAACGATCACCCCAAGGAATTGGAACAGCAGCAGCAGCAGCAGAGAAATCCAACCATGACAAGAAGTCAAGAAATATTAAAAACCAGAGCAGAAATAAACAGCATAGAAACTAAGAAAACAATACAAAAAATCAATGAGACCAGGAGTTGGTTTTTCGAAAAAATAAACAAGATAGACAAACCACTGGCAAAACTCACCAAAAAAAAGAGGGAAAACACCCAAATCAGTAGGATCACAAATGAAAGGGGAGAGATTACAACAGAACCCCAAGAAATACAACATATCATGAGATCATACTATGAACAACTATACTCAATTAGGCTAGAGAACCCAGCAGAAATCAACAGATTCCTAGAAAAATACCATCTTCCAAGACTGAAAAAGGAAGAACTAGAAAGCCTAAAGAGACCAATCACCTCAGAGGAAATTGAAGATGTAATTAAGAAACTTCCTAAGAACAAAAGTCCAGGCCCAGATGGATTTACAGGTGAATTCTACCAAACATTTTGAGAAGACCTACTACCACTTTTCCATAGGCTCTTCCAAACCATAGAGAAAACAGGAATCCTCCCCAATTCCTTTTATAAGGCTAATATCAGACTCATTCCCAAAGATGGCAAAGACACCACCGAAAAAGAAAACTACAGACCAATCTCACTAATGAACATAGATGCAAAGATACTCAACAAAATCTTAGCAAACCGAATCCAGCACTTCATCAAAAAGATCACACATCATGACCAAGTGGGATTTATACCAGGAATGCAAGGTTAGTTCAACATACGCAAATCAATCAACATTATACATCACATCAACAACAAGAAAAACAAAAACCACATGATCATATCAATCTATGCAGAGAAGGTGTTTGACAAAATCCAACACCCTTTCATGTTAAAGACACTCAGCAAAATAGGGTTAGAAGGAACCTTCCTCAAGATAGTTACAGCTATCTATGAAAAACAGACAGCCAACATTATACTTAATGGCGAGAAACTAGAAGCATTCCCACTAAGATCAGGAACTAGGCAAGGCTGTCCACTCTCTCCACTCTTATTCAATATAACCTAGCAATAGCAATCCGACAAGAGAAGGGAATCAAAGGAATCCAAATTGGGAAAGAGGAACACAAGCTATCTCTATTTGCAGACTATACAATGATATACATTGAAAACCCTAAACAGTCCACAATAAAACTCCTAAAAATAATTAACCAATACAGCAAAGTGGCTGGATACAAAGTCAATACACAAAAGACAGTAGTGTTTCTATATACAAACAACGAAGTCGAGGAGAGAGAGATTAAAAATACAATTCTATTTAAAATAGTATCAAAAAATATCAGGTCCCTAGGAATCAACCTTACAAGGGAAGTGAAAGACCTATACCAGGGAAACTTCAAAACACTTCAAAAAGAAATTGAAGAGGATCTAAAGAAATGGAAGAATATCCCATGCTCATGGATAGGTAGAATTAACATAGTCAAAATGACTATCCTACCCAAACTACTGTATAGATTTAATGAAATCCCTATCCAAGGTCAAACACCATTCTTTAAAGAAATAGAACAATCAATCACAAAATTCATCTGAAATAATAAAAAACCCAGGATAGCCAAACACATATTGAAAAACAAGAAGTTGGGTGGCATCTCCTTACCTAACTTGAAACTATACTATAAAGCCATAGTAATCAAAACGGCATGATATTGGAACAGAGATGGGACCTCAAACCAGTGGGTCAGGACAGAATTTCCAGACATAAACCCCCAGATATACAGCCAACTAATATTTGATAAAAGAGGTAGGAATTTGAAATGGAACAAGGAAAGCCTATTCAACAAATGATGTTGGTACAACTGGAAAACCACATGTACGAAAATGAAAATTGACCCATACATCACTCCTTCTACAAAAGTCAACTCAAAATGGATCAAAGACCTTGAAATCAGACCCGAATCTATAAAGTTTACCGAGAACAAAATAGGTAGAACACTTGAAGACCTATATATCAAAAAGGTCTTCGAGAATAGAGCACCAATGGCAAGAACATTAGCATCAAACATAAACAAATGGGACTACATCAAACTAAAAAGCTTGTGCATGGCAAAAGAAACCTTACTTAACGCAAGAAGACAGTTAACAGAATGGGAAAAAATCTTTTCAGTGGACATATCAGATAAAGTGCTAATATCTAGAACATACAAAGCACTCAGAAAGCTGAGCTCCCCAAAACCAAATAAAGCCATAAAAAATGGGGAAATGAAATGAATAGACACTTCTCTGAGGAAGACAGAAGGATGGCCAACAAACACATGAAAACATGCTCACCTTCACTCATCATCAGAGAGATCCAAATCAAGACAACAATGAGATACCACCTTACACCAGTGAGGATGGCTCACATCAAAAATAATGGGAACAATCTCTGTTGGCGGGGATGCGGTATGAAAGGAACTCTCATCCACTGCTGGTGGGAATGCCCCCTAGTCCAACACCTGTGGAGAATAGTCTGGAGAGTGCGCAAAGAACTCAGAATTGAGCTGCCATTTGACCCAGCAAATGCTCTCCTAGGTATATACCCCCAAGTTGGAAGGACATTCATTCCAAAATACGTGTGCACCCCACTATTTATCGCAGTACTCAGTATAATAGCCAAGTCTTGGAACCAACCTCGATGTCCAACAACAGATGAATGGATCATTAAGATGTGGTATCTATACACAATGGAATATTACATGGCAGTCAGAAATGATACAATCACAGACTTTGCAGCAACATGGATGGATCTAGAACATGTCATGTTAAACGAAGTAAGTCAGAAGACAAAAGATAAACACAGAATGATAGCACTATTCTGAAGCACCTAGAACATACATCTTATACACAACTAACACTCAACAGTCAAATAATAGGGTTTAACAGGGTAGAAATTCTAAAAATTGTAATAGTCAACATATACTCGAGTGCAGTGCCCAAAATACATGAAAAAAAGAACAACGCAAACTCTTGACTGCATTATACCACAAAGAAAACAGCAACACCAGAAACAGCAGCATAGAGAGAACAGGTATGTAATCAGCCTTCTACGACAAAGGCCCACAATAATCCCTTGGAGATCGTATACAGGATCACAGGTAAAGAATACCATGGGAAATCACTGACTTTAATGGAAACATCCCATAACATCATGTTTTAATGCCTTATCTTACTATATTTAAAATAACCTCTCAGCTTTTCTGACCACAGGCATCCTTGGATACAGAGGGTGGACAAACCAAGATGGCAGCTCGGGATACCACACGAGATACCATACCTAGCTGGCACTACAAGATGGTCCGGAGAAAACTCTTTAACATACACTTTATTTCAAGGTTATACCTTCTTTTAGGAATTGAAGCACGTGGCCAGTCAGACCACCAAAGCAGTAACCGTGACATACAGACTTAAACTACAGACTCTATTCATCGAACACACTCAAGCAGACTAACATTCCCTTGCTATTCTCTCCTCTCTTCTCACTACTTTCTTTTTTATCATTTCTTCTCTATTCTTCTCTCTACTTTTTTTCTTTTCTCTTTTCCCTTTCTTTCTAATGTATTTTCTCTTTTCTCCCTTCCTACCCCTACCATATACCTTCCCCTTTTTCCCCTTTGGAAATCGAACTACCCCCTCACCCCTCATTCCCATCCAGACTTCTCACTGTATTAACACTCTTCACCCTCAGTCCTTAATCTATTAGGCATCAAGATTGACCTCCTACCCCAATGAACCAGTACCAGTACCCAAACGAAGAGACACCCAGTCAAACCCACACTTCGTCTCCTGCAAGAAAAGGCAGCTAACTCCCCTGTGTACCCATGTTGCGCAGTCCTCCCTACCATCTTCCCTTAATCTGGACTGTTACTTGAAACCGGACTTAGTTCCAAAAGTAGCCCCAATACAAGAACTCTTCCCAAGACCTCCCTGCAGCAAATCTTTTGCCAATCAGAAGAAGGTCAGGGGGTGTGATGGAAAGGTGCCTGGGAATGCACACACTAAAAGAAAAACCCAAAAGACAATGGGAAAACCTGTACTCCCAACATAAACATAAGACCTGTATTACACCTCCTCTTTACCTGCCTTTCCCCAAATGTAAGGTAGTCTTTCGCATCACTTTGGTCCTTTAAATACTTCGTTAATTCATTTTTTAATTGTCTGGTCTACATATACATATGTGAGCACATGCATTTTTAATCCTATTTTTTTAAATATTTTTTGGGTATGTGACCTGTTTTTGTTTTCCTCTCTGTCCACCCCCAAATGCACCCTCAATATAACATAGCACCATTTCTCTCTGCAAAGGCACACTAAAAAAAGGGGAAATCTTACACATAAAAAAGACCTCTTATCTACTAGAGATAGGAACTCATAGTTGTTTACAATACAGAGATAACTCCTACCTTGAAAATATGTCATGTGGAATCAACTTAGACCTCAGGAGATTAGATCCCATCCATCCAGCCTTGAACCCTGTATCCCAGTCACAGAAACTGCACAGTTCTTCACAACAGCTGCAGGAAACAAACCCCATCCGGGACAACCTTAATACTGCTGGAACACCAATGAGTGCCAGCTCTAATACTATATCCTGACAACGAGGAAAATGGGAACAACTTGACCTAAAAGCAGGTTATCCTACCTTACCAGCCATCGATAAGACAAAAATCAGAAGACTTGTCACCTGCTGGTAGGTCCAAAAACCAAGATCTCGATTTACAGAGGACTGGCTGCTAGAACCATGACCAGACTTTATATATCTTGGGACCAATAAAAACGCCCTAGTCTAGGGTTTGAGCTATGACCTGCACAACAACCATGATCCCCAGTTCCAAAGGTCTGGCAGAGACAACTGTAACGGAATGGGGCTTCTGGAAACACAAGAAAAGGAGTTATCCTAGGTGCCATCCCAGGTTTAGTGCTAAGACCAAGACCACCAACCACAGAAGATGGATTAAAATGACACTGAGGGAACAGAACTTCTACAACCACAAAGACTGACTTCATCATAAGTTCCACTCCTGTAACTGTGCAGATACTGAGATCTCTAGATACAGAGGTCTGACTGTATCACCCAAGACGGAGCAGAAGTCTCCCAAACACCACAAATGCACCCCCGGGAGAGTAAAGGATCATGAACAGAGTCTATAGTTGATCCCATGACAATATGCTCCAAGGCCGGAGAAACCCCATATCTCTTAGACCATGTGAATCCCTTTTCGAATGACCCCAATATTTATTGTGCCTGGGCAGGAGGGGAAAAAAACCATAAAACATTGTTTATTTTTCATATATTATTTTTTATCTTTATGTACTACTACTACTACTACTACTATTATTATTATTATTATTATTATTATTATTATTATATTATTATTTACCTATCTATTTTTGGTTGATATCTTTGTTTTGGTGTGGTTATTGAAGTTGTTGCCCCCACTTATACTTATCTTTTTTCTCCTCTTTTTTATTTTTTTCTGGTTTTTGGGTAGCACCCGGCAGTGCTCAGGGGTTATGCCTGGCTCCAGGCTCGGAGATTGCTCCTGGCAGGCACGAGGGACCATATGGGGCGCCGAGATTCCAGCCAATGACCTCCTGCATGAAAGGCAAATGCCTTGCCTCCATGCTATCTCTCTGGCCCCTTCTTTTCTCTCTTTATGTGCTCTGCCATGTTGCTTATCTCAAGACCATGGCGTTTTTTGTTTGTTTGTTTGTTTGTTTGTTTTGTTTTGCTTTTGTGGTGCTTAGCGTTACCGTTGGAATCCTTAATAGATATTTGACACTTCTTTTCGTAGTGGTGGAGTGTTTCACCTTCTTTTTCTCCTTCGTCTCTCAAACCGATGATGAGAGCCTCTAGAAGAATTCTGCTTATTTTCAGCATATTAGACTTTTACCCCAGTTTATTACTTTTCTCCTCTTCAAACAAAACCACATAACTTGAACTACCTACTCCTGCCTCCCAATTAAAGGGGGAAATAAGGGAGGCATCAGGACCAAACAGATGCAAGACTACTAAGTAATAGGGTAGGTACAGAGGGGACCACATATTCTAGCAGCCCTGGGGGTGAGGGAAGAGGATATGGGAGGTAGGACAAAAACAGAGGTGTAGGGAGGACAAACCGGTGATGGGAATTCTCCCTGATTTTATGTAAATATGTACCTAAATATTATTTTCAACAATATGTAAGCCACTATGATCAAAATAAAAATTACGTTAATATAACAAAATAAAAAAGAAATAAATAAAAAAAAGAAATCATCCACAGCACTCAGATGAAGTTTCAGGAGTCATCCAGCTTTATTACAAGGCTCTAACAGCCATGTACATAATCCTCACATGGCCTCTAAGCTAACCAGCATCTCTGCTCCCAACCTGTGTCTCTTCTCTACCTGCTTGCTGTGTCTTCCTTCCTGCTGCTTTTCTCACCTCTCTCCCAGGCCACTCTAATTACCAACCACAGACCCCTCCCACCTGTGGGAGGGTCTCTCTTTCCAGGTGAGATAGGCAGGAAGTCGAGGGAGGGTGACAGCCCTGCTGTTACAGGAAGGCCTGGCACAAAATTACAGAGCCCAAGACACACCCAGTGGGACCCATAATGTAGACACTAGCCTCTTTTGTTTTATAGGTCCTATGCTTAAAAATAAAGTAAAACTTAGATCTCACACAATTGAGAATCTGAAACTCAAACCACAGTGCCCACAAACACTTAAAAAAAATTAAAAACAAAGGAATTCATTTTCTTGGGAGACCGGGTTACTAATCATGCCAAATCATTGAGTTCAAATAAAATCTTAACCAAAATCAATAAGGAACTTAATGCAAAGCCGCATGGAATGGCCATGGAAATAAGGCAACTGAAAAAAAGTTCAACCAACTGAAAGAGGAACTGATCCAGGATATTAAAATAGACTATACAAGTAAAATTCAATGAAATTAGATATATATATAATAGCCAAATATAATAATAGATTTAAGTGGGGCCAGAATGGTGATGCAAGTGGTAGGATATTTGCCTTGCATGAGCTGACTAGGATAGACTGTGGTTCGATCCCCCAGTGTCCCATATGGTCCCCCAAGCCAGGAGTGATTTCTGAACGCATAGCCAGGAGTAACCCCTGAGCATCACTGAGCTTGGCCCAAAAATGCAAAACAAACAAACAAAAAGAACCAAGAGAATTAAGTATGCAAAAGACCATATCAGTGACATTAAAGGCAAAATAATGGCAATCACCAAGAATAAAGTGACAGAAGGAAAGAGAGATAAGCAAATGGAAGAGAATCTAAGATTTGTGATACATAGCACAAGAAGAATCATCTTTGAATCACAGAAATGCCAGGAAAGAAAAAAGGAAAAAGGGAAGATTGACTAGAAAAAGAACTAATTAATGAGAATTTTTTGATCTCTGGGTTGAGGTAACTGTACAGAGTCAATTGAGCCAAAGAGACCAAGCAAAATAAATGTTAACAACATCAAAATACACAATAATCAAAATGGTCAAATCAACAGACAAAAGCAGAGCATATAAAGCAACAAGAAAAGAAAACCCTCAAATATAAGGGAAACAACACCAGAATAACAATAGACTTTCCATATGATATTTAACAAGCCAGGAAAAAGTGGAATCACATATTCAAAATATTAAATGGAAAAATGTCCAACCTACAGTCCACTGTGCTGCAAACCTATTATTATGTAGACTTGAAGGAACAGTAAGAATTTTTTCAGACAAACATGAACAGCATTTGTAACAACTAAACCAATCTTCCAAGAATTATGGAAAGTTAACCTATAAAAAACAGACACTTGCAAAGAAAAAATACACTCTACATGCTCATAAATTTTAAAAATTGGCAACACAGTCTTGTATATCATTAATTTCTCTCAACGTCAATGGGCTGAACTTTCCTATAAATTGAGCAGTGTTGCTGGATGGATAAGGGGAGAAAATCATTCCATCTGCTGCTTACAATAAATGTACCTATAACTAAAGGATATATTCAGATTCAGAGTGAAAGAATAGAAAACAATCATACAACCCAATGGAAAAATTAAAGTTGGTACAACCATATTTATGGTAGACTGAAGATCATTTAATACAAAGAAGGTAATTTGAAGGGGCTGGAGTGATAGCACAGTAGTAGGGCGTTTGCCTTGCACACAGCAGACCTGGATTCAATCCCAGGCACCTCATATGCTCACTCTAGCCTGCCAGGGGCGATTTCTGAGTGTGGAGCCAGGAGTAACCCGAGTGCTGCCACTGGTTGTGGCCCAAAAACTAAAAACAAAACAAAAAGGTCTGAAGGTAATTTGAGACGGCAATGAACAGTACCTATTGGTTAAGGGAAAAAGTGATTGAGAAATATTATCAACACTTTTGTATCAAATGAAGGCCTAGAAAAGTTTATTTTATTAAAATGACTCTCCCAACTAAGCTGGTATAGGAAATATAGTTAAAAGGGTATGCTTTGATCACCCTTGGCCTCAGACTCTAGGGTGGAAAAGGACATAATAGAAAAAAAAATCAAGGCAGGAAGGAAGAAGATGAAAATGGGTAGTAATTGAAAAACTGGCCTTTGGTTATATTGGGAATGAGAAAGTGTGATGTTTAGCTA
This sequence comes from Suncus etruscus, assembly GCF_024139225.1. Classification (NCBI taxonomy): domain Eukaryota; kingdom Metazoa; phylum Chordata; class Mammalia; order Eulipotyphla; family Soricidae; genus Suncus; species Suncus etruscus. The sequence continues at coordinate 86,487,881 of NC_064860.1, read as the reverse complement.
TACATCCAAATAACAGATTTAACAACATTAAAAATATGAGATCTAAGCTGAAATCACAAACCTTTAATGTGCTAGCCAAGATAACAAGACAGGGTAGGTGAGGTTTGTTGGTGAGTATGGGGTGGGATAAGGAATAACTATGGCAACATTGGTGATGGGAGTTTAAACTGTTGGTGAGATTAATTCTGAAAACTTAACACCTAAACAGCTATACCTAAAACTCAACTACCAATACCTTTGCAATCCATAGTTGCTTAATTAAATAAAATGTTTTAAATATAGGAGGAAAATTTACAGTCTATTTGCTCAACTTGCAAAAAATGCCTAATATTATGTCAATGGATATAACAATAAGAATTGATATTATTTATTTTAGCAATTTAGGTAGTTTACAGTTTTGACATTTTTCTCAATAAATATATAGCTATATTTATATATATATGTATCTTATACTTTAGTAAATAATTAGAGTATCATTAAGTATTGTTTGTTTTTTTTATCTATTTGCTGTTTATTTTCTGAGTTGTTTTTCTTTGAGTACTACTGGTTGTTTTCATGACCACACCAGGTAATACTCTGGATATTGAACCACAGAGTTGGTCAAACAGAGCCATACCATTGTGCTCTCTCCCCACCTTAAGGTTAATATACTCTTGAGAATTTTTAAAGTGAGATCCACCCAGAGCATTATGTAAATATATACATGAAGAAATGTATATATCTTTTATATCTATAAAACTTTAAGGGCAAAAGTTCGCACTAGCAAACTAGGCCTCTGTCAAGCCATATCTGCTACCTCTCTCCTCCCCACTTCACATAAATAATCTAGAGACAGTCACAGGCATCAATAGGAAGTCTCTGATTAGAAATATTTTTCCTACTGATCCTCTCCTTTTATATACTGCTACAGTGGTCTCTCTAGTTAATGTACTGAAATTGACTTGTTTGGTTTTTGAAATAGCTTTACATGAAGAGTTTAGATTTGTTTTATGCTATTATTCCATTTGCTTTCCCAACTAACCTTCTTCTTTTTTTTTTTTTTTTTTTTTTTTTTGGTTTTTGGGTCACACCCGTTTGACGCTCAGGGATTACTCCTGGCTCAGAAATCGCCCCTGGCTTGGGGGGACCATATGGGACGCCGGGGGATTGAACCGCAGTCCTTCCTTGGCTAGCGCTTGCAAGGCAGACACCTTACCTCCAGCGCCACCTACCCGGCCCCCAACTAACCTTCTTTTACAACCTACAGCAGGAATCTATATCATAATTCAAATATTATATTTCTTCTGTACAGTGATAATATTGTAGATGTAAAATATTTTTAGCAAAATGTTTTAGCACATCATCTTGCACAGCTCTCAAGGTGGGTATAAGAGAATGATTATAGTTGCTTAAAATGCCTTTACAAACTGAAATAACCCAACTTCCTACTATGGAAGATAGTCTTGCTGAATCAGTTTGAAATATTATGGTAAATTATATGCTTTAACTCCTTACACTACAAAACTATCTTTAAAAATAACTAAGAATGGGCCCGGAGAGATAGCACAACGGTGTTTGCCTTGCAAGCAGCCGATCCAGGACCTACAGTGGTTGGTTCGAATTCCAGTGTCCCATATGGTCCCCCGTGCCTGCCAGGAGCTATGTCTGAGCAGACAGCCAGGAGTAACCCCTGAGCACTGCCAGGTGTGGCCCAAAAAACAAAAAAACAAAAACAAAACAAAAAAAACCTAAGAAGCAGCACTCATTTTTACTTGACAATTATTTTATCATCTCTTGCACAACTACTTCCTTTATATTAAATCTGGGTTGATATCACTGACAGGCAGTTGTTATCTACATATGTATTTTGGAATCTCCTATATACTAAAACTCATCTCTTCAGTTTAACAAAAGCTTCACAGTTAAACAAATTCATATGTATTTTAATGCTTGTATTTAATAAAGTATTATTTTCAATAGTGTCTATGTATTTTATCAAGATCATATTACTTTGATATCTATTACTTATTCTTAAATAATATTAATCTGAATTTCTGTTTTATAAAGTAAATATTCTCTTTTATTTTGGGGGGACACATCCAGTGTTGCTTAGGAGTTACTTTTGGCTGTGCCCTCAGAAATCGCTCTTGGCTTGAGGGACCATATGGGATGCCAGGGGATTGAATCATGGTCTATCCTGGGTCAGCGCATGCAGAAGTCGTACTGCTGTGCCATTGCTCCGACCCCAGAAAGTAATTTTTTTTCAAAGTTATAATTCAATGGATGTAACTGTACACTCATTAGTTTATACAATCTCCATATTTGGAGATTTTTATTTAGAGTTGTAGGCATTTTGCTATGCAGAGAATTGTCAAATGTACAACTTTGGTTTTTTTCTTGTTGCTACTACCACCTTTAGTCTGCCCTTCTCATTTAAAAAATTTATAGAGCATGTAAAGGGCATCATTAAAGACAAATAAACATTCAATAGTGTCTTAGAGGAAATAGAGAAGATATTTAAAATTGAAACAATTTCATACATTGTGGGAAATTAACTTAAGAAATTTCCAACTGCAGTTTCATAGTGTACAATCAGGAGTCATTTTTTAGTTTGTTTTGGGGACACACCCAGTGATGCTCAAGGCTTATTCATGGCTCAGCACTCAAAGATAACTTCTGGCCTTGCTTAGGGGACTATATGAGATTCCAGGAATCAATCCCAGCCAGCAAACATTTCCACACTATACTACAGCTCCAGCCCATCATTTCAACATGTCTGTTTTTTTTTTTTTCTTAGCATGTAGGGTAGATACTTAAAAAAATATCCAAAATGTACTTCCTAGGATGTGTAACTACAGTAGCATCCTACTTGGTAGGGTCAGCACATTCAGACATATCTTTTTGAAACTCTGAACTGACACTGTTACTACCAATGAAGATTTGAAAACATGTACTTTTTTTGCAAAGTCTGCACAAATATGTACTGGTTAAATTTTACTTAAGGGTCACTTACCTAATCGAAATGAATTGCTTTCTATTAAAGTTAGTGGCTGAAGTTAATGTAATTTATACAAACTAAATCTGAGAAGTTGACTAGTATAATAGTTTGAAGTTAAGAATTTTGAATATCTAGTATTCTATGAGATTCTAAAAGCAATCCTTTATATTAGTAAAACTAATAAAGCATTCAGGATGATATCCCACTTGATGTGCTCATGATGACTTAGAATGATGGGTTATGACAATCCATCTTTTTTTTAACCTTATCATTTTGACAATCAAGCTCTCTGTAATTAATTCTAGTATTTCACATTCTTTTTTAACAAATATTTAGTTTTGTCTCAAAAAGTTTAGTGAATTCATATATTAATTTATCATTTAATACATTATTAAACAATGACTATTTAATTATTTAAATTAAGCAATATTAATCAATGAATAATTCATTAAATAATGAATTATCATTCAAAAATTCTTATCTCAAAAAGTGTTGGAGACTGTTTGGCATAACTAAAAGCCCTTTATACTAAAATCAAAATGGAGTCTCTGAAAGTCTGAGCAAAAGTGCCTACATGACAATTAGCAGGAGCTGCCAGCCTGAGCAGCTAGCAAGATGTGGCCTTTGCCCTTGGACCTAAAGAAAAGGGGAGTCACTGCATACCTCAGAGCTAGGGGAGTCAACCACAGGCACCAAGATGTTCCCATAAAGATAGAGGCTGGTGGGCCTGGGCAGAGATTAGATCTTATATTTTGTTGCTCTAAGACGGTATGGGCCTCATGATTGATGAATGCCAGCTTCGTAATGTACAGCCTTGTTAATTTTGAAAAAACAAGATGTGCCTGTGGAAAGTTACAATTATTCCAAGAATGCCTTGCCCCTTTCTATTTGTTTGGCCTGACTATAAAAGGCTAGCCCCCTCCCAGAATAAATGGACTCTTGATCGGAACTTTTCGCCTTGAGTCTCCTTGACTTCCCAATCCCTCTTTTCTTTCAAGGCCGGAATCCTCTTCCTGACTTGGGAATAACTGTTGTAATCTCCAGCCTCTCCCGAGGGTTGGGATAGAGGTCCCTGGGGGGCCGCAAGAAAGGGCCAAGTATGATTTATCAACCAATCCTTTACATGTAAATTTAAAGGACTTTTAGCATTTCATAGTTTGACCGAAATGAATTTTGGTTTTGGTTTTGCCACACTGGGCAGTGATCAGGGGTTACCCTTTGGCTCTGTTCTCAAAGCTCATTACTGGCCACACTCAGGGAACAATTGGGATGCTAGGAATCAAACCCTTGTAAGATCAATTTTCCATCTACAATTATAATTACAATATTCTAATTAAATTACAATATTAATCAATTAACTTAAAGACATGGAAATAAAAGGGAGTTCTTCCTGTAATCCTTCATGCAAATTTTCTTCAAACTTTACCCTGTGAAGAAGGCTTGAACAGAGGTGGGAGCACTGGTGTAACGGTAGGGCTTTTGCTTTGCACACGGCTGACATAGAACTGCCCATGGTTCTATCCCCCAGGTTCCCATATGGTCCCCAGAGCCAGGAGCAATTTCTGAGCACATAGCCAGAAGTAACTTATGAGCGTCACTGGATATGCCCCCCCAAAAAATTTTTTTAAAGAATTGTGTTAGATTTAAATAAAACATGTTCTAGACTGCCTGTCATTCAGTAGTCCTTAGGTATGTTTCTACTTTTCAAATTTAATGTCATCTTTGGAGTGATTGTATGATTAAAAATTATACATTTTGAAATAAATCAGGAGACTCTAGTGTATAGCCTAGAGAACATCCATCCATATTTTAATTTAAATAGATTCATTTAAACACCTTCCATTAATACAAAGATATAAATTTGGTATAAACTTTTATATAAATATTCAAAACTAAATATAGGTATGTCCTGTTCCCAGTGAATTTATAGTTTATTTTAAGAAGGAAAAGAAAAAGATAAATGTTATAAAGATAAATAATAAAATATTATTATTTTAATATAAATACTAAAAGGAATAAATACTACAGAAGTCATTTAACTAGTTTTTAAAAAAACTGAGACAATTTTTTTCATGTATAGTACAAAAGTTATAGAAATAAAAATTCTGAAAAAAAGATTAAAAAAACAAGTAAATTTGGATGAAAAATAGAAGTAAATATTTAGAAAGTAACACTTTCCAATTTTGTTCTCCAGGTCAACTCTACACTATCTTGTTTGAATTTTATTTAGTAAAATTTTACTATGTAAGTAAAATACATTCTTTTTTATAAAAGAAGCAGAGGTGACTTAGTTAGCAAATTAAAAAATGGCATGTCACTAGATTTTATGCAAAACTATAAACAGTCGTTTATAAATTAAAATGTGTATTTTGAGAACACAATGACTTATGGTGTTTGATTTTTTTTTATCTTTAAACCAAAAGCAAATTTACCTCCTATGGACAAAACTAAAAAGTCTCAAAGAACAAAGAGAGGTTTTGCACCAATATATAGCTTTTCTCTCAGAAGATTTCACATCACTGTAGGGGTTAAATAGGTGTGAAAAAGAAGAAAAGCAAGGCATAAGTGGCTATAAAAAGGTCCAGATTTAAAAAAATATTAGAAATATTATACTACATAAATATTTATAATTTATTCTTCTGTCTTTTTTGGATGTAAAAAGAACTATAAGTTTTGCTGAATTTCTTGTTCTCTATGTAAATTATTTTTTACTAAAGTAGAATTGTATAATAGCAAGAGTTTCAAGTATCATAAAATAGTTTTGCAGAACAGTTTTATCATACAAACTGTTATTATTATTATTGTTAGTGTTCCTATAAGCTCTTTCTGTAAGTTACAGAAAAAAAAAGAAAATTATGCATGTCAAATAATTTTAATTAATAATTGTATTTGTGAGTGTGTGAGTAAGAAATGGCTGGATGTGGGGGTTTCTAGGCAGAGTGCTGATTGCTCTACCTGCAGAGTCTCCACCCGGCTGTGCTTCTTCTGAGGAAACTGAGGACCTGAAGGGAGTCCTGTCCTACTCTTCTCTGTCTTTCCTGAACTCTGGAAGCTCTCCTCAGAGCCCTGGGAAGCGAACTCCAAAAAAACTACTTTCGGAAGCTAGCCAGCAAGCCAGTGAGTGAGTAAGAAATGGCTGCATGTGGGGGTTTCCAGGCAGAGTGCTGATTGCTCTACCTGCAGAGTCTCCACCAGGCTGTGCTTCTTCTGAGGAAACTGAGGACCTGAAGGGAGCCCTGTCCTACTCTTCTCTGTCTTTCCTGAACTCTGGAAGCTCATCTCAGAGCCCTGGGAAGCAAACCCCCCAAAAACTGAAGCTACCCAGCAACTCTCCTCAGAGTCCTGGGAAGTGACCCCAAAAATACAGCATTCTGAAGCTGCCAAGCAAGCGAGTGAAAACTACGCCTGTCCAGTGGGGCCCAACTGTGAAAAACTGTGAGTGCTGCCTGTGTGTGTCTCTCTACTATCTTGTTGCGTGAACCTCTTGAGAGTGGGCTGAAAAGAGGCTCCAGAAGGCACTTAGCTCCACTTCGCTACGCAGCCGTGCGCTCTTTCTAAAAAAAATAACACCATCACAAGAAGAAAAAAAAAACACACACTAAGAACTGTGTTGGATCACAGAAGCAAGAACTTCTCTCCAGACTGTCTTCTCTGCTGCGTGCTCGGGCCTAAGATTTGATCCTGTGTGAGGCTTCATCCACGGAGGACTCCCCCCTACCTTGGAGGCAAGCTGGCCCATCCAGAAAGGGCGGAGCCAGAGAGGTGTGCTGCCTGCATCATATAACCAATGAATACCACCACAACACGTAGAAAAACCCACAATACAAGTGTGACAATGGGGAAACAACGCAGGCCAGCATCAGACATAGAGATTGAAGATGAAATTCTGATGACCAGTTAATGACCAACCAACTAATCAACCTCTCAGATAAGGACATTAGAGTAGCAATATGGAAGATGCTCAAAGACCTCAAAAAAACCATGGATAGAGTGGAACAGAACACTAATAATAATCAAGAAAATATGAAGACAGAAATCACAAAACTCTAAACTGAAATAACATGTCAACTAACAGGCCTGAAAAAAATCAGTAAACGAAGTGAATGACAAAATGGATAAGCTCTGGGACAGGGTATCAGAAGCTGAGAATAGACTTGGTGCTCTGGAAGATAAGATACATAACAATTCCATACAGCAGGAGAAATTGGAAAAAAAACTTAAAGCAAATGAACAGACAATGGAAAAATTAGTCAAAGAATGGGAACAGATGAAAATAGAAGTCTATGATAAGATCAACAGAAACAACTTAAGAATCATTGGAGTCCCAGAGACCCAGGAAGAAAATTTCCAGGAAGAATCAACGGTCAAGAACATCATTAAAGAGAAACTTCCAGAGCTAAAGAATATATGTGATGAAATCCTGCATGCTCGAAGAGTACCAACCAAAAGAGACCCAAGAAAAACTACCCTAAGACACATCCTAGTCACAATGACAAATCCCACAGATAGAGACAGAATTCTGAAAACAGCAAGATCAAAAGGGGAAATTACATTCAAGCAAGCATCCTTGAGATTTACAGCAGACCTGTCACCAGAAACACTCAATGCCAGAAAGCAGTGGTGGGATATTGTGACAAGACTGAATGAAATGAATGCTTCACCTAGAATACTGTACCCAGCAAAACTCACTTTCCGGTTTGACGGAAGAATACATGGTTTCACAGACAAAAAACAGCTCAGAAACTTTATAGACTCAAAACCAGTCTTAAGAGAAAAACTGAAAGACCTAATTTAAAACAAGACTAACCAAAAGACACACCAAATTTCGATATAAAGATGGCATTAAATCCCAGGACAATTCTTTCTCTCGATGTCAATGGACTAAATGCACCAGTCAAGAGACACAGAGTGGCTAAATGGATCAAAAAACTCAATCCAACCTTCTGCTGCCTACAAGAAACGCACCTGAATAGTCAGAACAAACATAGACTCAAAATAAAAGGCTGGAGAAAAATTATCCAAGCAAACAACACCCATAAAAAAGCTGGAGTGGCCATACTAATATCAGATGATGCAAATTTTATACTCAGGAAGGTTGTAAGGGACAAAGATGGACATTTTATATTAATCAAGTGGTATGTAGAGCAGGAAGAAGTAACTATCCTAAACATATATGCACCAAATGAGGGGCCAGCAAAATATTTAATACAACTGTTGACAAATCTGAAAAACAATATAAATAACAACACAATAATTGTGGGGGACCTCAACACTGCTTTGTCAACACTGGATAGGTCAACCAGACTGAAACCCAACAAGAATATACTAGACCTGAGGAGAGAAATGGAAGAAAGAGGCCTAGTGGATATATATAGGACACTCCATTCCTAGAAACCTGGATACACATTCTTCTCCAATGTATATGGGACATTCTCCAGGATAGACTACATGCTGGCACATAAAACATACCTCCATAAGATCAAGAGGATAGAAATTTTGCAGACTACCTTCGCTGACCACAAGGCTCTGAAATTATTTGTGAGTTCCAAAGGGACTCAGAAGAAACACTTTAACACCTGGAACTTAAACAGCCTCATACTCAATAACCAGTGGGTCTGAGATGAAATCAAGGAGGAAATCAAAAGGTTCCTGGAAACAAATGACAATAAAGACACAAACTATCAGAACTTATGGGACACAGCAAAAGCAGTACTGAGAGGAAAATTTATAGCTTTGCAAGCTCACATCATGAAGGAAGAAGGAGCTTACCTGAGTAGCTTAATGACACAGCTAATAGAACTAGAAAGTACTCAACAAAAGAACCCAAAAATAGGAAGACAGAGGGAAATAACAAAGCTGAGAGCAGAAATCAACGAAGTGGAAACCCAAAAAACACTCCGAAAGATCAACGAAAGCAGAAGTTGGTTCTTTGAAAAAATAAACAAGATTGATAGACCACTGGCAAACCTAACAAAGAAAGAGAGAGAGAGAAACTTGATAACTCATATTAGGAATGAAAAATGAGAGATCACTACTGATATGACAGAGATTCAAAGGGTAATCAGAAACTACTTTGAAAAACTCTATGCCACTAAAAATGAGAACCTGGAAGAAATGGATAAATTCTTGGACTCTTATAATCTTCCACGGTTGAAAGAAGAGGATGTAGCATATCTAAACACCCCCATCACCATTGATGAAATAAAAATGGTAATCAAAAGTCTGCCCAAAAACAAAAGCCCAGGCCCAGATGGATTCACTAATGAATTCTATCAAACTTTCCAAGAGGAACTACTACCAATCCTGGCAAGACTCTTTCATGAAATTGAACAAGTGGAAACACTCCCAAATAGCTTTTATGAAGCCAACATCACCTTGATACCTAAACCAGACAGAGATGCTACCAAAAAAGAAAATTACAGACCAATATCGCTGATGAATGCAGATGCAAAGATCCTCAAGAAAATCCTGGCAAATAGGATTCAATACCTCATTAAGAAGATCATCCACTACGATCAAGTAGGTTTCATCCCAGGAATGCAAGGATGGTTTAACATCCATAAGTCTATCAACATAATACACAACATCAATAACAAGAAAAATAAAAACCACATGATCATATCAATAGATGCAGAGAAAGCATTTGATAAGGTCCAACACCCATTCTTGATCAAAACTCTCAGCAAGATGGGAATGGAAGGAACCTTTCTCAATATAGTAAAGGCCATCTACCACAAGCCAGTGGCAAATATTATCCTCAATGGAGAAAAACTAAAAGCCTTCCCTCTAAATTCTGGTACAAGACAAGGCTGACCTCTCTCACCACTCCTATTCAACATAGCACTGGAAGTACTTGCTATAGCGATTAGGCAAGAAAAAGATATCAAGGGAATCCAGATAGGAAAGGAAGAAGTCAAGCTCTCACTGTTTGCAGATGACATGATGCTCTACTTAGAAAATCCTAAAGACTCTACCAAAAAGCTTCTAGAAACAATAGACTCATATAGCAAGGTGGCAGGCTACAAAATTAACACACAAAAATCAATGGCCTTTCTATACACCAATAGTAATAAGGAAGAAATAGACATTAAGAAAACAACCCCATTCACAATAGTGCCACACAAACTCAAATATCTTGGAATCAACTTGACTAAAAATGTGAAGGACCTATACAAAAAAACTATAAAACTCTGCTCCAAGAAATAAGAGAGGACACGCGGAAATGGAAACACATACCCTGCTCATGGATTGGCAGGATTAACATCATCAAAATGGCAATACTCCCCAAGGCATTATACAGATTCAAAGCTATCTCTCTAAAGATACCCATGACATTCTTCAAAGAAGTGGATCAGGCACTTTTGAAATTTGTTTGGAACAATAAACACCCGAGAATAGCTAAAGCAGTCATTGGGAAAAAGAATATGGGAGGAATTACTTTCCCCAACTTTAAACTTTACTACAAAGCAATAGTTATCAAAACAGCATGGTATTGGAATAAGGACAGACTCTCAGATCAGTGGAATAGGCTTGAATACTCAGAAAATGTTCCCCAGACATACAATCACCTAATTTTTGATAAAGGAACAGGAAATCCTAAATGGAGGAAAGAAAGCCTCTTCAACAAGTGGTGTTGGCACAACTGGCTAGCCACTTGCAAAAATTAAACTTAGACCCCCAGCTAACATCATGTACGAAGGTAAAATCCAAATGGATTAAAGACCTCGATATCAGACCCCAAACCATAAGATACACAGAATCTATTATGCTGAGTGAAATAAGTCAGAGAGAGAGAGAGAAAAATGCAGAATGGTCTCACTCATCTATGGGTTTTAAGAAAAATGAAAGACATTCTTGCAATAATAAATTTGAGACACAAAAGAGAAAAGAGCTGGAAGTTCCAGCTCACCTCAGAAAGCTCACCACAAAGATTGATGAGTTTAGTTAGAGAAATAACTACATTTTGAACTGTCCTAATATTGAGAATGTATGAGGGAAATGCAGAGCTTGTTTAGAGTACAGGCAGGGGTCGGGTGGGGAGGAGGGAGATTTGGGACATGGGTGATGGGAATGTTGCACTGGTGATGGGTGGTGTTCCTTTTATGACTGAAACCCAAACACAATCATGTATGTAATCAAGGTGTTTAAATAAAAAAAAATAAAAAAAATAATTGTATTTGTGCTGGAATGACTAGAAAACTAAATTCATCTGCATTTCATTTACCTTTTATATAGGAAGAACTTTATTTGTTTTTGCCTTTTAAATAATAACAACTACAGAATTTTACTTAAATAAGTTCCTTGTCTGGCTAGATTGAAATGCTTAAAAGTGCTTGCATAGTGAGTACCAAAATGTATAACTTCAGACATCTCTTATGGAACATCTAACAACAAGTCCATCAAACAGATATCATTGATATTAACATTTGTTGAAGGAAAAAGGAAATGTATCTGAGCTTGCCTTTCCACAAAGGACAATGTCACTGCATATGTGAATGTATCCTATCCTGGCCAAATTATAGAAGAGACAACAAAATTTATCAACAATGATGTAAAGGTGATCTTATTAAGGTATCAGTGTATAAAAATAGCTGTTTTTGTGACTTAATGTTTTCAGATAAAACTATGGATTAAAAATGATTTTTAATAAACTTTAAGAAAGTGAAAGAGTGTGTGTTCTGTTTATCAGTTTATAGTACTTCACCAATATTTTGGAAGGCAGGGACTTGCCTTACTTTCAATTACTTCCAGGTCGGAACTCGGTTTGATCCCCAGCTTCCCATATGGTCCCCCAAAGCCAGGAGCGATTTCTGAGTGCATAGTTAGGAGTCACCCCAACCTCCCGGGCATCACTGGGTGTAGCCCCAAAACAAAAACAGAATCTGTAAACAATAACACAATACAATAGATTTTCCTGTGTCCATTTTCCTTCAATATGTCTCACATTTGGAATCTATATCCATATGTATGTTTCTCTTTTTTGATCATATTACCAAAAAGAGCACATAATGATAATGATGCAGTAGCTTTATCCTCATCCCTATTCTTGAAGATACCTTGGTATATACTATCAGGGAAGATACTTCTTTCACTTGAGTTGTAGGAAGTGATCAATGTTGTTTCAATCTAGAGAATCCTTTTCCCCTTTCTGTCCTAGGTAATTTAGAGGACATGGGTACTGTAGAAAGATGAATCAGACAGAATGGTCTTGTAAAAAGTGACCTACAGTTTCCCACATTACAAAAACTGTCCATGTGATGAAGAACTACAGATATGTACTCAAAGAGTTGATGAGTTCAATAAGCAGTTGGCATGAGCAGTACTAAAAGAAATAAGGAATAAATCATTATTCATGGATGAATAATAGCATAAAGTTGTTACATGGTAAGTTTGTGGCAGCTTCCTCACTAATCTTATTAAAACATGAAAATAGAAAATGTCAAGGAGCTCCTAGGGCAAAAGTTAGTCATTTCAGTAATTTACTTTAGTTATCAATCTAATTTCAGTCATAAATTAGGTTTCTGGAAATAATTGAAAGGACTTAGAAATTTTCTTTAATACTTTGGTAATTCTCTGATATAAGATATATCACGAGTAAATTCTCTTTTTCTGCTAGTCAATAAAGAGGAGATCATTCACATTGAAAAATAATTTAAATAAAATTTCTTTTTTGAAATTAAATAGGTTGTAATCTATAAAATTATTTTAGGTATATACAAGTTACAAGAAGCATATGTGCATTTAAAATATATGTACATAAAATATCTGCTAGTTTTTTTTCTTGTATCACTTTAACCTATTTTAGATGTCAAACTCCCTAAAATCATAGTTTTCATAGTTTATTTTCTTATAATAAGCAACTTATTTATGGTTGTAAAGAATCTGTAGTATTTTTAATAGAATATTATTTTGCCATTAAAAGATAAAATTGGAGTGAATTTACGTTTTGGTATTTATATCCAAAACTCAAAAACATTATTTTGAATGAATAGATTTACACCTATAATCATCACCACACTTAGTACAGTAGCCAAGTTATAGGAATAAAAAACAAGTAGTGATATGTGTATACATAATAATGGAGTACTATAAGTCTCTAAAAAAAGATTTTAAAAAATCATAAATTTTTTTTTGTTTTTTGGGCCACACCCACTGACGCTCCTGAGTTACTCCTGCCTATGCACTCAGAAATTGCTGCTGACTTGGGGAACCATATGGAAAGCCGGGGGATCGAACAAGGGTCTGTCCTAGGCAGATAGATGCCTTATCCCTTGTGCCATCAATCTGGCCCCTAAAGAAAAAAAATCATAATTTTAAGCAATATGAATGGAACTTGAGAATATCAGGGTGAGTGAAGTCAGACAGAAGAAAAGGGAAAATGCAGATTAATCTCTGTCATATGTGGAATTTAAACACAGCAAATTAAGAACAAATATCCAGAGTCAGCATAATGATAGAAATGATTTTCCTAACTGACCTGGATGGGAACTTGGGCGAAAAGGATCTGGGGATTTTGGGTAAAGGAAGAGAGTTCACTGGATATATGCACACCTTTGTTTATTGCAGCATTATTCACAGTAGGCAAGATCTTGCAATAAACTAAAACTGATTGAATAGACATTGAAAGTTCTATAAATATAAACAATAGTATATTACTCATCTATAAGAAAAGATAAGACCTTGAGGTTTGCTGTAACTTGGATAGAATTGAAGCATACTATACAAAATGAGATGAGCCAGTTAGAAAGTGACTAGTGGTTAAGAATATGTGTATAATAAAGCAATAATGGATTAGACCACCTCATTGTAAACAATGTCTGAGACTGCAAACAGAATGTGAAGGAAGGCTGCAGGGATAGTGTATAAAAAGGAATCTTCAAAAGGTAGTCAAAGACACTACACTGGGGGTTGATTGTGAAATAACATTGGAAGTTTATAACAATGATATGGAAAATGCTTTAAACCACACTGCAACTATTTAAGCCGAAAAAGAAAGATGAAATTGTGTCTTGGATAAAATGAATGAATTTTATTATGTTATGTGAAGTTGTTAGGAAATAATGGCAATTATCAGTTGATTTTGTATATAAATAACAATAAGAATATAAATAACTAAAACAAACTAATAAACAAGTAAAATAACATTATCAAGGCCTTGACATACTGAAAATATTGGTGATTATGGGAGGGCTGTGTAGGAGGTAGATAGAGGAATTTTTGGTGGTGAGAGAATATGAGAACTCCAGTGGTTCTATATATATCCAGAGGTATTAAATAACACTGGAATAAATAAAATAAATGAAATAATTTAAAAAAATTGATAACTGTTATCTTTATAAATATTCGTTTAAATTATTTTGAAGTGAAAAAGATATTGTTATTCCATTGGAAATTAGTCAAGTATTTAACTTTAACATTTTGGTAGCTATGTTGTAAATTAACTTCCTCATCCTCACTAAATTTTTAAAAAAAGCACAATAACTAAATTAAAAATATAAAGAAAATGTGACCCTTGTAATCTATTTTTAATCATTTTGTGACTTTTCTTTATCTAGGAAAATGATAAATAATGATACCAGATGAGAAAGAAATACTCTATATGACTAAAATATTAGAATTTAATAAATTTTATTGATAAAAATCAGTTTTCCTCTTCTTTTTATGTGCACTCTTATAGTAATTTCATGGTACTCAACAATGCAGAATAGCTTTTAATATTACATAATATCTTTTGTTTCCTCTAAAAAATAAAATATTTCTTAATAGGCAAGCAGAAAGATGCTAAAAATAAAAATGAAAAATACATACCAAAATTGTGATTGCTACTCAGAAATCCCTAGAGGTGTTATAATTCCCAGAGGAAAATATTTATTTTTGTAAGAACAGTCCATTAATAATTTATAAAAGTAAAACTTGGGAAAATTTTGCTCTCACTTTCTTGATCTGCATGCACTGTCCTCGGGGACTTTGTCTTCTCCCATAGGGGCTTCCATTCTCAAATTAGAAAGACATTATTTGCTTGAATGTTGCCTTTCTTTTCTTTTTTAATTTAAAGAGTTAAATAGTTTTGAGTTTTTGATCATATGATGTTGTAACAACTAACTCCCCCAATGTTAATTTGCAGTCACCAATTTACTGTTACCCTCCCATCATCCCACTCCAAAACCCAGCCTTTTCCTAAGGAAAACACCTCTTTGTCTCTCTCTCTCAATCTCTCTCTCTGTCTCTCTATGTCTCTCTGTATCTCTGTCTCTCTATTTCTCTCTCTCTCATTCTTTTCTTTTCTTTTCTTTTTTTTATGCATCATGGTTTGCAATACTTTTCCAGGAGTATCATGCATATCACTTATATCACTTTACTTCTTTCAGTTTCTCATTCTTGCCAAGAGTGATCATTTTCAACTATTATTGTCATGGTGATCCTTTCTCATCTTCACTGCATTTCCTTCTAGTCATAATATATAATTGATTTTTTTGGTCTGTTAATAAGTTCCACAACTTCAAAGCATGACTGTTCCTTTTTTTTTTTAAGTGAATGTACTCCCATTATATAGAAAGGATATAAATTTGGAATGTCTTAATGGAGTTCAAAATCCAGCATGATGTGCTTCTTTGACTAGCATCATTAGCCAGGGTAACAGGATTCAATACTTAAGTCTTAATTGCCGGGCTGTGCATGATTGATAGCTCCAGGCATAAATTCATGCTTCAAAAGAGACCAAAAAATGATCCAGGTAATTTCAAGTTTGGATAATGGGAAGGAGAAAGAAGAGTGCAGTGTTTTATTTAAAATATATAAAACTTAAATTTTATTTTGCAACAAAAGGCAAAGGAAGGATTTAGGATATAGCAAGTTCAAACACGGAAGTATTGTGAAAACATCAGTTATATAAACATGTTTCCCAGAAAATTATTCATGTACCCCAGGAATTCCAGGAAAGAGAAGCATTTCCTGCATGAATAGTTTTCACCTTTGTATCTCTCTTTTCTTATTTTCAGTAATTTTATGAATTTCTATTTGAAAAATAAGAGAAATCATCTGTGCATAATCACAATACAGTTCAAGGTACAGAGCACTTCTTTTTATTCTTACATAATAATGCCAGTGTTTTCAGGGGTCTTACTGACTAAAATACCCTTATGAAAATGTGAAAGCATAATGACTCAAAGACTTTATTATAAAAGGGTTAGGCATGGGGCCTGAGAAATAGCACAGCGGTGGGGCCTTTGCCTTGGACGCAGCTGATTTGAACAGATGTGGTTCGATTCTTGGCATCACATATGGTCCCTATGCCTGCCAGGAGTGACTTCTGAATGCTGAGCCAGGAGTAACCCCTGAGCAACTCCCAGTGTGACCCCAAAACAAAACAAAACAAAAACAAACAAACAAGCAAGCAAGCAAGCAAAAGAATTAGGCTTGCAAGAGAGACTCATAGCTCATGTGACTTTCACATAGCCAGTAATTCCTGGGCCAATCAGTAGAAATAATATTTAAACAATTTATGCAGTGCCTCCTAAAGACATTCTTCTTAATTAAATCAACTGACTTAAATAATTTTTATTTTGGGTGAAACACAAATACTCATTCCTTCTGATGTGAAAGTAAAAAATCTATTGTCATCCCTTAATACCTGTATTTGTTAAGCCTGGTGGGTGTTGTATTATGAACTCAAAGAACAAGATTGTGATTAAAATTCTTAAAGAGCAGTTTATATAAAATTTTGCACTGACGATGAAAATTTCTTACCTTTTGGAGCAATACAAAGATTGCAAATTCTTTAGAAAAAAATTAATTTAAAGAGCAAACCTAATTGTCAGAAGAAAATGACATGTTTGCCCTTCAAGACACAGCCTACTGTGTATTGCAGCTGAATTCCTACAGATGTTGAAAGGAAAAGAAAAATGTGATAATTGTAAAATTGGTAGGTTTGGAGAAAACTGCATGAGATGTTATTATAAATGACTTCACAATAAATAAATTTCTTAGAATTATTTATGAAATTTATTGTGCAAATCCTCAATGCACAATGCTTCACCAAACATTGGCTATGCTTCATTCTTTAAAAAAAAAAAGATATGATACATAGTACTAAAATCCAAAGTGGTCTGCCATTAGATGACTTTATAACTGTCTCAAATGATTATGTTGAATGACTGTTTACCTCTCAGTAAAAGAAGATAATGGCAATTGTCACTGATAGTTTAGATCCACTTTAGGGTTTAAAGAGAGTTCTATAGAAAAAGATATAGCAGGTAAGTGGGCAGAGATAGCTTTAGTGTGACCTTTGGTAAGAGAATGGATGAAGGTTTAAGAAAACAAATATCTGGGACCATTGTCCAAAAAGGAAAGAACTAGATTAAATTGAGATGCATTCAAAAGACAATCAATCCTTGAGTTTAGTTCATGCAATATAATTTTAGGAAATGCCAATATATTGAACAACCCCCTACAGCTCAGCAAGCTTCGCTAAATTGTCTGAGAAAAAGAATAAACCACTGATTCAATAAGATTTACTGATATTTCATAAGTGAGTATATCCAGGGATATGAAATGTCTGTGTAGAGGATGATGTTAGTTTTAATAATTTAGCTTACAGATGTATTTGCATCTGTATTATCAGTTTAGAATAGATAAAAATTTTACTTTTATACTATAGTTAATACTTTAATTATGAGACTAAGAATACATAGTCCCAAGAGTATAATAACAGGGAGATAAAGGGTCTATTCTCACCAACAACATAAAATTAACTCTAAATTTTTTGATGTGCGAATAAGGGCATATTAAAATTTGTAAATAGGTATTTAAATAGAAAATTGATTGTTACTGCCAGCAGTTCTTTTATCATCATTATTCACACAAATTTCCCAAGAATGTGTCATTTATCTCAGATCACTCCATTTTTAAGTGACTCCAATCAAATTTGAACTTTCATTGAGATTCAAGGTCTAGACATCTCATGTGTTTATCTTTTTAAAATCTGGTATTATCTTGATACTGATGTTGGAACAGTCATGCAGGGCAGTGTCTCTGTGTTTCTCCATGATTTCCAGACTTTTTAAATACTTTTAGGAATAAAAATACTGTGCACAGATTCTGACTATAGAAATGTTTTTTGAAAAATAGAGGAGAAAGGAAAAGAAACTCCCCTTATGAAGAGGATTTAGCATAGAACTAAGTTAAAAGTAAGAGATTTTGCATAGGCCCCTTTAAAGGCTTTTTGCTTTTCTTATCAATTGATAAGAATGTTAGAAAGAATGCAAAACTCCCACTGAGTGGTCTGGTTAGTGTGAGTGTTTTGGGATTATCCTCTGGCCATTTGCTTTAGACTTTGTCCATTATCTTAGTCCCCCAGGGAATCTAAAGTCTGGAGCAGAATTCTAGAGTCTTTGGAAATTGTTTACTTCCTTTATATCAGAAAGAACCCAGGAATTTGCAGGAGCATGACAAATCAAAAATGGGACTGCTCATAGCATGGAAAAACTAAAGCTTCCTCTTTCACTACAAAAAACAAAGGGCGGCACCATAAGAAAAAAGAAAGATAGGCCAATACTTTTTTAAATAGTGATACAAAAATTCTCCGCAAAATATTGGAAAACTGAATTTAATCATATATTAGGATCATACATCACGACTGAGTGGGGTTTATTACAGAACTCTAAAGATGATTCAACATATCTCAATCAATGATTAACCATGTTAATAAAATGAAAGAAAACATAACTATCTTGAAATGCAGGAATAAACATTTGATAAAATTCAATACTTATTCATAATAAAATCTCTCAACAGTTGGATAAAGCAAAATTTACTTCAACATAACAAAGGCCATGTATTACAAACCAGCAACTATGATTTACTGAATGGTGAAAATCTTAAAAGTTTTTCTTCCAAGATTCGAAAGCAAGATAAAAATGCCTACCCTCCTCACCATCTAAACTTAGTACTACAGTCTAGAATAATTAGACAAAGCATAGATAAATAAAAATTAAAGTAATCAAAATCAGAAAGAAGAGTCTATATGCAAAGAACACATATATAAAACCCTGAAGTACTACTCTCAATTTAGAATCAATAAATTCAGAAAAGCTGTAGAAAAATTCTTATATACAAAATAAATTGATTTTTATAGTTATAAGAGGCTACTAAAAGTAAAATGAAAACCCTTTATAAGTAGCATCAAAAATAATAAAATAATTAGAAATAAATTGAACCAAGGAGATAAACGAGCTGTACAATAATCTTTATAAAGCCTGTGATGAAAATCAAAGAACCAAATAGAATTAAAAAAATTTCATTAATCATAAATTGGAAAAATAAGACTATTAACATGCCACATTACTCTAAACAATTAGAGGTTCAATGTAATTTTTATACAATTCAATTTATTTTTCACAGAAATAGAAATAGCAATCATAGCATTTATTTAAACCCACAAAACACCCTAAATCTCAAAGTAATTTTTAAAAGAAAAAGTTGGCAGTATCATAATTTGTGATTCAAACCACACTTGAAAAATTATAATAATTAAAACAGTATAGTACTGACAAAAATAAAAAATAAAGAATTAGAATAAAATTCAGAAATCAGCCCAACCATAGATAGTCTGGTTCAAAAAAATGTGTTCAATCGACAGGAATAGTTTCAGAATGATCTGTCTCATATACAGTTTATAAAGAAACTTCCTAGGGAATATGAAATGCCCAAAGACAATAGATATGAAGAGCAGGAAAATGTGTCTTTAGTTGCAATATTACCACTGGGACAGGTGTGGGGTGAGGGTGTGGAGAGGGAGGATGGGAATAAGTTAGGGAAGGTGATTTATAAGATACCACATATAAGTGATACTATTCTAACACAGTCTTTCTAAATGATACCCACCTGAAATAAAACTTGACTGGTTTTATTCCAATCCTGTATTGTTGTGTAATAAGTAAGTCTTTACAGCATGAAAGTTTGAGCTTGAAATGTTAGCAAGTCAGCAATTCCTCTTGTATGCCACTATTCTAACTATTGTAATTTTAATAGACTCCGGATCCTTCTTAGCAATATTTTGCATTTCCTAATTCAGAGACCACCATAAAGGAACTTGCTAGTATTTTGTATTTTGATCATAATAGAGACATCTTCTATTAGTATTAAGATACTAGTATTATAGCATGAAGGTAAGCCGTTTGCCTTTCATGCAGAAGGTCATCGGTTCGAATCCTGGCAGCCCATATGTTATCCCGAGCCTGCCAGGAGCGATTTCTGAGCGAGAAGCCAGGAGTAATCCTTGAGCGCTGCCAAGTGTGACCCAAAAACCAAAACAAAAACAAAAACAAAAGAAGATACTACTATTAATTAACTTATTAATTAATACTCCCCATTAGTTTTAAGATAGAGTTTTGGAATTCTCTAGTTCTCCTTGCTTCTTGGTTCTCTAAGCAAGGCATCTGTGTCTTCTGCACTTTTCAAAACACCAGTGCCTCTCCACTCTTTCTTGTGTCCCTTGTTTTAGAACTAAAACTGAAAAACAGGAAAGTAATTTATTCTTTTCTTTGAGCGTTAACAGCTTCTTTGATTTCCAAATTTTCACCTTAAAGTTTCTGTTTTAAAGATTCACTTATTGGGGCCAGAGCTATAGCACAGTGAATCAGTGAATAGGACATTTGCCATGCAAGGGGAACCTGGGTTTGATCTCTGGCAACCCATACCTCCCCACTCCCACCCCCCAGTCTGCCAGGAATGATTTTTGAGCACAGAGCCAAAAGCACGGTAACAGAAGTCACTGGATGTGGCCCCCAAACCAACTAACTAACCTACCAAACGAAGTCTCACTTATTAACTACTAAAACAAATTCTCTTAAAATAGACCAAAAGAAATAAAAGTTACAACACAGTTATGTCTATTTTCTTTATTTCTCCAGGTCAGGGTTTTTGTCTCAAATTAGAAATAGGACAAAAATCCTCATTGCCATTTTGCCTTTTTATATAATAATCTCGTGAACAATTTTCCTTTTCCTAATGAAGTAGTGAGCCCAATTATTAAGAACCTGATCCCCCTCCCTTATTCTTAAGTAAACTAATTGGGTACTCATAAAAACAGGGCTTTGCATAACCTACCATCTCCTTAGAATTACAATTTCAGTTTACAAAAATCTTTGGTAGTCATAAATATAATTATCTATAGAAAAACAACCAGTAAAACAGCAATATTCTCTGATTTCGTGTACATCATTTTTTGTTTGAAGCATGAATCTAATTTTGCATGCTGTTCTAATGAAAACAACCATTTCTTATTCATTTAAGTTTTTTAAAAATCTCCATGTTTTTTATTCTCATATTCTCTCTAATTTTGCCTATTGCAGGCCATGTGAACAAAAGAGAAGGCATTCTGTTAAGCCCTAAAGCTATCTCTTGATTTCTCAGACTTGAAATACTAAATTAAAAATGAACAGCAATCTGATATAACTTGGATATATCATGATAAATTAATTCAACAGGGAAATAGTCAGATCTATGTAGACCAATGTTTTGGTGAGAAAGCCTTAAAAGCAAAACAAAATATGAACTTATGGTTTGATTTCATCTCATTTAATTTTGCTTTTGTTTCCCTTACTTTGGAATTAAATTATTGACTATATCACCAAAGACAATATTATAGAGGCTTTGTAAATTTTCTAAAATGTCTTTTACAGTTTTTGATCTAACATCATAGACTTTATTTATTTATTTATTTATTTATTTATTTATTTATTTATTTATTTATTTATTTATTGGTTTTTTGGGCCACACTCATTTGATGCTCAGGGGTTACTCCTGGCTAAGTGCTCAGAAATTGCCCCTGGCTTGGGGGGACCATATGGGACGCTGGGGGATCGAACCGCGGTCTGTCCCGTGGCTAGCACTTGCAAAGCAGACACCTTACCTCTAGCGCCACCTCACCAGCCCTGACTTTTATTAATATTGAATTAATTTTGTGTGTGGTATGAGATTGTACACCAATATTGCTACTTGTATGTGGTTGTCTATTTTTCCAGTACCAGTTATCGGAAATTTTTTATCCTTCACTGTATGCTCTTGGCTCCTTTATCTTGAATTAATAGTCCATATTATGAAATTTAATTTCAGTCTTTCAACTCAATTCCTCTGTTATTGTGTCCATTTTGATCTAATATCATGCTGTTTGATGCTTTTAACCTTTAGTATAGTATAGTATAGTATAGTATAGTATAGTATAGTATAGTATAGTATAGTATAGTATAGTATAGTATAGTATAGTATAGTATAGTATAGTATATTTTGGAGGTATAGGGCATTATACCTGCATATACCTTCTTTGTTTTTGAGTCACATTCAGCAGTGCTGGAGGTCTCTACCTGGCTCAGCCCTGGGGATTCATTCATTACCAGAGATCAAACCTAGTTCTCCTTTTTGTATTATAGTCAATCCCAAGGCCCTATTCTTTGTCTTAGAGTTGCTTTAACTACTTTATCTTTTGTCATTCAAATTATCTTTATCATTATCCATTCAAATTTCAGTAACATTGGTTGTGCTTCCTTAAAGTAGGAAGTCATTTAAGGATGGCACTGGAATTCTAAGTTTTGCACAGAATCTATATAATACTTTTAGTAAGATGTTTAATTTTTGAAGTATTAATTCTTCCTATTTATGAGTATTGAATATATTTCTATTTCTGTTTTTTTTTTATTTCTGAGAGCAATGAGTTTTCATTGTAGATATCTGTTATGTCCTTTGTTTCATTCTTACCATTTTAATTATAAATAATATAAATGGAATTGTTTTTATACTTCTTTCTTCATATTTTGATTCTTACATACAAAAATGCAAAATATTTTCCTATATTGATTTTTATTTGCCAACTTTCTGTACTGGGTACTTATTTCTAATATTTTTAAAAATAAAATCCTTAATCTCGGTTTTCTTCAAAAATAGTTTACTATTTTTCCAGTTCCAATCCCTTTACTTTCATTTCTTGACAAACTATTTGGCTAAGATTTCCACTATTATGAAAAAACAATACTGGTAAGAATGGACCTTTTCTTGTGCTAATTTTAGAGGGAATAATTTTTTTTCTTAACAGTGCATGGGAAGAATGTTTTTAAATAATTTATTATTTTTAATATTATTAGGTTGTCTTTAATTTACTATAGTAAGCATTTGTTGTAATTTTATGTCATAAACAGATCTGCAATCTTATCGAAGTTTTCTTTGTACTATCTATTGCTAAGATTTTGATGAGGTCTTTTGTATCTATGTTCATCAGGAAGATTGTCTTGTAGTTTTCTTCTTTGCAGTTAATTTTTGCTTTTATTATCAGAGTAATGACGATAATATTTACTTTAAAAATTTCACTGAGGTGTCAGTTTTGGGGGTAAGGCTTGAAAAGGATAACTTATAGGCCATATTTGAAAGGTTCATAAATTTCTCTAGATTAGTACACTAATCCTGGACTTTTATTTTGGAGGAAATATGGATTGTTATTTCAATTTTATTTTAATTAATCAGTTTAGGTTTTGTATTTCCTCTTAAGTCTTACATCTTGGATCCTTGCTTTAAAATAATGGTGCAATTAGTCTAGAGTAACTGGTGAGTTTCCCAAACACTTATTTAGAAACTTCTAAAAAGAAAAGAAAATACTTTCTATTGAATGAAATAAACCAATCACAGAGGACTGAATATTGAATATAACTAAGGAACACTAAAAAAAATCAACAAGAAAACAAGGTGACCCCATTGAAAATTAAAGGATCAGCTAATTCATGAGAGGAGACATTCTAAGACCAAGAATACGAACATAAAAATAAAAATATTATTATCAATTATCGCCAGAAAAATACAACTTCAAACAATAAACAATCATATGAGTACTGTGAGAATAAAATACATCAAAAAGTTTAGAGAACAAATGCTGTGAGGAGCATAGAGGTAAGAGAGCTTCCAACAATATTAATAGGGATAAATATTAAACATTTCTATGTAGAACAGCAGAAACATTTCTCAAAATATTAAAACATTTATTTATCATACAACCCAACAATTCTACTCCTAGGTATCAATTTGAAGAATACAAAAATGACATGTTTAAATAATTGTATGTACGTCTATATTATTGCAACTCTATGTGTATACAATAAAAAACTATGGAAACAACACAAGTGTTAAATGACAGATATTTAAATAAAACAAAAGTGGGACATATGTATGATAATATATTATTCAGTTATAAGTAAAGACAAAATATTGTCTTTTGCTACAACAGAGTTGTAACTTGAAGGAGCCATGCTAAATGAAATAAGCCACAATTTTAGCCACTGAGTATTCTCATTTTTGTATTTCTCACTTGTATGGGAAAACAACACAGAAGAACAGCTGAAACAAACATTTGGATTCAGACTACAAGACTTACTATCAGAAGGTTGGTAAATGGGTACAGGATCCAACAGACTATAGTAGACAGATATTGAACTTTAAATGGTGATAGTGATCTACTGCCATTTATTGTGAGTTGGTGACAGGTTGTCCCAAGAGTAAAAGTTTAAAATTTTGGGACAATTGTCAATTTTGTTTGTTTTATAGGTTACATTAAAAAATTATTTTATTTTTATGTGGGTCTTCAAAGCAGTGCTCAGAATGATTAGGGACACTATTTGGGATACTGTCACACCAGACTCAGACTATTCAATTTTTTTTTTCAAATTTTTATTGTGGCCAAAGTGAATTACAAATTTTTCACAGTAATATTTATGGTACATAGTGACAATGAATGAGGGGCATTCCCCCCCACCAATGTTGTCCTCCCTCCACCCCTGTTCCTGGCATGCATCCCATATTTCCCTCCTTTACCCCCAGAATGCTAGTGTAACTGGTCCCCACTTGTACAGCTTGTTGTAGATTGGGTATCGATTCTGTTGTCGTTTACTGTGGGTTTGGTGTTCGGGTCTGATCATTTTTTATTTCCACTAAATGTTCATACGACTGTCTGGTCCTGGTACCATCCATCTCCCCCCCTCAATTTATGGGGTTGAATAAGATGATTCAAGTGATGTGGTTCTGTTGAAGATAAAAAGGAAAATAAAGAAAATAAGTCTGGGAGGAGTATGTCTAGGTGTTATAAATATAAATTTAGAAGAAAGGAATAAAAGAAGAAAAAGGTAGCAAAACTGAACACTTGGGACAACCTGTCACAAACTCACAATGAACTACATTTCCAGGTTTAGCCAAATAATGATTCCCTTGTTTTGCTTTTGAGTTTTGTTCGGTTGTTTTCTCTATAAAAGTCTGCTGTCTAGCTCCTGTAGGTGGAGCACTCCAGCCATTATGGTACTATACTGCTCACTTGGAAAGAAGTTTTGCTCAAATAACTCTTTACGATTGTTAATGGGCCTTTTAACAGTGGGAACACAAAATTGTTGGCTGTAGTAGAAGCAACCTTACATAGCTTTGATACTACCAAAGTAGTAGAATTTAGGCAGTATATATATATTTATTACCCAAACCTCCTTTCTTCCCTAACCTCTAGCTCCTGGAAATCTCTTGTTCAACCACTTGCCATGGAGTCAATTTAGTTTAAACATTTAAAGTAATGATTTTTAAAAATAAAGCAGAACCACAGACTCATGTGGAATATCACTTCAAATTAATAGTTACCATATTGTAATTTTATGACTTTTAAGAAAGATCTAAAAACATACTCAAAAGGATTGCTCATTATAAATAAATAAATAAATAAATAAATAAATAAATAAATAAATAAGGGAGGGGACACTGATGGTGCAGTGGTAGGGCTTTTGCTTGCACTCAGCTAACCCAGGACTGATCACAGTTAGATTCCCCTGTGTCCCATATGGTGCCCGTGTCAGGAGCAATTTCTGAGAACATAGCCAGGAGTAACTCCTGAGCATTACAGGGTGTGGCCCAAAAATAAAAAAAAATGATTGATCATTAATCATTGGATAATAATTTATATAATTATGCTGAACAATTAAAACAAAAGGATTGGAAGATTCAGGAGAAGTCCTTATTGAAAAATATTGCCTGTGTTTAGCATAATCTTTGAGAGGATAGAACTACATCTTTGAGTGTTGGAATCTGGATGCATTTTAGACTAGAGGAGAAAGACAAAGTCAGACATAATTAAAAAAAGAGAGACATCTGCCTTGAGGATAAAGGCTAAAGCCCTTTAACTTTCTAAAATTCCTCTGATTCTTGGTTCTGCCAGAAGTGTTCAGAATCCAAAAAGAAAACTATCAATGTCAAGGCTTGCAAAACTATGCCCAAGGTGGCAGGAAAACACAATTTTTACAGAAGTGGGCTATTTTTCTATTGATATCTTCTTTGGTAAAACTTCTTTTAAGTTAGAAGGACTTGTTCTTCAAAGCTTTGAAATATTTCAGAAAAACTCATTGCTTTTCACGGAGAGATCTAAAAAGTATAATAAAACCACCCCATCAACTTATTTTGAGTCAATTTTAAATGAAATTTTTGTATCAAATTCTCTTGCTATTAGTTTTTTTAACTCTATACTATCTAGAAACTTTTAATTTGTCAAATATTATACTTATAATGAATATATAGTAAAATAATCATTTATAGTTGATTTGGTCTCACATTTTGTAAATTGCATAATCATGTGCATGGGTAAATAAACATTATTTTCCAACTTTACAACAATAATTTTTGTTTCAAGCATAGTCACAGGTTCAAAAACAAAACAAATAGAAAATGCATCAAAGTATTATTCCTATACTACTTTGTTCTCCCACATGCACAATCTCTTCTATTATTCTCTATTATCTTTATACAGTATCAGTGTAGTGAATTTCTATAGATGATGAATTTACATAGATTTATCATTGTCATACCAAATTCAATTTTTTACGAGTGGTAACCATTGGCACTATATAGTCTATGGATCTGGACAAATAAATAATGGCATTTGTCCACTATTGTAGTTTCAGTCTTTAAAAATAATTTGGGCTTAGAGAATTTTTAGAAAAGTGAAATGCCTTGTTTATACTACAATGAGATACATGTCATTATATATTTATGAAACTTTTAGGATGTAATAATACATTTTCTATTTTAGTATAGATTGAGCTCTTGATCCCCACAATGTAGTATCAACGTAGGTACACTACTCTGCTGGTTCATATTGATAGTTCTGGAAACTGTGCATCTGATGAGACAGAGTGAGGTTGATAGTCTACAGAGTTGAAATCCACTTTACTAAGGTAAATATCTGAATTGTAGACCAAAAATGGGTAGGGTCAGACTTTGAGATACTCAGTTTCTTGGGACAATACTGAGCTCCTCTATAATGTGTAGAAAGACTCAGTCAATTATGGGAAACTAGATTCTCAATCCTTGCAATTTTAGCAGACATAACATAACATGGTGTGTAGAAGCCTTTATTTTTCTTAGAAAAATAATATTTTTTCTTAGTCCTTAGAACTAAGCCTCTGCAGCTGCCCAAGTCTCAGACTACAGAAAAGCAAAAACTAAAACAAAGCGTCCCTTAGACTTCAGAGAGAACTAGTGCAGGCTAAAGAGCTGAGACTCTTACCAACCACCTGAAACTAAGGCAAGACATTTCTACAAGTAAGCCACAATGACAGTAGATACCCTTGATTCTGTCCAGAGAATGGATCTGATAACACAGTTATTAAGCTCAGAGAGGAAATGTATCTGATCATAAGGAAGCTGCAACAGCAATAACTTCATACTCATATTAGTCAATCTTACTCAAAGGAGCAGTGGATGGAATTCAAAATATTGATACCTCTCCCCACTCACAATTAAAATTATGAGGTGGGACTGAAGCATTTTGACCCCAAAACAACACCTACTCAAGATTAATAATGCCTTCAATTATTTTAAATAAAATATCCCCAAGAGTTTTATATTTAAAGTTGGAATGAGGAAGGATTCTGAAACAAATTTTAAATAAAATTATGAAGAAACTTTATGAGTTATATAAAATGAGAACTAAAATAGAATAAAATATACATGACATAAAAATGAAATAAACAGAGGGATTGCTTATTAAAGAAATTAAAACTTTAAAAATGTCTCCAGAGGCACATGTGTGCTGCCAGCCCAAATACATGCTTCCTGAATGCATGTCGCCCACATCAGACCTTTGTAAATGTGACACATCAGACCTCTGCAAATGTGTACTTCCATCTCTTTTTCTCTTCAACTTTTGTGATTCCCTAGCATCAAATATTTGATTTTCAAACCTAATGGATTATCTTTTGGGGGAGTCCATGCTATGTATGTACTCACCTCATAAACTACCCTTAGTATCAGTCTAAGGGTAGTTTTATATAAAAAGATTTATATAAAAATTCTCATATAAATTTTATATAAAATTATCCCTACATATTTATATATACATTTATATATTCATGTATTATAATATATAAATTTTATATGTAAAGAAATTTATTTATAAAATTTGAATCCAGGTCTGTCCTGCGTCGGCTGCGTGCAAGACAAACTCCCTACTGCTGCACTATTGCTCCAGTCCCTCTGAACCTTTTTTTAATATTATTTTAATTGTATCAAATTGATTTTTATTGTGTCAATAAATACCAGTGTTTAGTAAAAAATTTTATATAAATTTATATAAAAATTTTATATAAAAGAAATTTACTTAGAACCTTCCTCTTTTTTTGTATGAATACAGTCCAAAATAGTATTATACTTTCGTTTACTCTCTTTAAGAGTTATGCTTTCAAAAGTCCCTTTTTGGTATTAACTTATTTTTGCTTGCTTTCTTTACTGTGGGGAGGATCCTAGTGGTGCTTGGTAGAACATGCAGTGGCAGAGATATAACACAGGCTTTCTGTATGCAAAATGTATGACTCGCATCCCTTTGAGTCATCTGTCTGACCCTACAGTCATTCGCAATAGTTGTTATCTACTAGGGTTGTATTCTATGTCCATTTGTATAAATATAATCAAATATTTGGCCTCAATCTTAATAACAGATAGATGATATTTTTCATGCATGTTATGCAGAAAAGTTATAAAACAAGCTGCTATCCTATCTCCATCATTACAATTGAACTGATCATCTAATTTTGATGAGTTATAGTCAATAACAGTTCTTGTCATCTGAATTTTGTAATCCAAGGTCAAGGGTTTTGTTGTTCAATATTGTCTATTCGCTTGTCTTGTTTCTTTATATACCACAAATTAATGAGACGATCTAGTACAAGAATCAAATTACAAAACAGTGGGGGAGTAGTGAAGAGAATTAAGAGGTGGCTAAAAGTAACATTCGTGGGGGCTATTAGGGATTTAGGTGGCAGAAGATGTAGTATCTTTGAAGATCAGTATCATAAACAATAATATTGTAATCATGCTACATAAAGTATAGTAAAATTTGTATTAAAAATTTATTCTAAACCAGAATGGTAAAAGAAACAGTAACAGAATGACTCCATATAGGTTTCCATAACTTGGAGAAGTATATACATAAATACATAAATATAAATAAATCATGATTTATTACAGTTTTTTGTTTGTTTGTTGTTGTTGTTGTTGTTTTAAGTTTTTCACCATATCCAACAGTGTTCAGGTCTTACTTTTGTCTCTGCACTTAAAGATCTTTGAGTCAGTGCTTTGGGTATTATAAACTCAAGGATGTAGTGCTGTGGATAGAACCAAGGTAAACTGTATGCAAGACAAACTCTTTAAACCCTTTATTATCCCTACATAAAATTAATTTAATACTACTATAAATGTTTCTATACTACAACTTAAAGTTTAATAATTTAATATTAAAAATTACATACTATATTAGTAGAAGACCTTCAATATTATACTTCTTCAATAGTTGGTCAGAGTATAGTGTAAACTTTTTTAAATAAAAGTTTGTATTTACATCATTTTACATATTAGATAAAATGTTTGAGTAGAAAAAGTACATTGTTCCATTGGAATAATTTTTGCATTTTTCTTTATATTTAATAGTGTGGTTTTTAGTCTTACATGGAGAAAGAAATAGAAGTGTCACTACATGGTTCAATAATATGGCACTCCTGAGCCTAACAAATCTAAGGAGAAAAAATTGTATCTACGAATCCAAATGCAATTTAAAGCTACTTGACCCATATTAATTCTTAGATGGTTTATGTCTTAGTTACATTTTACTTCTGACCCCAAGTTTATTTTACCATGGGGGAATACATATTTCAAAGAATTTTAAAAAGCATATTTTTCTTTTAAATAAAATACTAATGTTCAAAGTATTTTAATAGCAGGAACACAGCTGTTTAACCAATTCTGAAAAACAAAGAAATTGTCAAACTACCTTCCTTTATTCTTTGTATGGAGATGAGCTTGCCACAGAGGTAGCACTACAATTATTTTTGTAGCATAAGTACACTGAGTTTGTCTTTAAATATGTATATTTAGATATATACATATATGATCATGAAAAACAAAAATGCTGGAGATCAAACCAGTGTTTGCAGCATACAAGGCCTTAAAATTTCTACTATTTCTCTGATCTCTTTTAGAAGTTTTTAACGATCCAAGTGTTATGTGGGATCTTTGAAAAGAGTATATTTTTTCCACAAAAGTCTTTCTTTTTCCACTTTGATCATTACGATTCATAAGTAATAACACATCTGAATATTGGTTTGCATTTCTCTCATAACTAACGAGGCTAAACATTTCTGTATGTGATTAGTAAACACTTTGGGAAAAGCCTTATTGTTTTGACCTTTTCATAATTACTTTCCCTTATATTATTTGCAGGATTTATGAAAATGTGGGAGCTTTATTCTGTATAATTTATATTGTAAGCACTTTTTCCATTCTGTGCTTTGCTTTTTCTCTTTTAGATGAAGCTAAGACACTAATTTTCATGTTCCTTGTCTCTGAAGATAATGCTTTGCACTCTAAATAAGTCATTAGGTAGCCTAAGTTCAAAGAGATATTTTCCTAATTTTGTTTTAGAAAGTATAAAATTTTTATAAGTAGATCATTTTGAAGAATTAACATTAAGCATTATGACTCATTGGTCTAGCGAATTGCACTAGTATTGAATTTGAATAGACCATAAACCCCTCCTCCAGAGTGTATCATAAATGGTAATAATTATGTGTGTGTGAAGGTGATCTAGCTGTGAGATCTGTCACTTCACTGATTTCCAGTATTGATTTGGCTGACTTAGTTAGGAGGTCGGGGAAACTTCCTTCCTTCATAATCCACATGTGTCCTTCCCAAAGCTTCCCAAAACTACCTTCCTTGCTATTCCATATGCCCCTTCCCAAAGCTGTGCACTTAGTGGTAGAGGACAGTCTTCCTCTACTTCAAAGAGAGCAGAATATGAGTAGCTGCTCCTCTGCTAAACCCTTAAATAAACTTTCAATTCTAATAATTATGTAGCAATATATGGATCTGTTTTGACCTATTCTGTCTTACTTTTTCTTCAAGTTTTTGCAGATGACATTGGCCTTTCTCAATCTAAGTAATATCTTTTTTTTTAATAAGGAAGTATTACCATTCTAAAGTCAAACACATTCAATGCTTAGCATATTCTGTCTTTATAATAGTTTTTCTCACTTTGTGTTAAAACATAATATCTTAATTATTATTACTTGATAGTAAATCTTGATATCTTATATTGAACATCTTTGATATTAGAGGATTGGGGAGATAGTTAAATGAATATTCTGGAAGGCATACTTTGTATGTGGGAGCTTGGAATTCACCTCAAACTTTAAGCCTAAGTATAAGCAATCCTCCAAGTGTTGAGATGGGAATAGACCTGACATGTTGCCATGGATCATCAGGGTCATACTGTCAGCACTGTGGGGTCTTTTTGACCACAGTTGTCTCAGCACAGAGGACCATGTGGTGCTGAGTATTTAATTTGAGTTAAGCATGTGTAAGGATGCAGCCTAACATCTGTGCTATCTGTCCAGCCCCTGGCATTTCTACAGTATCTTCTTCAAACTACTAGCATATTATGCTCTAATTTTTCTCCCATATTCAATATATTAATTATTTTTGTGTGAGTCTCATAAAGTCTTTATGTCTCATATATTTTATGTTATTTTGTAACATTAAAAAGGAACATTCATAAATATATTTCCCAAGTGCTCATTGATAGAAGCAATAAAATAAATGGATATTGAAATAATGTCTTTTGCCTACAACCTCAAAGTAATTAATTTACTTGGCTTACAACCTCATTTAACTTCCTCATTTCCATGTTTAATATATTTGTTCATATGCCACAAGCTATATTTTAACATAAACTTTTCACTTTTATGCTATTTTCCGGTTTAATATATCGCTAATTAATCTTTCTAAAATCCCAAACTGATCATGTCATCTTCTAATTTAAAAATTTTCCATAATATATGACTTGTTCATGTGCAATGTTTCAGGTGGTTCTACCTCCTAAATTACCTGTATAAACTGATTCAGTTAACCATTGATAAACTATTAATTATGTCAAAAACAAACTTTAATTTTTAAATATGTGTCCTATAAATTTGCACTTTTGTTCTTGGGTCACACACGGCAGCGCTCAGGGGTTACTCCTGGCTCTATGCTCAGAAATTGCTCCTGGCAGGCTCAGGGGACCATATGGAATGCTGGGATTCAAACCACCAATCTTCTGATTGCAAAGCAAATGCCTTACCTCCATGCTATCTCTCAGTCCCCAGGAAATTTGCACTTTAATATGAAGAGCTCCATCTTCAATTTTTATACCTGCTAAATTCCTATTTAAACTTGAAGGTAGTTCAAATGTGTGTGCTTCTGAATAGCCATTCCCAACCTCACATGTTAAATATACTTTCACTAATATTTTGTTCAGACAGTCAAAACAAACTATGTATCTACAACTTGGAAAAATATATCTAATATTATTTTAAATTTTATAAATATGACCAATTAAAATTCATGGATAAAACAGAATATATCTTTCAGGATAATAACTATTTGGTAGCTATTTGGTATATAGTGATTTGGTAGCAGATTTCTAATAAGTTATCTAGCCAATAATATATTCTCCTTTCTCACTGTATCTTATATCCTCAAAACTTTCTATTGATGAAGAGCTCTATTATAAATTTAGTTATTGTGTATGTTGGTTGTAAGAAAAGGGTAATTGTGCTAAAGAAAATATCTTCAGGCCCACAAATGCAGTTACCATGCCTACACTTAGCCAGCTCCATAGACTCAACTGTTCTCAAAAGAGATCTAAATCAATCTGTGAAAAATTATGAGTACACTAGCACCAAGAACTTACTGAACCTTCTGACAATAACTTAATGAGATCATTGCAAGATACAATAATTTTTACAAATTCTTATGCATACCCTTTTTTTCTTTCTTCATTTTCTTTCTTTTCTTTTTATCTTTTTCTTTTTTTCTCTTTATTTGAATATCTTGATTACATAAATGATTGTGATTAGGTTTCAGTCATGTAAAGAATACCCCCCTTCACCAGTGCAACATTCCCACCACCAATTTCCCAAATCTCCCTCCATCCCACCCCATCCCCACCTGTACTCCAGACAGGCTTTCCAGTTCCCTCATTCATTCACATGATTATGGTAGTTCTCTGTGTAGTTATTTCTATAGCTGTACTCACCACTCTTTGTGGTGAGCTTCATGGAGTGAGCTGGTGTTCCAGCCCTCCTCTCATTGTCTCTGAGAATTGTTACAAAAATGACTTTTATTTTTCTTAAAACCCATAGATGAGTGAGACTATTCTGCGTCTCTCTCTCTCCTTCTGACTTATTTTACTCACATGATAGATTCCATGTTCATCCATGTATAGGAAAATTTCATGACTTCATCTCTCCTGACGGCTGCATAATATTCCATTGTGTACATGTACCACAGTTTCTTTAGCCATTCGTCTGTTGAAGGGCATCTTGGTTGTTTCCAGAGCCTGGCTATTTCACTACCAGTTACTTGGAAACAAATATATAATGATTACATTAACTATGTGATATATGGTCTTCAAATAAAGTGAATTACATTTAAAAAGAATACATCTTCAAAGTATTTCTATTAGTCATATCAGGATTTCTATATATGCTCTTAAATGTCAATAATATATATGTATACTATTGAATCAAATATATCTAAAAAAAGCCCCAGTTTGAATCCAGCTGAGGTGTGTGAATCCAGCAGAAGCAGCCTTAGGTTATAGCTAGAGTTTAGGTTTAAAATGCGACAGTAGGAATCAAATCTGAAATCGTGAATCCAGACTTACCTGCATGTCAGTTGTGTGTGAAGTCTTGGGGAAAATAACCCAAGTTTAAATTCAGCTGAGCTATGAAATCAGCAAGAGCACGACTGCACTGCTTTGCTCCATGGCTATGCATTTCTTCCAGTCAAGAAGTTGTTCCACAATACATTAATAACAGTGCTTTATTACGAAGTTCACAGTGGGAAAACTATGCAGAACCCCACCACGCCTTGTGACTGAAGGCATTAGTTCTGGAGAACTAGCCAACATAAGCTACCTACATAACATTTGTGATCAGGATTTAGAAAGAAAATGTTAAGGATATTCAAAAAATCATGAAAAAGACGGGCAATAAGACACAAGAGGATATGAGAATAGAAATTAGAACAATTTAAACAAAAGTATAATGGCTAAAAATCATGGCAGGTGAAATGAAAACCTCACCGGAAAGCCTCACTAGCAGATTAGGAGCCACTGAAGATAGAATTGGAGAAGTAAAAGATGAAATGTGTAACACTTCTATACAAAGGAAGAGGCTGAAAAAAAACCTCAAATAAAATTAACAGGTGACAATAGAAATCTGGGATGAATAGAAATCTATTGTTTCAAAAGAAACAACATGAGTCAGTGGGCTCCCAGAGACCCAGGAAGAAATACATGATGAAGATTCGCAGCTGAGAAATATGCAGAACTAATGTGTACTTGCAACTAGACGCATATAGGAGCTCAATTTCCAGCTTTTTGAAGAATATCCATATAGTTTTCCAGAAATGCTGGACTAGACCACCTGAACCCTGCAGTGAATGCGAGTTTCTTTCTCCCCACATCCAAGCCAGTACTGGTTATTCTTGTTTTCTGTGGTGTGTCTCTGTGAGATGGTACCTCATTGTTGTTTTGATTTGCATCTCCCTTCTGAGCATTTTTTCATGTTTTTGTTTTGGTGTTTTTTTTTTTTTTTGGCCATCTGTATTTCTTCTTTGAGAAAATGTCTGTTCATTTCTTCTCATTTTTTGATGGGGTTAGATATATTTTTCTGATTAAGTTCTGTCAGTGCCTTGTATAGCTTAGAATGATATTAGCCCTTATCTGATGGTTATTGCATGAATAGTGGCCTTTGTATCCTAGTCACTATTTTCTTTGAAATGCAGAGAATTTCAGTTTAATGTAGTCTCTTTTCTTTATCTCTGCTTCCACTTGTTTCCTCTTGACTATGCCTATAGACCCAGTGTCATGGAGTGTTTTGCCTATATTTTCTTCCACATTCCTTATATTTTTTGGTCTGATATCAAGGTCTTTAATTAATTTTGATCTGACCTTTGTGAATGGTGTTAAAATGGAGGTCTGAATTTGCGTTTTTGTATGTGTTTGACCTTGTCCCAACACCACTTGTTGAAGAGTCTTATCTTGCTCTGTTTTGTTTTTCTTGCCCCATTATTGAAAATTAATTGATTGCATGTCAAATAGTGTTTTATTTCAGTTTATGCATGGCAATTACTTTTGCTAGTGAATTGACATGTTTATTGGTCTAAATGAAAATTCAATTATCATTGAATAAAGTAGGTATTAGCAAGATTTTTGTTTTTAATGAATGATTTTTTTACTTTATGTGTATAATACTGGGTGTGTCATAATAAGTAATTATTCATAATTTGGTGAAGAAATAATTTGAGATAGCTAGAGAATTGTTTACATTATATAATATTCTTCAAAATATTAAAAAAACTAACACTCATAAAGAAAATATATCTTGATCTAATTTGATATTGTTGATGATTTGTAAAAGTTAAGTACTACAATACTGAATATAATCAATATTAATATTGATTATATTTTGAAATATTTAGACATTCAACCACCAAAAAGATAAGAAAAAATTATTATGAGAAAAAAATAGAAACTTTGTCTATGTCAGTATTTTATTCAGTTACTCCAAAAAAAATGCATTCTAATTTAGAAAGAATGTGACATACTTTAAAACCTTTCAGGGATACATATTTTTTTGGCCAATTTGTATTTTTTATTCCAAGAAGGTGATGGGGGTTGGAAGGGGACACCGAGCCTGAGCTGAGCCTTGGTGGGCCTTCCATCGGCAAGGGGGTGCACGCCGGGTTCTCGGGTATGCCCCACCAGCGGGCTGGTTTGCAGGCAGACCTTCGTGGGCGCTGGGTGGAAGGCTCCATGGGGCCCAGTTGGGTAGCTCGGTGTGGGAGGACGCAGACTTGTGCAGTTATAGGTAGCAAGGAAAGTCTTTCTTGATCAAAAGGGGCTCCTCCATGGGGCCATAGCATTTCACCACGCAGCCATTCTTGTCAGTGAGGAACTTGATGAAGTTCCATTTGATGGCATTCCCCAGAATGCCCCTTTCAGGGATAGATTTCTATAAAATATGATAAACATGTAAAACTGGGAAAATCATCAGTCTTAACTTAATCTGATGTGATCCCTTTATAGATGAATAGTTAAAGATGAAAAGAACTTCCCAAGATAACATTACAAACCTTCAGTGTTCCGAATTGTATTATGTGTACCTCTTTTAAACAATGAATATGTAATATTCATTTTGCTTTCAAAGGCAAATGTTAATTTTACATTTTTTAATTAATTTAAGATATTCTGTAAGCTTCTCAAGCCAATAGCTATCTAGATAATAATAATAATCCAATTATCTTTGTGTTTAAAGAGGATTGATTTACCCATTATTCAGGAAAATTAAAAGTAGTGCATATGCAAATATAGTTAACTAGCATTGCAGATTGTTAAAAAAAACCATTGGGAAGCATTAAAAATATTTTACTTCATAAAGACAAATTAAAATATTTTCACGGAAGTAAAGTAAACTATACTCACATTTAAACACATTACATATCAGATACTGTGACAAGTAAATAAGTCATACTCTTATATAGATATTTACATATACTCTTATGTATAGATATATGTATATATCTATTAAAATATATACCTTAAATTAATTATGGTAAATATGTAATTTTAAATAGAAATGATAGGATAAGAATGACTATTTGGCATGTAAAAAAATGTTATCCTGGGGCCCAAGGATGTGACTCAGTGGTAAACAAATGCTTTACATACTTTAGACCTTTTGATCCCTGGTACTGAAAGATGAAAAGAACACAAGGTAAAAAAAGGTTTTTTATAAAACTTTGCAAAAATCATAATTCTAATATTATATTGAAAAGTACAAATAATTAATTTGTTTATTGAGTTTATAAACTTGAGTTACATAGTAGAAGAGAGAAACTATACACATACATTCAAACCTCTGTCTCACTAGTGCTTCTCAGCTGTCCAATGACCAAGTGTAGTCAATGTTTCTCTTCAAATGGCCCAGATATATCCAACACTAATAACATTTTTCAGGAGATCTTATGTATAGGTATGTAAACTGGAGTGATCTCTGTGGTCCTAAGAAAATTAAATATTTTACTTGTCAAATAGCTGCATCGAAATCTAAACTGGTTTGACAATGTAAAGCAGAAAGGTCCCTGTGACCAGTTTTATGCCAATGAAACACTTTTTTTTTTTTTTTTTTTGGTTTTTGTGCCACACCTGTCTGTGCTCAGGGGTTACTCCTGGCTCTGTGCTCAGAAATCACCCCTGGCAGACTCGGGCTACTATATGGAATGGTTGGAGTTGAATTGGGGTCCATCCCAGTTGGCCGTGTGCAAGGCTAATGCCCTACAGCTGTTCTATCTCTCTGGCCCCCAATGAAACACCTTTTTAGAACATAATTAAAAAGGATATTCTCTACCCCAATATATTACATATGTTATATATAATAAATATATATTTTATTAATAACCACATTAATATAATAATCAACATTGAGCAAGTATCTTAATTATTATTAACATATATGTTATATATCATTTAATATTAATAGTATATATTAAATTCTCTATTTCACCTTGAAAGTTCTCTATTGATTTGCTTCTCGTCTCCACAGAATGTATTCATAGATTTAACTATGTGTCTTTGTTCCACACTTATAGAAAATAGAAACTAATGTGGAAACTTTATATGTTTTTATATATATTATATGCTTTTACTTTATTAGAAGGTATAAATTAAAAGGTGTTAAAATGAATAAATTAACACATACTAGAATCACAGGGTATATGTTTACAATCACTTCATGAGTCTTCTGTGGAAACTTTGTAAGAGAAAAATGTTAGAGTATGAAATAGAAGTAAAAGGAATATTTTGTGTACTGATCTCTCTCTGTCTCTCTCTCTCTCTCTCTCTCTCTCTCTCTCTCTCTCTCTCTCTCTCCCCTTACCTCTTCCATTAGCTCTCCCCCATCCCAGCTTTCTCTCATCATTCTATTACCATTTTCAAAGTTGAAACTGTGGATCTCCAATTAAAATTTGTCTTATAATAAAGAAGGATACTCTACCCAATCTGAAAATGATGTAATAGGATATAGATAAATCACTCTGTATATAATCTGTGGAGTATGCAGGTCTTGAAATTTAATCTGAACTTCAACAATATTACAGAATTTGAAAAGAGCATCAGAAAAGGAAGCAAAAAGTCTTATCCAGGGTGCCAGGGATGTAGCTCAATGGTAGAGTGCCTGCCTTGTAAGAATGAGATTAAAAATTTAATCCTTAGTACTGTCCTATACGTTAATAGCTATTTCTGGCACCAAAGATATCTCCAGTTCACTACAAACAAGTGTGTGTGAGCACTACAACTAAAGCTTGTACCAATCTGTTAAGCACTACCTTTAAGAGTGTGCAGCCACCAATTATCCCAACAAAGTTTATGAGATGGGAAAAGAAATATAATCCAGTGGTACTACTGGAATGATAAAAGCAGAGACTATAATCCAGCTCAATAAGTCTGTAAGAATGGAGGATGATTAGAGTAGGACAAAAGACATTGAGATCACAATTTTCAAAAGAAAACTTATCTTCCTATGGAAGACAAAGGGAGATGCTCTTTGGTAAAGGTTATAGAGACCAAGGAGAAAACAACCGTACCATCTGAAGCACAGGCTAAGAAGTTCCCCCTAAGAATAATATTTTTTGTGTGCGAAGGTGGTAAAGTTATAAAGGCTTTACAAGATATTGGGTAAATTGATAATGATTGAATTAGAAGGGAGGAGAGGGAGAGTAGGAGTATGTTATCAGGTTAGGGTAGGAGTATAGAGTAGAAAATATGCAAAGTTACATGAATGAGTGTTAAAAAATAAATTTAGGGAGGATTCGTGAGTACAGAACATCCTGTCATCAAGACACATCTTGAAAGAATTGAGTTCTGAAAGCATTCAGAGGATAAGGTCATAGATATCAGGGAATGTGAAATGAAATGAGTCATGTAATGCCTATGTGATCTCTCCTGAGTCCTGCACAGTTTGGTATGTGTGGGCAGGCAAAGGAGTACTGACAATGGGAATACAATGGTACCATCTCAACAGAAGGTAAATTCTCAACACAGCACTTCTGATATGGAAATACAAAGGACACTGTTTTAACAGCAAGCACAGGGATGGTAGATAATGAGAAGAAATGGG
The DNA here is from genome assembly GCF_024139225.1 of Suncus etruscus. Taxonomy (NCBI): domain Eukaryota; kingdom Metazoa; phylum Chordata; class Mammalia; order Eulipotyphla; family Soricidae; genus Suncus; species Suncus etruscus. The sequence continues at coordinate 86,448,131 of NC_064860.1, read as the reverse complement.
TATGCCATATGTTCATGTATATTTTTTAATCACCATTAACTTTTGTCACAGCTGAGTAATGTTCACCTCTGGTTTATACTTTGCCATATTTCAGATAATAATGCTAATTTCAACAAAACTAAACAATCCCTGGCATCTGCACACTCCCCATATTGGATTCTATCTTGACCTATCTGTATTTCTTCACACACCCTGAATAATGAATTTATCTGAAGATGATGCATTGAGAAGAGAAAAAACTTTTATAAATACTTGAAAGATAAAGGAATTTGAATGGCTTTGATAAAATATCTGGTATGATAGCAGAGGTATGACACTCCAAATGGTTCCCTGAGCCCACCAAGTGTTACCTCTGAGTGCAAAGTCAAAAGTAAGTCCTGAGCACCATCGTGTATGGCCCATACAACAAGGACAACAACAAAGAATGAATCTGGGGGAAAAAAAAGGTGCTATGGCTCAACTATATTGCATCACACTTTACATACAAACTGAGCACTAAGAAAGAAATACAGTTTTCATGTAAACTGGAAGAGTAGATAGGAGACTGACATCTAAAAGCAAAAAAATTCAAATGCTGGCAACTTTACAATTTGGACTATTGGTTTTACATCAGCAATGACATGGGAAGATAAGCACAATTAGTGTTGGAAAATTAGTGGTGAAATTCATCATGGATAATGTCAATACAATAAAATTTTCTTCATTTTTTCTTAGGAATTAAAATTGTTATATTTAAGGATGAATAAGCTCAACTTCATGAATAAATTGCATTTTCTTTTCCTAATGTATTCGGTGATCTTAATCACAAATATTTTTGCACAACTATTTCAAAGTATAGGAATGTTAGGATAATCTCTGATTATCAAGTAAACATGCATACACATATTTTAAAAAATATAAAATTATAACCTTCATAAAGTTCACCCAATTTGTATGGCAAAATATTATAGTAACTTATTTGGTCTCCTGTACATAAATAAGAGTATAAAAACACTAGGCTTTATTTTTATTTTAAATGGGATAGATAGAACTAAAATAGAAATCTTTATTTTTTATTTATTTGTTTGAAATCTTTTGTGTGTGAGTTTGTGTTTTTTTAAATTGACAACTTTATTTAAGCACCATGATTACAAACATAAATGTAGTTGAGTTTCAGTTGTAAAATGAACAACCCCCTTTCCCAGTGTAACACTCCCACTACCAAAACCCCCATCTCCCTCCTCCCCCTGAAAATAGAAATCTTTAGTACTGTTATTCCAGAAGTATTGTTTCTAAATAGAAAACATAATAATTGTATTTATATATTTACCAATCAGTTTCACTTTAAAAAATCACTCCATTATTTAATCTCCATTTTATCAACACTTGCATAGGTCAGCTCTAATTACTTGCCACATTTTTTGTTGTTCTTGTTCTTGTTTTTTGGGCCACACCTGATAGCACTCAAAGATTAATCCTGGCTCTGTGTTCATAAATTACTACTGGAAGGCTCCAAAAACCATATGGGATACAAGGGCTCAAACCAGAGTTGATCTCGTGCAAGGCAAAAGCCGTCTCCACTGTGCTATTGCTCCTGCCCCATTATTTGCCACATTTTTTTAACATTTCAAAAGAATGTTTATGTGATAAAATGCATTCTTTAGAGAAAGTTATTCATATTAATCTTAAAATGTTTATCAAAATATATAATAACATAAATTACTACAAATCTGGTAAAATTTTTTAATACTATTTATATATGTGAAAGAATATTATTTGTAGTCAGAGTGAGCTTATATTCTTTTCTTATAATGTTATGGTTTAAAAATAAACAGACTATAAATTATGTTTAGAATGAGTTCCCCTTATGCCCTATTCTTCAATACTCAAGTTCTGCTTTAACCACTGGAATAAAAATTTTCTCAGATTTAAAGAATACATAAAACACATTTTCACTGTGTTTTTGCTCCTTGCTAACAAACCGTTAGTTATCACAGGTCTAAAAGGAAATATTCTTTTGTTTGTTTGTTTGTTTGTGTTTTCACCCACACCCGGTGACACTCAGGGGTTACTCCTGGCTATGTGCTCAGAAATCGCTCCTGGCTTGGGCGAACCCTGGGGAATCAAACTTCTGTCCGTCCTAGGCTAGCTTGTGCAAGGCAGACACCTTATGCCCTGCGCCACAGCTCCAGTCCCTAAAAAGAAATAGTCTTATGTAGCATTTTAATTTAATAGATATTTGGGGTCTGAGAGATAGCACAGTGGTAAGGCATTTGCCTTGCACAAGGCCCACCCAGAACAGGCTCTGATTCGATTCCCTGCACCCCCTAGGATACCCTGAGCCTGCCAGAAATGATTTCTGAGCACAGAGACAGGAGTAAACCCTGTTCGCTGCCAGGAGTGCCCCCTCAAAAAATATTAAAGGACTTTTTAATATCTAGAAAACAGAATAAACACAAGAATAAATACAAAATATAGAATATATCCATTGCAAATCATTGATTCCAGGAATAAAGAGAACAAGAGACTGAAGTATAATCAGCTATTGAAGTACATATGGTGACGGTAAGACTAGAGGTAAAAAAATAAATAAAATAAAGAAGATATTTTTCTTTAAGAATAGAAAGATTATTATTTTCAAAAGATCTCTGAGTGACATGAGATATAACTAAAGTGTGATCCATGCATGGCTGGAGCAATAGTACTGCTGGCAAGAGTAAGCCCTGAGTACTGTAGAGTGTGTCCCTCAAACAAACAACAACAACAGCAAAAAAAGTGCTTTAGGAAACTATACACTTTCTCATGAATATGCCAAATTAAGTCTGGTTTATTATTTTATTTATTGAAAAGAAATTTAGTAAAAGAAAGGCTGGTAACAGAAATGTGCATCTTTTACAACAATGGCAAATAATTATTTTGTTGTTTTGGCATTACACATGGTTTTATAAAGGAAATTAAATTATTATAGAGAAAAGTGGATCTTCTTTCTTGACTCCATCATTATCCTTTATCCATACATGATACAGTCTATATCTAGCAACAGCTCTAGAAGAAAATAAATATATGTTTTGTATTTTTGTCTCATATATGTGATCACTGTCAATACAGTGTATTTCAAATGTCCTTAAATTATTTAATTTTATGGTATCATTTATAACTTACTTTTCTTTTTCATTTAGAATTATTTTTAATACATTCATGTTGTATGTCACCTTTAAGAATGTGTCACATTTTATTTATTATTTTTTGTGACACTAATTTATAAACACAATTTGGAGATACTGCAATTTTAATTTAACTGGAATTTAAGTATTCCAATACCACAAATATTTTAATAGATGATAAATCACAATATAATTAATTTCATAATAAAATAAGATTGCAATAAAATGAGTCAATATTTTGGTTATCTAGTTTATCTTAAGATTGTGCTTATACCACATTATAATCTATTAATGTATGCAATATTTCGATATCTAAACCTTAATGTAAAAAATGCAAGCATCTGAGTCTTCCATGATTCAAAATAATTTTTGTCAATAACAACTTGTTTCAATATTTATTTCTAATAAAGGATTAAGTTGATCACTTATTTTGGACTAAGGCTGTATCAATTTTTACAAATACAATACAACTTTGCATATCACTTGACTGACTCATCTTTGCATGAAAGACCTCTCTTTGGCATATTTTTTTTGCTTAATAGATTTTTCCCACAGTAAAACTTCTTTCAAAGTTATGAAATGCTTTCAAACCCTATTGCTGCTTATTTGCTAAGTTGATCTGACAATTTAAATCTCTCTTGTCATTTCAACAATCAATTTTCACACTGTCAATGAGATTATATTTTATCTCAGAAAACCACTTCAAATACCAGCGAGGGTATGTGGAGCCTCAGGTCCACATATGGTCCCTCAGTATTGCAGAAACAGTTCTCAATAACCAGACTTGTGTTTACCATCTCCCTAAAGAGCAACTGCTTTCTTTTCTCATCAACAAGAAGCAACATCTCCTTTGCTAATGTTTTGTCGCAATTCAGCTACACCTTGAACTCTAATTCTAACTTTACTTCTTGTTATTGGTGCCAGCTACATTCTTCAACTAAAATCTCTAACCCCTTAAATCCATCCATCAGTTTTGGAGTCAACTTTTCTTTTTTTTTTTTTTTTTTTTTTTTTTTTTTTTTTTTTTTTTTAGTTTTTTTTTTTTTTTTTTTTTTAATTTTTTTTTATTTAAACACCTTGATTACATACATGATTGTGTTTGGGTTTCAGTCATAAAAGGAACACCACCCATCACCAGTGCAACATTCCCATCACCCAAGTCCCAAATCTCCCTCCTCCCCACCCAACCCCCGCCTGTACCCTAAACAGGCTCTACATTTCCCTCATACATTCTCAATATTAGGACAGTTCAAAATGTAGTTATTTCTCTAACTAAACTCATCACTCTTTGTGGTGAGCTTCGTGAGGTGAGCTGGAACTTCCAGCTCTTTTCTCTTTTGTGTCTGAAAATTATTATTACAAGGGTGTCTTTCATTTTTCTTAAAACCCATAGATGAGTGAGACCATTCTGCGTTTTTCTCTCTCTCTCTGACTTATTTCACTCAGCATAATAGATTCCATGTACATCCATGTATAGGAAAATTTCATGACTTCATCTCTCCTGACAGCTGCATAATATTCCATTGTGTATATGTACCACAGTTTCTTTAGCCATTCGTCTGTTGAAGGGCATCTTGGTTGTTTCCAGAGTCTTGCTATGGTAAATAGAGCTGCAATGAATATAGGTGTAAGGAAGGGGTTTTTGTATTGTATTTTTGTGTTCCTAGGGTATATTCCTAGGAGTGGTATAGCTGGATCGTATGGGAGCTCGATTTCCAGTTTTTGGAGGAATCTCCATATCGCTTTCCATAACGGTTGAACTAGACGGCATTCCCACCAGCAGTGGATAAGAGTTCCTTTCTCTCCACATCCCCGCCAACACTGTTTATTCTCATTCTTTGTGATGTGTGCCATTCTCTGGGGTGTGAGGTGGTATCTCATCGTTGTTTTGATTTGCATCTCCCTGATGATTAGTGATGTGGAACATTTTTTCATGTGTCTTTTGGCCATGCGTATTTCTTCTTTGTCAAAGTGTCTGTTCATTTCTTCTCCCCATTTTTTGATGGGGTTAGATGTTTTTTTCTTGTAAAGTTCTGTCAGTGCCTTGTATATTTTGGAGATTAGCCCCTTATCTGATGGGTATTGGGTGAATAGTTTCTCCCACTCAGTGGGTGGCTCTTGTATCCTGGGCACTATTTCCTTTGAGGTGCAGAAGCTTCTCAGCTTAATATATTCCCATCTGTTAATCTCTGCTTTCACTTGCTTGGAGAGTGCAGTTTCCTCCTTGAAGATGCCTGTAATGTCCTGTAGTGTTTTGCCTATGTGCTGTTCTATATATCTTATGGTTTTGGGGCTGATATCGAGGTCTTTAATCCATTTGGATTTTACCTTTGTACATGATGTTAGCTGGGGGTCTAAGTTTAATTTTTTGCAAGTGGCTATCCAATTGTGCCAGCACCACTTGTTGAAGAGGCTTTCCCTGCTCCATTTAGGATTTCCTGCTCCTTTATCAAAAATTAGATGGTTGTATCTCTGGGGAACATTTTCTGAGTATTCAAGCCTATTCCACTGATCTGAGGACCTATCCTTATTCCAATACCATGCTGTTTTGATAACTGTTGCTTTGTAGTACAGTTTAAAGTTGGGAAAAGTAATTCCTCCCATATTCTTTTTCCCAATGATTGCTTTAGCTATTCGAGGGTGTTTATTGTTCCAAATGAATTTCAAAAGTGTCTGATCCACTTCTTTGAAGAATGTCATGGGTATCTTTAGAGGGATGGCATTAAATCTGTATAATGCCTTGGGGAGTATTGACATTTTGATGATGTTAATCCTGCCAATCCATGAGCAGGGTATGTGTTTCCATTTCCGTGTGTCCTCTCTTATTTCTTGGAGCAGAGTTTTATAGTTTTCTTTGTATAGGTCCTTCACATATTTAGTCAAGTTGATTCCAAGATATTTGAGTTTGTGTGGTACTATTGTGAATGGGGTTGTTTTCTTAATGTCCATTTCATCCTTATTACTATTGGTATATAGAAAGGCCATTGATTTTTGTGTGTTAATTTTGTAGCCTGCCACCTTGCTATATGAGTCTATTGTTTCTAGAAGCTTTTTGATAGAGTCTTTGGGGTTTTCTAAGTAGAGTATCATGTCATCTGCAAACAGTGAGAGCTTGACTTCTTCCTTTCCTATCTGGATTCCCTTGATATCCTTTTCTTGCCTAATCGCTATAGCAAGTACTTCCAGTGCTATGTTGAATAGGAGTGGTGAGAGAGGACAGCCTTGTCTTGTGCCAGAATTTAGAGGGAAGGCTTTCAGTTTTTCTCCATTGAGGATAATATTTGCCACTGGCTTGTGGTAGATGGCCTTCACTATATTGAGAAAGGTTCCTATCATTCCCATCTTGCTGAGAGTTTTGATCAAGAATGGGTGTTGGACCTTATCAAATGCTTTCTCTGCATCTATTGATACGATCATGTGGTTTTTATTTTTCTTGTTATTGATGTTGTGTATTATGTTGATAGATTTACGGATGTTAAACCAGCCTTGCATTCCTGGGATGAAACCTACTTGATCGTAGTGGATGATCTTCTTAACGAGGCATTGAATCCTATTTGCCAGGATTTTGTTGAGGATCTTTGCATCTGCATTCATCAGTGATATTGGTCTGTAATTTTCTTTTTTGGTAGCGTCTCTGTCTGGTTTAGGTATCAAGGTGATGTTGGCTTCATAAAAGCTATTTGGAAGTGTTTCTGTTTGTTCAATTTCATGAAAGAGTCTTGCCAAGATTGGCAGTAGTTCCTCTTGGAAAGTTTGATAGAATTCATTAGTGAATCCATCTGGACCTGGGCTTTTGTTTTTCGGCAGACATTTGATTACTGTTTTAATTTCATCAATGGTGATGGGGGTGTTTAGATATGCTACATCCTCTTCCTTCAACCGTGGAAGATTATAAGAGTCCAAGAATTTATCCATTTCTTCCAGGTTCTCATTTTTAGTGGCGTAGAGTTTTTCAAAGTAGTTTCTGATTACCCTTTGAATCTCTGTCATATCAGTAGTGATCTCTCCTTTTTCATTCCTGATACGAGTTATCAAGTTTCTCTCTCTCTCTTTCTTTGTTAGGTTTGCCAGTGGTCTATCAATCTTGTTTATTTTTTCAAAGAACCAACTTCTGCTTTCGTTGATCTTTCGGATTGTTTTTTGAGTTTCCACTTCGTTGATTTCTGCTCTCAGCTTTGTTATTTCCTTCTGTCTTCCTATTCTTGGGTCCTTTTGTTGAGCATTTTCTAGTTCTATTAGCTGTGTCATTAAGCTACTCAGGTAAGCTCCTTCTTCCTTCCTGATGTGTGCTTGCAGAGCTATAAATTTTCCTCTCAGTACTGCTTTTGCTGTGTCCCATAAGTTCTGAGAGTTTGTGTCTTTATTGTCATTTGTTTCCAGGAACCTTTTTATTTCCTCCTTGATTTTATCTCGGACCCACTGGTTATTGAGCATGAGGCTGTTTAACTTCCAGGTGTTAAAGTGTTTCTTCTGAGTCCCTTTGGAGTTCACAAATAATTTCAGAGCCTTGTGGTCAGCGAAGGTAGTCTGCAAAATTTCTATCCTCTTGATCTTATGGAGGTATGTTTTATGTGCCAGCATGTAGTCTATCCTGGAGAATGTCCCATGTACATTGGAGAAGAATGTGTATCCAGGTTTCTGGGGATGGAGTGTCCTATATATATCCACTAGGCCTCTTTCTTCCATTTCTCTCCTCAGGTCTAGTATATTCTTGTTGGGTTTCAGTCTGGTTGACCTGTCCAGTGTTGACAAAGCCGTGTTAAGGTCCCCCACAATTATTGTGTTGTTGTTGATATTATTTTTCAGATTTGTCAACAGTTGTATTAAATATTTTGCTGGCCCCTCATTCGGTGCATATATGTTTAGGAGAGTGAATTCTTCCTGCTCTACGTACCCCTTGATTAATATAAAATGTCCGTCTTTGTCCCTTACAACCTTCCTGAGTATAAAGTTTGCATTATCTGATATTAGTATGGCCACTCCAGCTTTTTTATGGGTGTTGTTTGCTTGGATAACTTTTCTCCAGCCTTTTATTTTGAGTCTATGTTTGTTCTGGCTATTCAGGTGCGTTTCTTGTAGGCAGCAGAAGGTTGGATTGAGTTTTTTGATCCATTTAGCCACTCTGTGTCTCTTAACTGGTGCATTTAGTCCATTGACGTTGAGAGAAAGAATTGTCCTGGGATTTAACGCCATCTTTATTTCAAAATTTGGTGTGTCTTTTGGGTAGTCTTGTCTTAGATTAGGTCTTTCAGTTTTTCTCTTAAGACTGGTTTTGTGTCTGTGAAGTTTCTGAGCTGTTTTTTGTCTGTGAAACCATGTATTCTTCCATCAAACCGGAAAGTGAGTTTTGCTGGGTATAGTATTCTGGGTGAAGCATTAATTTCATTCAGTCTTGTCACAATATCCCACCACTGCTTTCTGGCATTGAGCGTTTCTGGTGACAGGTCTGCTGTAAATCTCAGGGAAGCTTGCTTGAACATGATTTCCCCTTTTGATCTTGCTGTTTTCAGAATTCTGTCTCTATCTGTGGGATTTGTCATTGTGACTAGGATGTGTCTTGGGGTGGTTTTTCTTGGGTCTCTTTTGGTTGGTACTCTTCGGGCATGCAGGATTTGATCACATATATTCTTTAGCTCTGGAAGTTTCTCTTTAATGATGTTCTTGACCATTGATTCTTCCTGGAAATTTTCTTCCTGGGTCTCTGGGACTCCAATGATTCTTAAGTTGTTTCTGTTGATCTTATCATAGACTTCTATTTTCGTCTGTTCCCATTCTTTGACTAATTTTTCCATTGTCTGCTCATTTGCTTTAAGTTTTTTGTCCAATCTCTCCTGCTGTATGGAATTGTTATGTATCTCATCTTCCACAGCACCAAGTCTATTCTCAGCTTCTGATACCCTGTCCCAGAGCTTATCCATTTTGTCATTCACTTCGTTTACTGACTTTTTCAGACCTGTTAGTTGACATGTTATTTCAGTTTGGAGTTTTGTCATTTCTGCCTTCATATATTCTTGGTTCTTATTAGTGTTCTGTTCAACTCGATCCATGGTTTCTTGGAGTCTGTTGAGCACCTTCCATATTGCTAGTCTAAAGTCCTTATCTGAGAGGTTGATTAGTTGTTCAGTTATTATCTGGTCATCAGAATTGTCATCTTCATTCTCTATGTCTGATGCTGGCCTGCGTTGTTTCCCCATTGTCACACTTGTATTGTGGGTTTTTCTACGTGCTGTAGTGGTATTCATTGTCTATATGATGTAGGCAGCACACTCCTCTGGCTCCTCCCTTTCTGGATGGGCTGACTTGCCTCTAAGGGAGGGGAGTCCTCCGTGGATGAAGCCTCACACTGGGTCAAATTTTAGGCCCGAGCATGCAACAGAGAAGACAGTCCAGAGAGAAATGTTTGCTTCTGTGATATAGCGCCGTTCTTAGTGTGATTTTTCCTTCTTGTTGCAATGGAGTTCTTTCCTTAGAAAGAGTGCACGGCCGCGTAGCGAAGCGGAGCGGCCGTGCTCCTCTGAGCCTCTTTTTGCCCCACTCGCAAGAGTTTCACGCAAGAGGACAGTAGACAGACATAGACAGGTCACACTCACAGTCTTTCACAGCTGAGCCCCACTGGGCCGGTGTACTTTCGCGGATTTTCCCCGCCTGGTGTCACACACAGGGAGCCAGCTTTTGCAAAGGTTAGCCGGTTTTTCTGGAGTCAACTTTTCTAAAGTTCTATAAATGTTGATGTTTTAACCTCCTCTCATGAATCAAAAATATTATTAATACTGTCTAGAAAATTGAATGCCTTCTGAAAGACTTCCAGTTGACTTTGTACAAATCTACCAAAATAATTATAATGTATGGCAATTATCATTTCTAGGAAATGTATTTCTTAATATTTCTTTATCTACTGATTTTAGAATAGACTTTGTGTTAGCAGTCATGAAAATGATGACATTTTTCTCTTACCTCTCCATAGAGCCCCTGAGAAACTAGATACATTCTAATGATTATAACATTTTAAATATTTTCATTAAGCAATCACTTTTAATATTGGGCTTAAAATACTCAGTAAACCATAATGCAACCAGATGTGATATTTGTTGGACCACCCATGGCGTGGTCCTTCTCTTCCCAATAAAGATCTCAGGCCCAAGAAACAGCTAGTCTGTCTGCCTGCCAGTATCTTTGCCTGATTGCAGAAAGCTTGTGGTGGAAGTTTCCTAAACCTGTTTTTTTCTCTTCAATTTTGTGTGGGTTATTTCCTGTGTCAGTGCTGCTACTAAACCCTAGTTCCCCAAAACCCCTGGTAGAGGGGATGAGATTTCTACATACTTGGTGCCTGGAACAGGACCTCATCTACAATTGGTGAGATGTTCCCTGGTATCCGTTTATGTGGATAATTCCACTTGGATAAAGATTCTAGTTCCTACTTGGTTCAAAGTTATGGCAATGGCTTGATTTGGATCAAGGGGTGCTGGCTTTTCTTTGTCTATATTTCTACCTTCTGTATTTCAACAATCAATATAAAACATATCGAAGTAATAATTTTCATATTACTCATTCTGGTATGGATCCTAATAGGCATCATAATTTATATGTACCATGCAATGTGGGATACACAGGCCAAGTTTTCAGAAACGCCTTCAACTTTGGAAAATAAAAGCTCATTCTCCAGTAGCGACAAGTGCTCAGACCAAATGCTCTGAAACTAATAACTCACTACCCTTCAGTGATTGGTATAATTCCACTAAGGCTGAACAAGAGGAATTGCCAGCTGCTGAGATTAATAAACTTTATAAAACAAAAGCCGAAAATGAGCGAGCAACAGTCCCCTCAGATGCCAGTCTATAAGATTACCCCCCATTCCTCCTCCACCGCAACTTTGTAGACTGTAGAGAGTGTGAGACAAATGCAGATCCAAAATCAGCTCCCCCCTATCAGTAAAACAACCAAACTCACACCTACGTGGATTTGGGCCCAAGAGATAGCATGGGCATTTGCCTTGCAAGCTGCTGATCCCAGAGGGACCTGGTTCGATTCCCAGCACCCATATGGTAACCCAGTCTGCCAGGGACGATTTCTGAGTGTAGAGCCAGGAGTAACCCCTAAGCACCGCTGGGTGTGGCTCAACAACCAATCAATTACTCAATCAATCAATAAATAAAAATTAAAAAAACCTATGTGGGTTTTAACATGAAATCTCTTGGTTGATTGAAGAAGGCATCTTCGTAATATGGTCTACTTTCTCTGTTTTGTATTGAATTCCTTACTTCTGAAATAAGGTAGTAAGGTAGTAAGGGGGTGTTGTTAGATCCCTCAGTACTTTAATATTGTTGCTAAGACCTGCCTGTGTTCTCCCCAATTGATGCAATGGAGCATATGGTTTTCTGATGGAACTAAAATAAAGCTTAATAACCCAAGTTATTCTGTAAGAATGGTTTTACAGGTGTTAGGTTGTCTTATGAACGTTTGATAGGGGAAAGGGCTTTCTCAGACCACCCCCCCCAACAAGCAAGTGACTTTATCCCATGCTGTTTTGGAATTGGTCAAGGACATTGCATTGTATGCTTGGGAGATGGTTGACATGATTGCAGAATTTAAGATCAGTTTTAAAAAATCTTTCAGGCTGCTTCTGAGCCATACTTAGAATTTGGGGGGGAAATGACAGATGCTATCCAGAGACAGATGAAAAGAAAGGAAATGCAGCAGCTCCTGACAAAAACGTTAGCTTTTGAAAATGTTAATGAAAATATCAGGATATTTTACAACCCATGAGAGGGAGGGAGAGAGAAAGAGAGAGAGAGAAAGAGAGAGACAGAGACAGAGAGACAGAGAGAGATGTGATGGAATTTCTACAGGCTTATAGAAATGTCTGGTCAATTAGATTCAGAGTCTATGTGGATGTTCAAGAAATGCTTTAACAACCTATTCCATATAGAGGCAAACTCCAGGAAACAGAATGGATCTAGCTATTTTTCTAGAGGACACAGGGCCCCCAAAATATTGCCTGACCAAGGAGGCCCCGTAATATTGCCCATCCAAGAAGACCACCTGGAATTTGTCCAAGTGTCGCAAAGAATTTTGTTGAGCTAGAGATTATTTCTCATTTTCTTACCATGACTAAAATAACTGGGGTAGCAATTCAATTCCAGCCCCACAGTTCAAGTCAAATACTATGGTAAAGTGGAACATTTGATCAGACACTGCAGGATTCCCCCCAGACCTATGCCCTCAAGGCTTATATTATTCATGATATAAATGACAAACTCAAGGCCTGCTCTATAGACAGAAAATTATGATGGTTGTATTAATATATTATTACTTATTTATTTAATGCTGGTTTAAAAATAGCTACAGAAAAAATTCAGACTCTGCCCCCATTTCAATATTTGGGGTTTTATTTTGGAGCATACATCTGTATGCCCCAGAAAAATCTCTATCAGAAAAATCTAAAATCTCCCAATGACTTTCAAAAACTTTTAGTTGACATAAATTAGATGTGTAAATCTAGAAAATTTTGATGGTTGTATTAATATATTATTACTTATTTATTTAATGCTGGTTTAAAAATAGCTACAGAAAAAATCAGACTTTGCTCCCATTTCAATATTTGGGGTTTTATTTTGGAGCATACATCTATATGCCCCAGAAAAATCTCTATTTATCAGAAAAATCTAAAATCTCCCAATGACTTTCAAAAACTTTTAGTTGACATAAATTAGATACATCTCTCATTTGGGATTTCAAACTCAGAATTTAGCAATTTATTTAGCACCCGAGAAGGAAAAATCAGATTTAAATAGCTTCCAGGTGTTTAACTCAAAAACCCCAAAAGAAATTGAATTTCTTCATCGACCTGCTCCAAAAGTCCTATCTTTCCAAGTTCATACCTAGAAATAAAGTGTGGATATTAGTTTTTGTGACTCTTCTGTCTCCAACAGGAGCTCAGTTGTCATGGTTATTAGAATGAATTTATTTACACAACAAACAGCCTCGCACATTTGTGCCCTATTAGAGTTGATTAGCTGCTCTTATCATCAACGCAAAGCTCAGAGTAGTCTCTTTGTTAGGTTTTGATCCTGAAATTATCATGCTGCCAATTCCCAAAAAAGAAGTATAATGCAAATTATTTTTCAGTGAGCCTCTTCAAAAAGCCTTATCAGACTTCTCAGGTGAAATATCTTCTCAATAACCCCACAGGAAAGACCTGAAATTTTTTCAGAAGGACTCATTTTGTAATTTCTTTAATAATCTGTTCTTTCCCATACCCAATGACCCTGTGTTTTACACTGATAGATCACCATCAGGAAAAGACAGTATTACTGCCCCTCACTGACCACAACAGTATTTACACATGACAAGTCCACTCCACAAGTGGATCTTGCTTCTTTAATTTCTCTCCCATGTCTCAGAACCATGCAATGTAGGGAGTCACTCAATGTATGTTGTGGGACTATTTCCAGAAAATTTCACTGCCTCTTTAAATGCTCATAACCAGATAGTTCAACATTTCCTTCAGCAATTTTAAACCCTTTTATAAAAGCGCTCCAAAACTAATTTTTGTCACATAAGAGCTCATTCTGGCCTCCCAGGCCAAAGGCTCAAGGAAATAAAAACTGCTGACCTTTTAGCCATGCCAATATTTAAGTCATTTGCAGAAGAACATGTACTTCATACAAATGCCTGCCATCTTTATGTGAACTATCATATTCCATGGAGGCAAGGCAAACATATTATTGAAAAATATACCTTTTGTGTGCCTTTGCATAAAAGATCATGTATAGCTGGGCACAACCCCTGAAGTTTGCAGAAAAATGAATTATGGCAAATGGATGTTACCCATGTTAGCTTCTTTCTCAAGAAACCCTATGTCCATGTGGCTGTGGACACTTATTATCATTTCATATAGGCCATAAATTTGACATCTGAAAGAGCTAAACCTGTTGCACCTTCTTGCTGCAATGTTTTTCTGTCAAGAATTGTTCGTTACATGAACTCAATATTACACTGCCTGTATAATATTCCAAGTTTGACTGATTATTGTAACCAATGCCATTACAAGGAGAATATTAACAGGTAAAGTCTGTTGTGACATAAAGGCAGAGTGAAAATAGAATTTGGTAAAGTTATAAAAGCCATACAGGCAGGAATTTTATCTCCAAAGACTTTAAGATAAGCATTGGAAAACTAACTGGCCAGTTTGCAGGCACAGTCAACAAGTTCCACATAAACTATACTTCTAATCTTGATAAATGGTCTCCATGAGGACCTGAATAAAGTTGATAGGCAGAAAAGACATAAAGAGAAAAATAATGATTATTTCATTGACTTAAAAGTTGCAGAGCAAGCTTGGCAGAGACACAGCTTAATGAATCTATTTCATTTACACTTTTCCAAGGCCAGTTAAAGTCCATATTCCAGTGCCTAATTTGTCACAAAGATTCTAGGACATTTGAGATTTTTATACCTTTAACTTTGCCATTGACATCTACAGATAAATGCAGAGTTTCCTCCTTCCTCCTTCCCTACTTACCAGTTTATAAATCCTTTTCTACTGTTTCCCTTTGTTCTCTCACCCCAGATGTGTTATCACTCCCTATTTAACCCTTTTTACTCTCAGTTCTTCTTTCCTCAGGAAATGGAACATTCTCCCTGTCCTTATTCCCTCCCAATGGACTGCTGCTTGCATCTGGATTGGCTATTGAGAGGGTCTCAAGTCAAGGACATTTTTCTGATCTGTGACATCTGCAAGTCATTTTTCAGACTGCCACAAGATCATGTTGCTAAAGCTGTGCTCTGGATTTTATCCCCCCTTAGATTATTTCAAAAGACTTAAGGGCATATGTATATTTCTTTTGTATATCTCTTGAGGTGTACATTCTTTAAAGTTTACACTTTTTTGTGTATTTCCTCATGTAGATTTAGTTTTTCCTCCTTTGGATATGGTTAGTAGGTGAGTATCTCTTAGGTTCTATGTTTCTGCTAGAACCAGATTATAAATATTGGTCAGCTTGTTATTTTTACCTCACATGTACCAATACTATTCTGTGGAATTCTTTTTTGCATAAGTACAGTAAAATGGGAAATCTTAGTTGTAGAGATAATTCCTCTCTACTAAGGATAAGAATTTGAACATTTTATGTTGCAGGGGGCCTTACACCCTGAACATTTACCATAGTAATTTGACTTAGGCTTCAGTATCTCAGACATCACTTAACCCATTCTTCACATAACCTGGATCCCATCTTTGGAACTGGCATAGTTTCTGCACCATTACCAAAAGTCAAACTTCTAGCAGGGCAGGCCCTAGTGCTGCCTTGACATGAACTTGCTCCACTGTGGGCTCCTATGCCACCCTGATGACAACTTGGAAACAGCAATGACTTGCTTCTAGGGTGGGTTTCCTTGCCAAGCCACTTAGTGGTAAAATTGAAACCAGGAGACTCTTTGGGACAACTTGACTTAGACCTAGAATCAGTGCAAAAGCAAGTCTCTAATTATTGAAGTCTTACTGTGTCAACTGTGATGAGAAAAACTTTTCCTAGGGCCATGAAGCAAGACCTTGGGGTTAGAAAAATTAGTCTGGAAACTGTAGTTGGTCTTAGGGCAAGATTTCATGAGTAAGGACACCCTGTTTATAGGCCAAAGGTTTTCTTTCTATTTCCTCATCTTTTTCTGTGCCTATGCAAAATACTGACACCTTTTTATTCTTTCAGATAGGGGCTTCTGTTTTTTTGACATAGAAACGTGGTACATGAATTACTTTGTTTTACTTCATATTTCTGCATTACCTATAAAATCAAGAAGGGGGAGTTATTGAGTAACCAGTTTTTACACAATTCAGGATAATTCTTCTTTGCTTTTTCTTGTCACTCATGGAATGGACATATCTCTGAATTGGTCCCCTACCCCTACCTCTTCTCCACCCATGAGGGTGGTCCTTCTCTTCCCAATAAAGACCTCAGGTCAGAGAAATTGCTTGCAGTATTGGTTCCATAGCTAATCTGTCTGCCTGCTGTTATCTTTGCCTGCTTGTAGAGAGATTGCGGTGGAAGTTTCCTGAACCTGTTTTATCTCTTCAACTTTGAATAGATTATTTCCTGTGTTGGCATTGCTTCCAGACCCACATTCCCCAATTCCTCTGAGGGGGATGAGGCTTCCACAACATTTGTTCTAAGTCTTTATATTTATTTATAGAGCATAAGCAGCATATATAGAGATAACATAATTTTCAAAATCTTTAAAAATCACTAACCTAAAATCACTATCTATATTAAACTCTTAATAAGAGAATTAAGCTTAGACTTCAAGCCATAATTATAGCCCCTAAACAAGAGATTCACAAGGCTCTTTGAAGCATTGAAGTCAAGCATTGACTTCAGCTCTTAAGATCAGAAAGCACTACATTTTCTCCCAAAGAAGTTTGTTTCATTTACACTGAAAATATTGTTTAGAGAAGAGTTTCTCAAACTTTTCTTATCATAGCCCTCTTTTAACTTGGTTCCCTCCTATGGCCTATATATAAAGGTTGGCCCCCTTTCTCATATATATATATATATATATATATATATATATATATATATATATATATGTATATATATTTGTATGTATATATGTATATATAATATATATATGTTCCAAATTCTATTTCCACACCAGCAGAACCACACAACTTAAATCATTTTGTTCTGCCTCATGAATTGAGGGGGAAAATAAAAATGAATGGTACCAGGACCAAACAGCTGTATGAACATTGAGTAGAAATAAAAAAAATGATCAGATTTAAACACTAAACCAAAAGTCAACAACAGAATCGATACCCTATCTACAACAAGCTGTTACACTAGCACTCTGGGGGTCAAAGGAGGGAGATATGGGACACATACTGGGAAAAGGAGTAGAGAGAGGACAACCCTGGTGGTGGGAATGACCTTGACAATCACTACATGCTTAAATATTACTGTGAAATATTTGTTATTCATTTTTGGTCACAGTAAAAATTATTTTTTTGAAAAAAAGGAAACAAAAATGAGTCCCCAAAATATGTTTAGTCTTCCTACAAACTGAGAAAAAAAAGTGAATGAAACCCAGGGGCCAAGCAGTCTTAGGAGCATTGAGTGAAAATAAAGTATGGTCAAACCTCAATACCCAACCCCAAGTCAATGACAATAGCATCAAGAGACCCAAGTACAAGCTACACAAAAGGGACCTGTTACACTAGTATTCCAGGGGGCTAAGTGTGGAGGTATGGGAGGCATGTTGAGAACTATAGCGGAGGGAGGTCAAGACTGGTAGTGGGAATGGCCCTAATTCATTGTCACTATATACCTAAAATACAACTGTGAAAGATTTGTAATTCACATTGGTCTCAATACAAAATATTTAAAAATATGTTTAAAGAGTCACCAGTTACAAAGTTATTGATAGATGAGGCTTAAGCATATGATATTCTAACACTATTCCACCATCAGTGTCAACTACCTTCCGCCAGAATTTCCAACATTCTGTTCCCTGCCTGCTACATTGCCAGGCAAATTTCAAACTTTAGTGATTGTAGTTTAGATTTTTTGATTACAATGTTGTTGAGTCTTGCTTTTATATATACAATTCTATTTGCCCACATACATCCCTGAGCCCTATTTCCTATTCTTGCTTTCTCCCATCATTTATTTCCTTCTCTATTCTTCTCCATACATTTGGCACCAAAGGTGATCTAAGCACAAACACCCTTAACTATTTTACACTTACTTATTCAGCTGTTCTATATAATACAGATAATTGAGATCACTCTATGTTTGTCTTTCTGGCTTATTTTACTCAACATGTTATATTTCAGTTCCAACTAAATAGCAGGAAAGTAATGTATGGTTTTTATTATTCTTTGCAGCTGTGTAGTATTCCATTGTGTATATGTATTATATCTTCATAATTATTTCATGACATTGGATACCTAGTTTGATTTTATATCTTAGCTACTGTACTCATTTTAGCAATTAATAATGAATGGTGTGCATACATCCTCTTGAATGAATGTTTTAAGTCCTGGGGATAGATACCCAGAAGTGGAATAGCTGAGTCATTTGGCAGCTCAATTCTAAATTTACTAAAAATTCTCCATTCTGTTTTCCATAGAGGTTAAACCGGACAACATACTCACTATCAGTCAATGAGAGTTCTTTTTCATCACATCCCTGACAGCACATATCATTCCTCCTCTTTTCAATATGCATCATTCTCACTGGTGTGAGATATCTCATTTTTGTCTTGATTTGAATTTCCTTAATGATAAGAGAGGTTGAGCACTTTTTTCTTGTGCCTATTTATGATCAGTTTGTCTTCCTCTGAGAAGTGTTTGTTCATTTCATCTTCCCATTTTTTGATATGGTTTTAATGATCTTTGTTTATATAACATGAATATTAAACTAATAATGAATCTGAGTTGTTGAATCTTAGTTTTTTTGCATTCTGTTAGATATTTTTTCATTTTAGCCCTGTTTCTTTTTGTTTGTTTGTTTGTTTGTTTTTGGGCCACACCCAGCAGCACTCAGGGGTTCCTCCTGGCGCTAGGCTCAGAAATTGCTCCTGCAGGCTGGAGGAGATGCCGGAATTTGAACTGCTGTCCTTCTGCATGCAAATCAAACGCTTTACCTCCGTGCTATCTCTCTGGGTGTAGCCCTGTTTCTTTTGATATGCAGAAGCTTTAGTTTGATGTCTTCCAATTTGTTTATCTTTTGTTGCCTTTGACAGTGATTTCAAATTAATGAGGACAGATTTTAAGATTCAAATTTGTATTATTCCACTCTAGACAAAAATGGAATGCTGAAAGGAGACAAAGTGATATATATGGTTATCATACATTAATAATAGTGCAAACCATAGTGTCAAAAAGGGGGGATAAAGGAAGAGAGAGTGAAGGGAAATATCTGCCCTGAGGCAGGCAGCAGGAAGAGTGAGAGGGATGTTGGGGACACTGGTGATAGAAAACATGTACAGGTGAAGGAAGTTGTACATTATTTGACTAAAACTCAAGCATGAATAGTTTTATAACCACAGTGCTTAAATAATAAATGAAAAATATTTTTAAAAATTGTCATTTTAGGGGCCGGAGCTGTGGTGCAAGAGCTAAGTGTCTGCCTTGCCCGCTGCTATCCTAGGTTCAATCCCTCAGCGTCCCAGATGGTCCCTCAAGCCAGGAGAGATTTCTGAGCTAATAGCCAGGAGTAACCCCTGAACATCACCGGGTGTGGCCCCAAAACAAAACAAACAAATTGTCGTTTTTTTCTATATTTTTCTTGATATAATTTTCAGTTGGAACTCAGTTATCCAATTTATTTTAATTTTTGTGAAGATGTGAAATATATATCAGCTTTAATTGTGCATGTGCTTATCCACTTTTCCCATCACCATTTGTTGAAGAGGTTCCTTACTCCATTTCTATTTGGGAAAAGGAAGAAGTGAAATTTGGAACTGTTCAATCTCAGCTGTCCCTTCTGTGGTCATTAAAAGTGAAATAGAAAAAAGACACCCCCGTTTATGTCATTATAATTGGGGCTTGTCAGAGGCTGATCCTAAGTCATAAGATGGGAGCTTTAAGAAGAGAGTTAGAATCTTTGTCAAAGAATCCCAAGAGGGTTCCCCACCAGCTTCTTCTACTGCATGTCATGGAATTCATTTCTCTTCACCAACTTTCTACTACACAAGGCTGCATGTGGAAGATTAGCAAGCTGGCAACAGTTCCTAGAAGACACAGAACCAGCTGCTCCCTTAATTTTGAACTTCCCCAAGTGCATAAATGTGAGTGAAACATATTGTTCAAGCTCTGCTGTGTGGAATCTTTCTTCATTTCTGTCTTCTTAAAGTAGCCCAATTAAAGACAGATATTTGTACCACTTATAGGGTCTGAATATGGCTGTCTGGCATTATTTTTGAAGTTTAGTAAGAAGCCTGGTTAAAATAAAAAGGAAACATCAAAATGGGAGCATATTTATTTTTAGACTTGGAAGTCCTAGTTTGTCAAAGTATGTGAGTATCCCAATTGTCAATATGTAGGTTACGTTTCAGCAACTTTAGAAAAGTGAGATACAAACACTCTTAAACATGCTCTCAGATATGATGATTTACATTTATCTTAGTTACTTGAATTCTGTGAGTGCCAAAAGGTGGCAATGGACTCAACAGCACTGATGAAAGATGATAGAGGCTAAATAAACCCCAGACTAAAATGGATGATTATCCATTCACAATCAGTGCGAGATCTGTGCATTCTAAACCCAGATTCATATGTGAGTTAATAACATTTATATATAATATATAAATATATTTATATATAAATATGTCTATATATAATATTATAATATGTAATATATCATAATATTTGTATTAATATATAATATAAATATATATAAATTTTATACATAAACTATATATATAGTTATATATGTGTGTGTATATTTGTGTGTGTATATAAACTACCTCTTTCTTGTTTATTCATCTGTCTTTAGGCATTTGATTTGTTTTCAAATCTTGGTTAATGTCATTAACAATGCAATGAGTGTTTATTTTATACCTTTTCACACTAATGTTTTGTGTCTTTTAGGATATATTTTAAGATGTGAAATCATAAGACCCACTATATAGAAATTTCAATTTTGAAATCTTTGAGGACTCTGTAACTGTTATACTCAGAGGTTAAATGAATTTCCGATGCCAATAACAATAAGGTTTCTTTTTCTTTCCTTTTTTTAATTTTTTTACCATTTCCCTAACTACATTGTTGTTTCCAGATATTTATAATAATCTTTTCTAACTAGTATTACAGATCACCTCATTTTGACTTGCATTTTCCTGATAATCAGTGATACTGAATATTTTTTCACATGCTTATTGACAAGTTATATATCTAATTTTGGTGGAAGTATCTGCTCAAACTATCCCCTTTTGGGTGTGTTTGGTTTTAATATTTTGGTGGCATAGTAAATTTTGCAAGTATCAAGATAGATTAGATATTGACCATTTTCAAATGCATGGAATAATTTTTTCTCCCATTTAGGGTGACAAATTTTTATTTTAGTCATTTCTTTCACAGTGAACAAACATTTTATTTGACGTAGTGCCCAATTTCTTTATTAATTTCCAACTAGGTTTTGTGTGGCACGGTTTAGGGAATCAGTTTCCTAGTATCATTTGCTAAAGAGGCTTTTCTTGTACTGCTTTAAGCTCTTGACTCATTTGTATTTCTCTTTAATTCATGATATCTCTCTGCTTTGGGGATCAGGGTAATGCTGTCTTGAAAAAGGAAGCTTAAGTGTCCCCTTGCCAATTTTATTTCAGCTTCCACTCTTTGACACTTTAAACATTCCTACAAAATCTTGTGTTTTTCTCGAGGGAGTTTTTCAAGATCACAAGTTCTGCCCCAGAGCTTAGACTCACTGGTATAGTAAGATAATGGGCAATAGCTAAGGGAAATAGTCAAATAGATAACCCCAAAGCTTAAGCCAGGCAGACCTCTCTGTATGATTCTTGCATTTCATAATGTTCTTATCACTTAATAAGTAGCACAATTAATCAGCCAGTTTTTCTATAAACCCCACCCAAAATGAGTCATATTGAAATTAGGCCAATATTTCTTTTCCTTTTTCTTCTCCTTTATAATATTTGCCCTGAATTTTATCTTTAAGTCTGAGCATCTTTCTAAATATATATTATCATTTTTTAAATATAATTTTTATTTTGATCATAGTGGTTTACATGTTGTTGACAATAATATTTTAGTTAAATATTTACATAACATCTGGGGGGATTCCCATCACCAAATTGTCCTCCCTACACCTCCGTTTTTGTCCTATCTCCTGTATCCTCTTCCCTCACCCCCAGGGCTGCTAGAATATGTGGTCCCCTATGTACCTATCCTACTACATAGTAGTCTTGCATCTGGTTGGTCTAGGTGTCTCCCTAATTTCCCCCTCTAACTGGGAGGCAGGCCTAGCTAGTTAAATTTGCGTGGTTTGGTTTGAAGAAGAGAAAAGTAGTAAACTGGGATAAAAGTCTAATACTCCGAAAGTGAGCAGAGTCCTTCTAGAGGCTCTTATCATCGATTTGAGGGGTGAAGGAGGAAAAAGAAAATGAAACATTCCATCAATACAAAAAAAACCCAGAACAAACAAAACAAACAAACAAACAAAAAACCGCCATGGTCTTGAGATAAGAAACATGACATAGCCCCTAAAGAAAGAAAAGAAAAGAAGAGAAAAAATAGGTATATTTGGGGACAACAGCTTCAATAACCACACCCAAACAGAGAAATTGGCCAAAAATAGGTAAGTAAAAAAAAATAATAATAATAAATGAAGGTAAAAAATAATATATAAAAAGTAAACAATGTTTTGTGCTTTTATATATATATATATATATATATATATATATATATATATATTATCATTTTTAAAAGTACTGAAGAACTAGGAGCCATGGAGGAACACAGACGCATGCTCACTGTTTCAGTGTCAGCAGCAAAGGACTTTTTTAGGAGAAATTCTGTTTTGTTTATCACTGGAAGTGCCTGAGGTAGAGTGGTAATTGATCCTCTTTGAAGGATTAAAATAACTCACTAGTGAATCTCTCTGAACCCAGGCTTTGTTTTCAGAGAGACTTTTGATTAGTATTTAAATTTACATACTAGCTACTCATTTGTTTTGGATTTTTTACTTCCTCCTCATTCAGATTTGGGTGGTTGCAAGTTTCTAAAAATGTTTCAATAGATCCCAGATTCTCTCATTTAATAACATAAAGTTGTTCACAATAATTTCATAAACATTTTTTTGTTTTTGGTATATATATAGAGCCTCTTCCCTTCATTTCTGAACTTACTCATTTTTCTATTTCTTCATAAATATAAGGTTTTATCACCCATATTTATTCTTTCTGAACATGATCTCAGTTTCAAGGACCTTTCTAAAAATGACTGCGTTGTGCGGTTGTAGTGTGTAGGGCATTTTTCTCGCATGTGGTTGACCTGGGTTGGATCCCTAGGATCCCATCCCTAGATCCTTGCCAGAAATGACCCTTTTGCACAGAGCCAAGACTAAGTCCTGAGCACTACCAGATGTGGTCTAAAAACAAGAACAAACAAGAACATATTGTTTATTTCTTTCTGCTCTAATTGGTATTATGTACTTCCTTCTGCTTATTTTGAACGATTAGTTGTGGGTTTTTTCCCCCTAGTTTCTTAAGATGGAAGGTTAAGTTACTTATTTCAGTTTTTATTTCCTAATGTAGGCTTATATTTCTATGACTTTCACATTGTCCCATATATTCTGGTAGCTTATGACCTCATTCTTGTTCGTTTCCAGGAATATCTTTATTTCTTCACTAATTTACTCATTGACTCAATGGTCATTAAACTTTTGTGGCAATTTGCTGCAATGAAGTCCATCTATTTAGCACCTTTGATCCCCTTCTAGCAGAACTGACCATAAAGGATGAAAAAGGCAAATGCTGTGATATATCCAGGTTGCAAGCAGCCTTTAACAATCCCAAACTAAGGGATAAACTGGCCATTTATTGAACAGAAATTCTGCTCCCCACCCTGGATGGTTGGCTCCAACATGTGAACCATTTATTCTGTTAACAAGTACATTAAGAACAATTAGCAGATATATTAACACCTAGGGCTGAAATATTTATATAGTTTTGTCTATAGAG
This sequence comes from Suncus etruscus, assembly GCF_024139225.1. Taxonomy (NCBI): domain Eukaryota; kingdom Metazoa; phylum Chordata; class Mammalia; order Eulipotyphla; family Soricidae; genus Suncus; species Suncus etruscus. The sequence goes on along the minus strand of NC_064860.1, from coordinate 86,424,300 downwards.
AGATACTCAATCAGCAAGCAACTTTGAAGTATAGTATTATAGTCATAATAATGTATTACTCTGTTCTTGCCGGGGTGGGCCTTAATTGCAAATTAGATGTTAAAGTAGTCTGTTCTTACCTGAGTACAAGTTTGCTGTCCTCATTTTAAACTGAACTAGATTTATTTTACTCAGAGAGATATCCTGACTTTAACATTTTTATTAAGGGAATGATTTTCCACCATTAAAATATGCTGTATAGTTTCAAATGTTTTCACAATGTTTTGTTTTCTTTTTATGACTTATTTTGACCTTTATAGAATTATATTCTGGATATACATTGATAAGATTTCAATCTTCATGATTTTGACACTTGTTTTTTATCTCAACATGTGGTCTATCCTGAAGATACAGCTCAGACCACATGCTATATCTTCATGGTATATTGATATTTTATGGACATAAGAGAAGACTGTGTACTTGCTTTGGGTGAAATAGAGGTAGAAAAGCCTAAGTGTAAAACCAGTGTTTCCATTTCTCTTTGCTTTGAGGCTATTTTTTCAGGTTGACATAACAGTAGAGGAAATTTTTAAAATATCCTACTAATAAAAAAAATATCTTACTAATATTATCCTGCTGTAGATATTTTTCTTTGGGCCTATCAATAGTCACTTTATTTATTTTGATACTTCCCTAGATGTATATTATGATGCTTCTTATTTTTAGGCTACCATGGTCTATGATTGTTTTCTGCCTTTTTTTTTTTAACCCTGCTTATCATGTCTCTTAAGCATGAAAAGGTAGAATTTATTTTATGATCCATCCAGCCATACCGTGCCTTCAATTTATGACTTTAGGTCATTGATGTTTAGAAAAATTACAGAAATAAAGGAGTTGACAATTATTTTTCTATATGAAATTAGAGTATTTGTGAAGTCTGTTTTTGTGTCTTGTGCTTTTAGATATTTTTCTCTGTACTTTGCTACTTGTTTGGCTTAGATGACCTGTAACCTTTGCCTCTTTTTGTTTGTGTCTTCTAAATATATTTGTCTTGAGATTACTATAAATTTACCTCTCATACTCTAAGTTTAAATTTTCTAGGATATTCAAAGAAAGTAAGCCTTGAGTTTTAAAAGTCCATTATTAATCACCTTTCCTAAATTTGTTTTTCAGTATCCCATTACATTTGTTTTTTTTTGTTTGTTTGGGGCCATGCCAGGCTGTGCTAAGAGACTTACTCCTGGTTTTGCATTCAATAATCACTCCTGGTGGTCTTGGGGATTCAAATAGAGTGCTGGAGAGAGAACCTGAGGCCACTGCTGGCAAAGCATGCTTGCCTGCTGTAACATCACTCCAGCCCCAAAGCATCATCTTACTACTATCATAGGGTATTATTTTCACTTTTATAAATGACCATTTAATACTGTCTGTAGGCTGGTTTATTAGTCATGAACTTATCTTTATCTAACAGTTGCTTGTCTAAACTCTTTGTGTCACTTCTTGATTTTGAGTGATAACCTAGTTGCAAAGATTATTCTTGTTAGCATACCTGTTTTTTGTTTGTTTGTTTTTTAATATGGAACACTTCACGAATTTGTGTGTCATCCTTGCGCAGGGGCCATGCTAATCTCTGTATCGTTCCAATTTTAGTATATGTGCTGCCAAAGCGAGCAATAGCATACATGTTTTATTCAATATGTTGCCATATCATAGATTTTCTTTTCTGATGCTCCATATTATATCTATGGTTTTACTTCACTTTTTGAAATTAGTTTTCTTTTTCTTTATTTTTTTTTCCTGCTCTTTAGGCAGTAGTTTCATCTACTTCAAGCCCACAGATTCATTTCTCCTCATCTTTTAATCTGCTGTTGGGCCCCTTTTGTATTTTTTAACCTATTGTGCTCTTTAGAGATTTTTTTTTTTTTGATTGCAGCTTTCTAAGTCTTTCTCTTGCTTGCTTTTATTGCTTTCCTCAATTCAGCACACATTTTTACTATTGTCATATTGACATCTCTTTCAGAAAGTTAAGAAATTTCTTGTGTGCTTAACATCTTTCTCAGCTTTTTTTCTTCTTCTGCCATTAACACTGAATTCTTTCACTTTCATATTTTGTCTATTATGGTGTCAGTGCTAGGAGTGAAGGTCTAGTTTTTTGTAAACCTGGAGTTCATGGCTGCTAATTTCACCAAAAAACTGAGGCTTTAGATTTGTGCCACTCTGAACCACTGCTGAGAATTTGTGATTACAAGTTTTTGACATCAGCTATGAATCTAAGGAGAGACAAACTAAGGTTGTTTCTTAGATTAACAGATGCTGTGGCTGTGATAATATTGCCCAGTAGCCTTCAATACTAATATGGTTTGACCGTCAGAAGCTCCCAATCACAAATGTAACACCAAGCTAACTTGATAACTACTAGGACACTTTTGGCAGTATGAGAAAGCCTCAGAATTCTGATGCTGAGGCCAACCTGGAAAGATCCTTTGTTTTAATCCTTAGTTTAAATAGGCCTGGACTTGAGCCAAATGTTCAATTGTTAAAAACAACAATCAACAGGGGTAGAACAATCAATGATTCTTTTGTTGTTGACTTTCTTTAATATCCGTAAGTCTTTCTGACTTTAGATTTTTAGTTCTCTGTTTACAACCAGTCCTATGCATATCAGGAGGGTCTGACATTCTTTAGTCCAGCTTAGACAGGTATTACTCATGCCCCTGCTCAATGTTTGTCTTGGAAGGATGGAATCTTCTCTGGATATCTGATCTCATAGTCCCATGTTGACTTGTGACCCACTGAGACACATACTAATTTAATTTAGGGCCCTGAATATCTCTCCCAGTTCAGTTCTCATCTCCAGGTAAAGATTTGTAAGAATAGATTTTAAGGTTAAGTTATTGACTTTTGACTCACCACTCTTCCCAGGACAAGTTTTCATATTTTAGTAGTTTATACTCTTTCCAAATCACACCCTCGCAAGGTTGAACTCTTTATCATTTGAGTTCAGCTGCTGCTTCTTTTTCCATAGTGGGCATCCTTTCCTGGAAATTATGAATGTAATAGAACCAGAGCATATGCAGACTGTGCACAATCCCATCATAATGAATCCACCACTTTAAATACCTATATGTAATTATAATATGTAATTGCCAGACAAAGATTCTTGGTTTCTCTGGATTAATTGCATTACTGCTAACATTTTTTAATCATAGTTACTTTTGGAAATGGGAACATTTATACTATTCAATTTGATCTGCATTTTATCTGCTAATTGAGTTAATTTTTAGTAAATTAAACATATAATATTAAATATGTATTACATTTTCATTTTCAAACAAATTTAGGAAAACTTATTACCTCTCTTCTTTCAAATTAACCTCATTTATATTACTTTAATCTATAGTATTCTTGCTAAAACAACTACTTTATCTGTTACCAGAGAACACAAAGATAAGGGGAGATAACCCCTGACATCAAAGAAAATATGGGAGGGTCCAGTTCCTGTTTAGAACTGGTAATTATCTTTCAAGACCCACAAGGTGGCCTTGAGGTTAGGCCTATGGTCAGTTATCTTCTCTATCATGGAATTAACCTTATCTCATGACCCTTGGGAGAGTCAGGGAAATTAGGCTGGGAGGAGGCATTGCTGTTTTAGTTCTTGAAAAAAAAGAAATTGAACAGGTTCCTACCAAAGTAACCAGATTCTTTGTCTCCTGGATAAATTAATTCATGATCAGAAGACTTAGTTGAGTTGAGACATGCAACTCAAAATTATGATACAGGAAAAAAGATGCAGGCGTGGCACCTCTTTTTTTTCTCTTTAACAATGTAGATAATAATAGCATAACATGTATGTAATAAAAAGACAGATATATTTTTAACTTAAAAATAGTAAAGGTACTCCCAGAAGCCCTGGCAGTTGAAACCAGGTCTCAGTCACAAGGTTTGCACTTGGCCAGCTCCAGAAACTCACTCTGTTCTTAAAAGAGATGTAAATCAAGTCATGAAAATTATGGGTACACCAGTCATGCAGCTGACAATACAGGAAAAGAGGGTGGGCCAACTGCCTGTCCTGACAAAGGCATGCCTGCTGCATCCATCACCCACAATTGCTACTTTGCCAAAGTTCCTGCTTTACCATTCATCTATGGCTCTCTTAGACACAAATCTGACCAAAATTCCAGGTATTTGGGTTGAAATAACCAGGACATTTTTTTTCTTTTGGAGTAAATGCAGGCACTCTATGCCCCACTTATGCATGAATATGCATATGCCCCACTCTATGCACCCCAACCCCACCACCTTCTAGTACATCTGGACACCCTGGGAGCCAAAAACATGCCCCACAAATGCCACAGTATCATCAATAGTGCTTGGAATTTTTGGACTGTGCAGCCATCAACATTCCATTTTTGTTTGATAGTCATTCTGATGGGAACACACCAATTTAGACTCCAATGTGTATCTGAAGCTACCTAATGTTCAGAAACAAATAAAGTAACACATTGGTCAACTAGACTCAAGAGTATACTAAACCTTATGACAATGATTTAATGATTTCATTGCAAAATTTTTGTTTCTTTTTTTCTTTCTTCTGTTTTTTTTTCTTTTATCTTAATAATTTTACTCACACTTACCTAGAAACAAATGTAGTATGTCATATATGTAATAATGTTCTTTAAATTAAGTAAATTAAAAAATATTACACTAAAAAGAGCAAATAATTGAGACATAGGGACAGGTGCTTTCAAGGCTTAAGAAATTTTTAAGGACTTAAAGAAATGACCAATTTAGGAAAGGAATGTGCATAAATGTTTGGATATGATTATCATATTTGCAGTAGTGTTTAAGTCCTTTTGTATAATGACTAATGTTGGCTCACGCATCCCATGAATCATTTGCACCTAATCATGTGGTTAGAGGGTGAATAAGTTAATATGTATTAAAAGGGAGAAAAGGGAAATTGGTCATAGTTCCAGCCACTGAACATTATCCAGTAGCTGTCTGGAACTGGTTTTTCATTGAAAAAAAATCGCTCTTTATCAAGAATTTGATGACTACAGTATTGGTTAATTGATGTCTTAAGGTTCTTTAGGTTTCTCTTAATCACGAGATAGTCTTTATTTATAATATTTTCTCAATATCTCTTCTATAACATATTTACACACTTTTAATGAATGAACTTGGAATCTATAAAATATTTTTATGTTCAAAGAGATAGTCTTGTTTTTACTATTTAAGGTGACTTGAAAGATCAAGATTTTTAATTTCTTATTGTCTAAAACTAAGAGAACAAAAAGGTCAAGAATAGCTGGGTCTTTTAATTTTATTTTAGTTTTGTTTTTTGGTCCACACCTGGAGATACACAGGCATTACTTTTGCTCTGCAATCAAAAATTACTTCCAGTGATACTCAGGTGGTCACATGGAATGCTATGGTTAAAATCTGAGCTGGTCACATGCAAAACAAAAGCCCTACCCACTGTACTATATCTCCAGACCAGAAAAGTTACTTCTTTTAAATCACCTACAAAAAATGTTACCGTCTTTCTCCACATAACAAATTATGTTTTCAGAAGGAAGCTTACATTTATGGGAAGAGATATGGGACAATGATGAAAGAAAGCAGACACATGGGTGGAGGGTATTGGAATAGCTCATATATGAAATTCTACTAATAACAGTATAAGTTTGTAAGCCATGGTGCCTGTAATAAAATAAATCAATATACTTCACATATATAACCTAATGATTTTTCTCCATCTATGCCTAAAACAAAAAATTTATTAACTTTTAAAAAATATTTTCACATACATGTTTACTGTACTGATAATTACAATAGACAGATTTAGAAAAAAACCAGGGACCAAAATACATGAGTGTATAAAGAAATTGCGGTATGCTGGCATTTTTTTTTATCTAATGCATTGTGTTCAAATATATTCTCCCATTCTGTAGGATACCTATGTATTTTAGTAATTTTATCATGTAAAAACCTTTTAATATGATGCAGTCCCATTTTTTGTTATTATTATTTTTACCAATGGAGTCAAACCACTGAAGACACTCAAGTCTATATCCTGAAGATTTTTACTATTTTTTCAATGTACTTTGTAGATTTTGTTTAATTATTGTGAATGGTGTGAGATACAGTTCCAGGGTTTTTTTTTTTTTGCATATGTTTATACAATTTTCTAATAACTTTTGCTGAAGAAATTTTTCTTGTTCCACTTTATGCAGCCATCTCCATTCTCACTGACAATTATTCATATATGTAAGGGTTTGTTTTGGGAATCTCATTCTAATGCATTGAACTAATGTCTATTTTTAGTTAAGTACCACACATTTTTATTATCAGGACTATAGGATACCATTTAGAGGCAAGAAAAGTATTTCCTTAAATATTTGATGAGAAATAAATGGATAAAGAAGTTGTAGTATATATGCACAGAATGGTATACTTTGCAGATCTAATAAAAATTAAGTCTTGACATTCATTTCAACTTGGGTAGAACTGAAAACACTGTGTTAAATGAAGCAAATCAGAAGAGAAACACAGGTACATGACAATATCACTAATCTCTAGTTGATAGGGAAAATAAAAACAATAAAAAATAATAATGAATAATAAAAACTCCTGGTACTGGATTACAAAAGTGAATTCACCAAGCATAGAAGTAGGTTGGAGAGGAAATAAAAAGGTGTCTAGAAATATCACAAGGATGTTGGTGGAGATTATTGGGGTGTGGAAACTGTACATCAAGATGATAAATATCAACATCATTGTAGACATATTATCTTAAATGCAATATTCATAAAAATAAAATAAATGTGTCATATGTACCTTATGGGATATAAATCAGTTTATAACAAAAGATAAAAATCTTATATTTCCTCTAATTTATACAGAACTGGAGGGTGTCATGCTGAATAAAACAAATCAAATGGCAAAAGATAAATACTAGATGATCTCAGTTGTGTGTATAATATAAAGAAACAAGACTAGAAAATACGGGGCCGGGAAGGTGGCGCTGGAGGTAAGGTGTCTGCCTTGCAAGAGCTAGCGTAGGACGGACCAGACAGTGGTTCGATCCCCCGGCGTCCCTTATGGTCCCCCCAAGCCAGGAGGGGTTTCTGAGCGCATAGCCAGAAGTAACCCCTGAGCGTCAAATGGGTATGCCCTCCCCCCCCCAAAAAAAAGAGTAGGAAATAGGTAATGGTTAATGAAAGCAAAATCAGAAAACTAAGGCTGACCAGTTTGGCCAGATATAGTTGATGCTGTGCACAGAGAAGTGACAAAAACATTGATGGAGAGATACTGAGACTGGTGGCAAATGTAATGCAATAACATTTTAGTTTTAATACATTAATACTAATGTTTTTTAAATCATGATAGCTTAATAAAATATATTCCCAATTACTTACATTCTTTACATGAAAATAGTAAATTATTCTTGATTCTCTCACAACTACAATTCTGAGTGGTACTTATTAAAGAGAACCTCTTATATAAAAAAAAGTTTCAGGGATTGGCTTACTTCCTTTTATGCACTGACATCCTGAATTTCTTAGACTTTTGGGCATTTGACATATGATTACAATTACCTTTTTTTTCCCTTTAAAAAGTATGTGTCGCTTTTGTCCTACTACCTTACTGTGAATCAATTTGTCAAATTCTTTCCTAAGATCAAGTTTTGATAGGAAGAATAAGAAGAGTTTGATGACACCCTTGTCAAGCAATGCAGACTTTAAATAATGATGATGTTCTTTTTTTTTAAATAATTCTGGCTTCAGAGTTAGTAAATAGCAGGTATTACCACATTGAGATGTGTCATCTTCATAAGACCGCTAAATTCTATGAAACTAGATATTTTAGTTTATAAAATTAAGTCTTTAAGAAGACTGTATTCAGTGGTTTAAGTTGTAGTAGTAGATGCTTAATAGGCACTGAATGAAAGTGAGTTGAAAGATGGTGGAAAAAATGAAAATTAAAACTGGAGTTTCAATGATGTTTACAAAGTCATTTATTTAGTTTTGTCTTCTCAGTCACAAATTCCAAACTGCAAGTTTACAACAATAACTGAAATCCTATACTCATTAACAACATCTGGCAATTCATTTTAGGGATGTACTTTAGGTGTGAAAAATAGAGTTCTGGCTTCGAATGAAAACCTAATTGAAAAGGTTTAGATTAGCTGCTGGAGTAAAGCATTCTAAACAAATTCATTGATGTTGCAGATTCATTATTTTCATTGACAATTAATTTTTAGTGAAGACTCTGAGCTAACACATTTTCATAGAGCAAAACAAATCAATTTTAAAATGATTAAGTAGACAACAAAAGGCAGCTGGATTTGCTGCTGTTGAAGTTTAGCTTTTATTAGAGCTAAGAGAAATATCATGACCTATCAGTAAGCTTAAAATTACACAAATTAGACCTAAATTCCATTTTATGAAATAATCACAATTAATAGCTTTGCTATTAAAACTAAATTCAGCCATTAATAACTATATTTTATATTTTAATAGTCTTTAAAATAGTACTTTCCAGGGCTGGAGTAATAGCACAGTGATAAGGCATTTGCCTTGCACATGGCCAATCTGAGGAAGTTCCAGGTTCAAATCTCACATCCCATATGGTCCCTGAGCCTGCCAGGAGAGACTTCTGATACAGAGTCAGGAGTAACTCCTTAGTGCCACTGGGTGTGGCCCCAAAGCCAAAAAATTAAAATAAAGTAAAATAGTACTTTCCAAAGCACTTTAAGTATATTGGACTTGAGACCACAATATATTTATAGAGTAGAAACACTATCTCTGGTGTACAGATAAGGAAACCGAGGGTTTCCTTGAGAAAAGTAACTTTAGCTTTATTAAAATATCCATAGCTGATCATGTTTCTCAGTTTCTAACACTGCCATCTGCATTGTGGATATTTATATTTATATTGCAGTATTGTAATATATTGCAATATGATTCAGTGTAATTTCCATGGAACTTATTAGCAAGATAAAAAAGCATTAAGTACAAAGGAAAGTCAATAAGGTGCATAATTTTCTATCAAGTGAAATTTCATGACCCAGAAAAAAATAGAAAAACACAGTACAGGGGCCAGAGCAATAGAACAGGGGGTAGGGAGTTTACTTTGAATGCAACTGACTCTAAACTAACCTGGGTTCGATCCCCAGTATCTGACATGGTCTCCCTAGCCTACCAGGATTGATTTCTGAGCACAGGGCCTGGAGTATACAATGATAGCTGCTGGGTGCAGCCCCGAAATTCAACCCTCTCAGAAAAAAGAAAGTGTACAAAAACAGAGAAATCAAAATCCTTCCAAGAATACACTATCCAGGTAGATGATCATTTAGATTTAAAGGAAGTATGCAGAGTTTCATGGTTAGGCAATAACTTAGGGAATTCAAAGCTTTGAAATGAGTTTTGCAATAAAAAGACCTTCTAAAGGATAAAACAAGTTTACCAGCATATAGCATTGAGTATAGCACTTATTACTCACTAATGGTGCACAGGTTGACCTCTTCTAGATTATGAAAGGTATGTTTACTCATAACATGCTAATAGTTTTTATAATTATAAGGGTTTTATAGATTTTCAATACTGAGTTAAAAATAATCTAGCAATTAATCATCACAAACTATCTCTTATTGACTTATTTTATAATTCCATTAGCAATTTTTTTTTTGGATTTTGGGTCACACTCAGCAGTGTTCAGGGGTTACTCCTGGCTCTATACTCAGAAATCGCTCCTGGCAGGCTCAGGGGACCAAATGGGATGCCGGGATTCGAACCACCGACCTTCAGCATGCAAGCCAAACACCCTACCTCCATGCTATCTCTCCGGCCCCTTCTTTAAGTCTTGTTGCAAAAAATAATTGAAATAAATTTGTTATATGCTTACCAAAGGGACACACTGGGAGTGAGAGAGAACCTAACAACATTGGTAGACAAGTGAGGCTACTGGTAGGATTGGCATTGGAACATTGTATGCCTGAAACAACTTTATTATGAACAATTTGTATATCATGGTATCTTAATGACATTTTACATATTTTAAATAATTATATAAAAACAAAAGATAATATGAAGCTAGGGAATTGTTTACTCCTATTGATAACACAAAAGTCCCTTTTATTCAAGAGGAACTAAAATAAGAGGAATTTAAAACAAGCCAACATGCAAGGACAATGTCTTAAAAAGAATTTGAACTTCTTGTTATGGCAAGTCCTGTACTTACCCTTTGTTTTTTGAGTTCAGTAACTGATATCTCCTAAGATAATATGGATATAGCACAACACGTTATATTTAAGTATAAGTAAGAAAAAGTCTTTTCTTTCCTGCTTGGTTTTGTTTTCCTATATAAAATTATATTTACCAATTGCTTTTTATTACTGTTATGAAATTAATCTACAAGATGTAAAGTGTTAAAAATTTCCAAACTTAAAGGACAATGGTTCACAAGAAACAGAGTTAGGAGTCACATGTGCCCAAAAAAAAAAATTAATTCTAGTCTATATCATTAAAAACCTGAACAATTTTAATAGGACTAACTTGAACATATAGCATATATATGCATTATCAGATTCAATTTCTTTATTTAAGAAACTTTATTTTCTTATTACTCCCATCATGTACAGAAATTAAGAGACAAGAATAAAATAATCTACCTAGTGTCTAACAAAAGGTAGATAGCAAAGCATGGATTCAAAGTGATATTTGAGCCTTTGCAAAATGTTTAGGATATGATATTTTACATGTTGTTTAGAGGACTATTAAATCTTCACACTAGTTAAAATTTATCTACCTGTTTTTCTTTTAATATTGTTCAAAAATAAGAATAAATACTATTTTATAAAGAGTATAAGGAACTTTGATTAAAGCCTACATTTAATCTACACCTCATATATATATAAACTTGTGGTGCATCTTGCACCAGATACACACATGTAAACATACACAAACAGAATCTTGCCTCACTTATATTCTCTCAATTTGTGTTTTATGTGAGTCTTCATTTAATATTCAATCTTTATTATTTTGACTTTTACCACAGCACATATCTTTAGTTCAATTTCTAGACTAGGAACAAAAAGTAAACACTGATAGCATCAAGGAAGAGAAGCTTCTTTTTGAATAAAAGCATTTTCTTTTTAATGAAAGAAAAAACTTTATTTTTTTTTTCACTAAAGGTCATCTTAGGTCCCAGTTATGCTAGTATTTCTAATCCTTTTGCTGTAGGAAATGTGTATTTAGCTAAAAATATATGTATTAAAATGATTGAATATTGCTTGCCAAAATAAGAAGAGAGGATAATGTAAGTAGACAATTGGTGAGTGTGTTACACAGAGAACAAACTAACAACTGACTTTGCACAATATCCTAACCAACTGCATCAAAGGATGTGTGATACATATTATATTTCATATGTAATGCTTGGTAGGCTGTCTATGTAAAACAATGTCGACCATTACAAAAACTCTTGTTCAAATACCTTTGTACAGTTAATTTATATAGAGTTTTAAGCAATATCAAGTAGGTTTGAGAAGGAGAAATTTAATAGGCAGACCACTTTTCATTTTACTAAAGTTTAACATAGAAATCCTTAGACATAAAAGCATTGGCAATACATTTCTTAAATGTCTTGAATATGTATCTTGGATACTGTTTTGATATTATGGTACATTACATTGGCGTATCACAACATTTGCATTTATTGACAAAGCTACATTTTATTTTTGTTTGTTTTTGTTTAGTTTGTCTTTGATTCTCAAGGGTTACTTCTGGCTCTGCACTCAGGCCATGCTTAGGATAGCATATGAAATGCTGAGGATTCAACCAGGATAGGTGCATGCAAGACAAACACCCTGCTCACTGTATTATCTCTCTGGTCATAAAGCTAAATTTTATTTTCTGGTAATTATTTCTAAGCAAGCACAGCTTCTATATAAATGTCATTTTCAGAGGGTGTGTTACAGTGATCAAAAGGAAACACGATGCCAGCTGAACCAATGTCCTCTTTTCATTCATGACCACACAGGCAACGGCATCCTGCCTCTGAAGTGAAAGGCAATTTTGAAGCAAATTATTCTCATCAAGGAAAGTGAAGTTCTAGATTTAACAAACAAAAACAATGATGAAAAAAATCGTATGTTATTACAGACAAAAATAATTAAGTATTGGTTATTTCCTAAAGAACAATTTTTTAATATGGCAGCTCAATTTCTTTTTTTTTTATTATGAGAACAAAGATGCAAAGAAAGAAGACAAAGTAAAGTTAAAGTGGGAAGACAATCACCCACAAACAGCATTCTCAGAAGAAATCCCCTTGCTGACACCTTAATTTTAAACTTTCAGCCAAAAAATATTAAGAAAACTAAAAGAAAACACATGCATACTTTGTCCCTCAAGTCCCCAGATTATAGTACATTATAACATTTCTTAGCAGTAATCAAAGCAATTTAAAGCCACATAATTTATGTAACTCCTTTAACATTGAAGGCATAGTATTTTTTTAGAGTTCCATGCACATGCATATTAATTTAAGTTAATCTCAAAAGCTTAAGTGGTTTTTTTAAGGATTAGAGTCAAAGGAGCACAGCAAAAACGGTGTTAGAGTGACAATTGTTGTTTGCATAGGCCCAGCAAAATATGGGGGACATGGAAAGGAAAAGCCTTGGCCTAAATACAAGGAAACCTTACCTCTGAAGTTTTCTGGTATAAGACCCACTCTAGGCTTCAGGCATACTAAGTTGTCCAACCCAAGTCATTGTCTGTAGTGCAATACACTTTTATTTTTCACACAATCGCTTTTGTTGGTGATAGGTTTCTGTAGTTAAAGATCCTGGCATCTGTGAATATCCTACATCGAAGTCAGGATGATGTGGAGCATCCTCTAGTTTCCTCACAATTAGAGGGCAATGCAGAGAGCCCTGTCCTGCAAGCAGGTCGTTGTTGTTGTTAAGTCTTCTGGGTGTAAAGGGAAGTCTCTTTTGAGTAGGTCCTTTCAGAGTAGTGGTAGGGTCTTCTCTGGTAGAGGATTGCTTCCAGGTGATGTTATAGACAACCTTGGACGTTTCGTAAATGGCATCCCTGATTCAGGAGTGAATGGAGGATGCCCATTCTTCTGAGGCCTGAGCCAGGTCATTATGACAATGTCAAGGGTGTAAGGTCCCATTGCATTACAAGATTTGTGTGTTCCTATCTCTATTAGATACGAACTTGTTTGTATGTATAGTATTTTCCCATTTTAATGTGCTATGTACAAGAGGAACAATGCCAGATGGCATTTTTGGTGCATATGGAGGCCGCTAGAACAAGTCCAACAATTCCTGTGATTTGGTTCTAACATAAACTTTAAACTGAGGGACTCCTCTACCAGAATTCCTTATTGAACAGATCACAAAGAGAAGAACAGACAAAATGTGGGGAAAATTGTCACTGTATAAGAGAATATTTAGTAAGAGTGATAGCTGTTAAGGAAATACATATAAGACATTCAAAAGATATATACATGTCCCTTTTATGTCTTTTAAAACAGATGGGGGGTGTTAAATCCAGTGCACCACTTTGGTCTGTGATTTGGCCTGTAAAGAACCAATTTTTATCTAATTTATGTATAAAATTTCTTCCCAGATAAGGCATACTTAAATTTTTCAGACTTAGTACTGTGACTTAGTGATAGAACACGTACCTTACATGTGTGAGGCTCTGAGTTTGATACTTGACATGGCAAAGAATATAAAACACAAACGTATCAAAATTTCATTTTATATGAAAAAAATCATAGGAAATGGAATGAACTATTTTGAGTATAGTCTTCAAACTGAATCCTTATGCTGTAAAACATTTCACTGCAATTTGAGAATTTTTCAAATTTTGAGTACTTTTCAAAGTACTCCAGCCACTGTACAGAACATCATCAAGGATGAGAAGTTGTCACATCACACCTAACCAGACACATTTAAATTTTTCAAATTTTGAGTACTTTTCAAAGTACTCTAGCCACTGAGTATGTTCTTGAACTTGCTTGCTGTTTCCTTTAACATGTAAAATGTTTACATAATCACCTCAACTAACTATAAAAACTCATATTTTATAACATACAAGTACACTGAAATCTGGTAGAAAGCATAATATATATAAAATACTATTCAATATATATTTACAAAGATAATCATAAACTTAAAAGTGGATCTAAAAATTTACTGTATGAACAAAGTCATACTTTTTATGACATTGCTCTCTATTTTATCTATGTGGCAGCAGCTGTTACTTCTGTAATTTTGATTGCTGCTTAAGTTAACATAATAAGAAAATTGCTAGACTAGTTTTATTTTCTGATCAAGTTGAAATAATATTTTTAAAAATTGAGAGCCTGAGTTAAATAAGACACGTGGAAATTACAGACCACGACAGAACAAAAGAAACAGCAAAATAAATTAAAATCCAAATTATTATGTAAAGAAAGTCTATCATTATTATCAAGGACATCACATATTTCCAAAATATTTTTAATCTGAAGAAACCACCAATCTTTCTTTAATTCTGTTGCGCCTTTTAAGGCAGGACCTTACTATCCTTTATTAGTTATTATTATTTCTAAAATTGTTTAGACATCTCACAACTTTCTCATAGTATTTCAAAACTCATTCATAACTCAGGCTTTCCTTTTCTAATTTGGCACTTGTGGCTTATTTTGTCACATTAACATATAAATGTTTTCCCCTACTATATTCAAGTGGCAGGGCTCAGAATACACGACAATAGTTTGAAAATATTTTAAGATGGAAATATTTTAATTTTTAAAATATTTACCTTAAAATAGAGTCTCAGTCCCAAAAGGATTGAATTGCCATAGAACTCCTCCCTGGGTAGAGTACAGAACATCATCAAGGATGAGAAGTTGTCACATCACACCTAACCAAACACATTTAAAACATGTCTCCATCTTTTTTCCTAAAGGTCCATTTAGTTTTTCTAGAAGTCATTTATTTTCCCCATCTGTGCCATTCCCTGATTCTTCTTGGATTAAGATGGTATAGGAATCACAAATTCTAAATACCTTCTTGATCAACATTTTCTTAAAATCTTTCCATAATTATGTGAATAAAAATAATTTTCCCTTGCTAATATATATTGCATAAGTTTTATTTGGAGCCACTTAAGTCACAGAAAAGAGATGATGGGGTAAAGAATTTTTTTCTTGAGAGGAAAATAAAAATCAGTAGCTCTGAGGATTCTCAGTATTAGAGTCATATCAAGATGCTTACAACAGTTATGCTCAAATTGAAATGACTAAAGTAAATGGAAGAAAAACATATGCTAAAGTGGTGGCTAAGTGAACATGAAATGTAATAGAGAAAAATTATTCTTTTACTTATTATTTATTTATCTCATGGAGCAACGCTTGACAGTGCTCAGGGTTTATTCCTTGCTCTGTGTTGAAGGATCATTCCTGAGGGAGTCAGGGGACCACCTGGATTAAAAACCACTTGGGTTGCCTGATAGCACCTGGTATACTATTCCTCCAGCCCCCAGGGAATGTAAAGCATTGTTTAAAAACAAAAAGATGTCAGAGAGAAAGTAAAGGCCTCATAAGGAACATACTTTGGAACCTACCCAATTTGATCCCTGACACTACATGTACTCAGAGCACCACAGATGCATCCCTCCTTGCTCCCTCCACTTTGTCCCAGTATCATCATTTCTAACTTGAAGGCCTTGAGCATTGTCAGGGTGACCTAGATATTCCCCAGCACCATAGAGACCTAACATCATTGTATCATCTGGCCCTTGAATAGAACTGTTGAAGAGCCCCAGAACTCGAGCTGCACATGAGCTCTACTCCAAACAAAACAAATGTACAAATAAGTAAGTACTACATACACTATCTCTAAGAATTTCTTCATTAAGGCTGGGACTAAGATATATGCAAATTTAAAATACATAGTCTAACATATCAAGGTTACGATTAACAGCTAACAAGTGTCAATTAAAATTTGTACTGACCTTGGGATCAGAGCAGTGGTGCAAGCGGTAAGGCATCTGCCTTGCCTGTGCTAGCCTAGGATGGACCATGGTTCGATCCCCTGGCATCGCATATGGTCCCTCAAGCCAGGAGCGATTTCTAAGCAGAGTAGTGAATAACCCCTGAGCATCACTAGGTGTGACCAAAAAAGTTTGAACTGACCTTGTCAATATGTATTTATAATTTTTTATACTTTTTTCACATATTGTATATTTATATAATGGACAAATAATTTATGCACCTTATTGAGGATTCCCACTTCACAAATATATGAAAAATATTTGTTGTATCATCAATTTTTATTATAAATATTTTATCAATTAATTTATCATCAATTATTATTCAGAAATTATCATGAATAGCAAGGAAGCAGTCATTCACAGAGCTGTTCTTTCCTATTGTTTGTTTTCCGGGTTCTTATGATTATGCTTCCTCAGAAAACATTTTCTGGCAATAACCACAATTCTTGATTTGTTCTAAAATGAGCTTTCTTATTTTGCGCTTCAAGGTCAGAGGAGTAAAGGACTTGAACATCATCAACACAGAAGCTTATTTCACACATGACACCATCCCTGTGCTTAGGGCAGTTACCTGAAGAGGCTTTCAATCTTCTGTTGCAAAATACAAAAGAAATACATGAAAAAGAAATAGGATAAAAACCTTCTCAGATGTATCTTCTTCACAGGAGGTCCTATCCAAAGCTGAACTGTATTCTTCCAAAACACTCAGAAACAAGCTTGACCAGGAGCATAGAAAGACACTAGTATTATTGATGTCAATCTTGCTAATTTTATAACAGTATCTAGCGCATTTTATATTGCAAGTGTAAAAAAGCACACATAAGAGAATCATATTTTCTCCTCCCAGTAGAGCAAGTGGTAATAGCAAGAAACAGTGTGCTTGTTTTGAAGGGAATGGAGCAGCATGATGTTCAAGGAGATTTCAGTGTATTAGAAGAAGAGCAAATTATTATAATAATTTCAACAAGATGTTCTCCAACATTCTCTTGTCAGTGTATTTTCCTTGAATTTCTGGGTTTATGCCTGAGAATATAAAGACTAGAAAGTTTTACACTTGCTCTTTATCTGTCCAGATAGGCTCACGTCATATACTTCAAATCTTTTTTTTTCTTTTTTTGGTTTTTGGGTCACACCCGGCAGCGCTCAGGGGTTACTCCTGGCTCTATGCTCAGAAATTGCCCCTGGCAGGCACAGGGGGCCATATGGGATGTTGGGATTCGAACCATCGTCCTTCTGCATGAAAGGCAAATGCCTTACCTCCATGCTATCTGTCTGGCCCCATAAACTTCAAATCTTAATTAAAACCATTTCTAGCCCATCTCACCGAGGCTACCATTTGCTTTCAGCTATTTTAGGTTATGAATAGTAATTCCTTGTGGTATTATCTAATTACATATATATATATCATTTTTCCCAATAACCAAACTTTAACAGAAGAAAGTGTCTGTTATGTTATCTTATATATATAATAAATATCTCTATTTATTTGGGATTATCTGGGCTACTCCAGCAATGCTCAGGTGTCACCAGACCTGTGATCATGAAACTTGTGGTCTCAAGGCTCATATCAGGGTCAAACAAATAAAAAGAATGTGATTAACTCCTGTACTATGTCTTCAGTCCTTAAAATAAAATTTTGACTTGAATAATAACATTGTAGATAAAATTTTTGATTCAATAGTTGTGGATTTACATATGATATTTATATACTATGCTCCAGCATGATTCTATTATTACAAATGTGTTCAAATTAGGACAATACCTACTTAATAATTTTGTGCCTGAAATATATATATTGGTTTTTGGGTCATACCCGGTGATGATCAGCTGTTACTCCTGGCTGTCTGCTCAGAAATAGCTCCTGGCAGGCACAGGGGACCATATGGGACACTGGGATTCGAACCAACCACCTTTGGTCCTGGATCAGCTGCTTGCAAGGCAAACACCGCTGTGCTATCTCTCCGGGCCCCCTGAAATATTTTCTAATGAATGTCTCTCTACCATAACTTCTAGTAGTTATTATTATAATGACTACTGCTACTATAATTACTGTAGTTATTAGACTATTACCACCAAAAAGACCATTATTGCTATTACTGATAGGACTTATTTTTTATCAGTTTCAGCCTTATTTAAGGTCTCAAATGGGTAAGTTATTGAAAGAGCAGTTTTTACCAGTTGCTGTAAACTAACATGAGTTGCTGATAGGCTAAAGTACGGATCTCCTTCACCTTCTATTGATCTCAGCTGCTTATAATATACTTTTTCTCATTAACATATTGAATAGCTTTGACAGAAAAACAGTGAACACTTCTAATAATTTATATCTCTTTTCCTTCATACATATATCTTATCATTGATGTTTGTTCATATCTATCTCTCATAGCCACTATAAAGAAAAAAGGGTTTTTTTTTTCTATCCACTTTGTCTGGAGAGTTAAAATATTCAATTTCTTGTGTTAATTCTCAAACAGCTATGTTCTAGAATAAATAAAACATAAAAAACTATACGAGGTAATTAAAGACAGAAAAATGTTCAAAATAATTAAAGTATACACTATCAAGAACAGATAACTATTTGGTTTGTTGCAGTAGATGGATGAGAGGAGAGTTCTGGCTTGAAAGTGAAGAAGTGAATTGATGCTTCTCATCTGTAGAACATAAAATGACAAAGCAAATGAATAGACAGTGTCAAGAAATCATGAATTGTTGTTTTTAGAATAAAAACGGATTATCAAGCAGTGTGGGTGGGAGATGAAGACCAATCTGAAGGTGATATTGAGACAGTGGTGGAGGGTTGTGGGATCTTGGGTGATAGTGATGTATTAAATCTATCATAGCCATTTTTCCTATACTATAATAAATAAATATGTAATAAACAAAGAAGTAAATGCGACAAAGGAAATTATATTAAGAATATAGGGCCAGAGCAGTGGCATAGCAGTAGGGCATTTGCCTTGCATGCGGCTGACCTAGGACAGACTGTGGTTCTATCCCCCAGAGTCCCATATGGTTCCCCAAGCCAGGAGCGATTTCTGAGCTCATAGCTAGGAGTAATGCCTAAGTATCCCAGGGTGTGGCCCCCCCAAAAAAACAAAACAAAACAAAAAAAGAATGTTAGTATTACAGTATTTCTTATTTTTTATATTTTGAGAATATTATTTTTAGTTTTTTAAAGGTTTATTTATTGATTGGTATGGGTCACACCTGGTGGTGCTCAGGGGATGCAAGGGTTCTTATTTTTGGCAAGTACAGAGCGGTGCAACAACCAAGTAATAGTGCTGTATAACATTTTAACTTCTATTAAAATTTCCTCCATTTTCCCTTTCTAAAGCTTCATCACTATTGATCTTCAATTTTCAATTTGATTTCAAATTCCAATTCATTTTTCAGAATGTCATATAAATGAAATCAAACAATATGTAGACTTTCAAATTCAGCTTAATTACTCAACAAAAATGGGCTAAGTTCAATTTTTTACTAGTGTGATTAAAGCTACTATAGACATTTGTGCAAGGTCACAAATGAAGACATGTTTACAAATGTTTACATTTGTCTGGGGTAAATAACTAGAAACTAGATTGATGGGTAATAGAGTAACTGCATGTTTATCTCAATAGGAAACCATTTATTTTTCTCTGAAAATCTATCCTAAATTTTATTTTCTTAAACTGCTAACAACCTACTTTCATATATAAAAGCTAAGGTCCTACAGATGGCATTTAACAGTTTTAAGAAAAGAAAGGGGATGAACCTATTTGATTGGAAGGAAAAAACACAATCCAACACAAAAATGTTTCTACTAGGGATTATTTAATCAGCCTTACATACCAAACATTAAATATAAAATTAAGGTTGAAATCAATCACTTTTCTCGGGCCGGAGAGATAGCATGGAGATAAGGTGTTTGCCTTACACGCAGAAAGACTT
The DNA here is from genome assembly GCF_024139225.1 of Suncus etruscus. Taxonomy (NCBI): domain Eukaryota; kingdom Metazoa; phylum Chordata; class Mammalia; order Eulipotyphla; family Soricidae; genus Suncus; species Suncus etruscus. The sequence continues at coordinate 86,404,336 of NC_064860.1, read as the reverse complement.
GGTTCGAATCCCGGCATCCCATATGGTCCCCCGAGCCTGCCAGGAGTAATTTCTGAACCTGGAGCCAGAAATAACCCCTGAGCACTGCCGGGTGTGACCCAAAAACCACACACACACACACACACACACACACACACACACACACACACACACACACACACACACACACACACACACACACACACTTTTCTCTACTCCTAGCATAAATGCCGAGTATTGCTTCTATCACGTTCAAATACTTCCTACTAATATGTACTACTCTAATTCTGGATTAATTCAATCTGATTGAAAGTATAATTCTAAAAAAAATTGTTGTGTACCAAGAAAAATGCAATCATACCTCTCTATTTTTTTCAGCAATGATGTGGAGGCTCTTTAAGGGAGAAAAAAAGAGAAAGGAAGAAAACTTGTTCAGAATACATTATTTTTGTCTTCTGATACATTTCCTGTGCTCAGCTGGAACTGGAAAAACATGTGCTAAAATGCAATTTGGAAAAGTGCTGGTGTTTGTGGGTGTTTCAGCCCTGACTGGAACCAGGAAGTAGCAAATGTGAATGAATTCCCCTTGAGCATTTCAAGAAAGTTTTACAGTATTATTTTGCCAAATATTATTACCATTCAACTCTAAGTCCCAGTCTCTTGAGATACAGGATGGGTCTACTTACATTAAATCAAAGATTAATGAAGTTTGGGTGAAAAAGGGAGAATGCTTTTCTGCTTTTGGATGTTGACATTAACACAAATTCTTATGAAATTTATAAGGCTACTGTCTTCAGGGAGAAAAAATTTAAGGGACAGATAAATCCTGTTTTTGAATATTTTGGAGCTCTGATTCATGTATCGATCTTTTGTAGAAAAAATGAGCTCCTGTACATATGTTATTTTTTAAGTTGGCCAAGACTATGTAGAGATTAGATAACTCAGTGATCATAGCATTTTTAAAAATAAGCCCTCACATAGTAAAATTATTATTCTTGAGAGTAAATCTTGTTATATACTGATTAAGAGTCATATACTAGTAATCATACAAGACTTATTATTCATGTTTCTGAAGCCAACTGTTTGCAAGTGATTTGCAATGAGTTGTCTTACAAGAAGTCTGAGTAGTATTTCACAGATTTGTTATGCATTAATTCCATCTTCATGCTATGTAAGATATACAAGAAGTTACACAGAATTTAATAATCATGGAAGAGTTGTAATAGACCTGGTGAAAAAAAGGGATAAACAGAAATGAAGCCATTTAGAGTATGACAGAAAGCAGTGAATTTCAAAAACAATGCTGTTTTATTAAAAATTTATTCATTCAAGTTTATTGTACTTTGAAATGAATTTGCATTTTATAAAGAGCAGGGTATATTTTCACAATGTTTTGTCACAAAACATCACCCCAGAAAGGTGGCATATACTGGTGACATGCCTGAGTACTAAATTCCAAAATGACTGATGATAGCATCTTACCTTTGTTATGTAAAATGTCTCTTATCAAAGTCTCCTTAAATATACCTTGCACTCCAAGTTCATTTAATCTGACTACAACAAATTTTAATTCTTATCAAAAATTGCATGTAAGACATTTATTAAAAGTGCACATAATAAGAAAGATAAAAATCTAATTCTTTTTGCTTCTAAAACTACCTGAAGTGTTAAATGAGCTGTTATAAAAATATCTTGACTTACATACTTGAATTTCCAATTTTCTGATAAGGAAGTATTCTTAGAAAAGGACATGTATTTTTTTTACAGTATCTTCAATTGGTTAAAGTCATAACATGTTAGACTATTAGGAGAATTTAAATATTATTTCATTCAGTTGTCTCACTATAATACATGAACCCAATGTTTTTTTTGTTTTTGTTTTTGTTTTTTTTTTTGGTTTTTGGGCCACACCCGGTAACGCTCAGGGATTACTCCTGGCTATGCGCTCAGAAGTTGCTCCTGGCTTGGGGGACCATATGGGACACCAGGGGATCGAACCGCGGTCCATCCAAGGCTAGCTCAGGCAAGGCAGACACCTTACCTCTAGCGCCACCGCCCAGCCCCGAACCCAATGATTTCTTTTGTAAATAAACTTTTATTGGAATCCAGACACATATTTATTCAAGTATATCTCTGCCCAACTCTATGCTATAGTGACAGAGTTGAGTAGTTTCAGCAAATACCATATAGTCAACAGTTAAAAACACTCCCTAGAAGAGAGACAGAGACAGAGGAGTAAAATGTCTACTACAGAGGCAGGAAGGAGGTTGGGAGGAAGGGAAACTGGGGACAATGGCGGAGGGAAATGTAAATGGTTAAAGGTAATATACATTGTATACAACTAAAACTCAATCTTGGACAATTATGCCACCACAGAACTTTAAAATAGTAATTTAAAATAATACTTTCTAGCTCTGTAGGTAAAGTTTGACCAAATTTGTGATCTAATCAATATGTATAGTTTATGTTTTAAAAATGTAAAAAATTTAATATTTTGGTTACTATGAGTATTTTTTACCAAGAGAATTAACAATCATATTACAAATTAATAAAAAAATGTAATATTCCTTGAGAGTGAGAGAGAAAAGCAATTTGCCTGCCCTAGAGCAAGGCATGGATTGGAGGAAAATGGGAGACATTGGTAGTGGGAAGGGTACTCAGGTGAAAAATAGTGTGTGACTGAAACCTAACAAAGAACAATTTGTAACCATGGTGCTTAAATAAAGCGATTGAAAATGAAGTATGACCTATTTACTGCTTAATCTAAAAATGTAATATCTAAAAGATTTATAATCATTTGCTTTTGCATTAATATATATGGGTAAATTATGTTCATATTTTCTTTTGTATAAGAACAATGTTAAATACCTATGGTATAAAATGAAATAAGAACACAGACTCTGATTTTCTCAGAAAACCCAATATGAAATATTTGGGGAACCTATAGTTACTCAGTATGTAATGAATTTAAAAGTAAATTATAGTTATTGAATTTTTTATCACAAAAATATCAAGTTCTCCAGAATGAGCTAGACACAGAGAGTGAGAAATAAAATATTTGTCTAATTATAAAATGTTATAGTAAAAAGAAATAAAATTAATTTGAGCATAGTAGTCTTTTGTAATTTTTTTATCTTACAAATGTGAAAAAAGAACTAAACATATGGAAGAACAAGAGTAATGTTCCCTTATTAATAATTAATTAATGAATAGAGCCAAGCATTCCTTAAAAAGAGAACTAGAAAACCATTCATCTCCAAGATGATGTACTACCTCCATGAGGTAGTATAGGAGTTAAGATACATGGCCTTATTTTTTTTGAGGAATGTCCTCTTTTTTTTTTTCAAAAAACATAAAAAGATAGTAGGGCAATAATATCTGAATACAATAGAGACAAGAACCAGGAGAATGAATCCATAGTAGGCAGCTTGTTCCAAATAGTAGGGAAGATCAATAAGACAGAGAATGGACCACTGCAACAATGGTAGTTGGAAATGATCACTCTGGACAAGAACTGGGTGTTGAAAGAAGATAAAGTGATATGTATGATACTTCTTCAGAAATAATATTGCATACCATAGTGTCTTAAAAGTGAGGGGAGAGCACAGCGGAAGGGCCTTTGCCTTGCACATGGCCAACCTGGCTTCAATACCTGGTATCCCATATGGTCCCTTGAGCACAGCCAGAAATGAGCCCTAAGTGCAAAGTCAGGAGCACTGCCAGATATACCCCCCAAAAAAGCGGGGGAGGGAATTGAGAGAGGGGGAACAAAAATGTCTACCACAGAAGCAGGCAGGGAGCATGGACAGAAACTGGGGACATTCGTGGAGATAAATGTGAAATGATGAAAGTTGTTGTACAATATATGACTGAAACTCAATGTAAACAACTTTGCAACTCTATCTCATGATGATTCAATTTAAAAAATATTTAAAAAAAGTAAAATTTAAATAAAAAAAAAAAGACGCGCCAGAGAGATAGCACAGTATTAAAGAGTTTGCCTTGCATGGTGCAAAGCCAGAGCAGAAGGTGGTTTGATTCTCGGCATTCCATATAATTACCCGAGCCTGCCAGGGGCGATTTCTGAGCTCAGAGCCAGGAATAACCCCTGAGCACTGCCGGGTGTGACCCCCCCCTCACAAAAAGGCATGTCTTGTTGCTGATGCAGTTCAATTTCCGGACCCCCAGTAACACATTACCCTTGAACATCTCTGTATAGAGCCCTGGAAGCCAACCCACTCCCACACTTTTTAGTATGATCCAAAAGACCTTTTACAGCAGCAGAGTGAACAAACAATTCCATAGGACCAAATAGCAACAAATCTCCAGATTCATTTTTTATTCCTCAGAATTATATAATTTTATTTGTTCTTCTAGCTTTTTTATTTAAACACGTATTTCCAAGTTTGTTCACAATACAGTTTTTTTCCCACAAAAATTGTAAAATATAAATTCACATAAAGTTTTTCTGATTGAGTTACAATCATACAATGTACAACAATCTTCATCAGTGAACATTTCCCACCATAGATGCCTCATTTTCCTCTCACCCTCTCCAATGACCTCTCTGCCTGTCTCTGGGCCAACATCTCTCCCTCTCTCTCTCTTTCTCTCTCTTTCTCTTTCGCTCTATCTATCTATCTATCTATCTATCTATCTATCTATCTATCTATCTATCTATCTATCTATCTATCTATCTATCTATCTATCTATCTATCTATCTATCTATCTATCTATCTATCTATCATCGATCTTTCTATCATCCATCTATCTTTCTATCTATCATCTATCTATCATCTATCTATCAATCATCCATCTATCTATCTATCTATCTATCTATCTATCTATCTATCTATCTATCTATCTATCTATCTATCTATCTATCATCTCTTCCTTTTTCCCTTTCAGACACTGGTTTGCAGTACAATGCATGTTTTCTGCCATCTATGTCCCAATTTCCCTATTCCCACCTTCCCTCACTTGCCTCTAAGGCAGGCATTTACTTCTCACTCTTTTTTTTTTTTGACACTGTAGTTTGCACTATTGCTAATTAAGAGGTACCATGAATGTCATTTTATCCCCTTTCAGCACTCAGTCCTTGTCCAGAGTGATCAGTGCTAACAATCACCACTGCACATAGACCATTCACTACCTCAACTGCATTCACCATTCTTTGTGGCAAGCTTCCTAGCAGGAAATGGTCCTTCTGATCCTCATCTCTATTTTCTAGGTATTATAGCCATACTCTCTATTATTTTTCACCCAGGAATGAGTGAGATTATTTTATGTCTATTCCTTTGACTCATTTCTCTATATCCATCCATGTATAAGCAAATTTCATGAGTTTATTTTTTTTACGACATCTACATGTTATTTCATTGTGTAGATATACCACTATTTTTTTAGCCAATAATTTGTTGTTAGGTACCTAGGTTGTTTCCAAGTTCTGGCTTTTGTAAATATTGTTGCAACTAACATAGGAATGCACAGGTCTTTTCTGCCTGGTGTTTGAGGTTAACAGTTTGTATCCCTAGGAGTGATATTGCTTGATGAAATGGAATCTCAATTTATAGGGTTTTTTTGGAGGAATGTCTATGTTCTTTTCCAAAATAAGGCTGGAACCAGTCTATGTTCCCAACAATACTGAATGAGAGTCCCTTTCTCCCCACATCAGTGTCAGCACTGTATTTTCTTGTTCTTTGTGATATGTACCAGTCTCTGGTGTGAAATGATATATCATTCTCTGATTATAGGGATGTGGAATATTTTTCATGTGCCTTTCATCTATCTGCATTTCTTCTAGGAAATGTCTGTTCGTTTCATCTTCCCATTTTTATTTGGGATTTTTCTTCTTGCTAAATTACATCAATGTCTTGAATAGTTTACATATTAAGCCCTTATCTGATGGATATTGTGTGAACAGTTTCTTCCATTCTGTGGTAGCCTATGTATCTTAGCCACTGTTCCTTTGAAGTGCAGAAGCTTCTCAGTTAATATAGACTTTTGCTTATCTCTGCTCCAACTTACTTGGAGAGAAGTGCTTCCTCCTTGAAAATGCCTTTAGCTTCAATGTCATGAATATTCTGCCTATAGTGTCCTCTATGTACCTTATGCCTTTAGGTTTGATATCAAGGTCTTTATCTATTTTAATTTGACCTTTGTGCATGGTGTTAGATAGAAGTCTGAGTTTGCTTTTTGGCATGTGGCTAACCAGTTGTCTCAACATCGTTTTTGAAAAGGCTTTCCTTCCTCTACTTTGTGTTTCTTTTCTCTTTATCAAAGATTAATTGATCGCATGCATGTGGATCAAACTCAGAATATTAAAGTCTACTTGACTGATCTGAGGGTCTGTCTTTATCCCAATACCAAACATTCTTGTTTGTTTGTTTTGGGTCATACCCGGCAGCACTCAGGGGTTACTCCTGGCTCTATGCTCAGAAATTGTTCCTGGCAGGCTCAGGGGACCATATGGGATGCAGGGATTTGGACCACGTCCTTCTGCATGCAAGGCATGCAAGGCAAACAAACACCTTACCTCCATGCTATCTCTCCAGCCCCAGCCTTTCTTCTTTTCACCAAGGATTACTTTAGCTACTCATGGACATTTATTATTTTGAATAAATTACAAGAGTCTTGGATCCACCTTTTTGAAAAATGTCATTCTTTTTGGGATTGTATTAAGTCTGTATGATGCTTTGGGAAGTATTACCATTCTAATGATGTTAATTCTCCTAAACCATAAGCAGCATATAGGTCTCCATTTCCTTATGTCCTGTTTGATTTCTTTAAATAGTATTTGATAATTTTCTTTGTTTAGATCTTTTACTTCCTTAGTTAAACTGATACCGAGGTACTTGATTTTCTGAAGCAAATGAGTGAATGGGATTCTTTTAATGTCTCTTTTTTTCTCTTTCATTTTTTCTATATAGAAAAGTCCTGGATTTTTGCATATTAATGTTGTAGCCTGAAAATTTACTATACAACTTTATTGTTTCTAGAAGCTTTTGATAGCGTTTTAAGGAATTTCTAAGTATAGTAGCATATTATTTGCAAACAGTGAGAGTTTGACTTCTATTCCTATATAGATGCTCTTGATACTTCTCTTGTCTGATTGCTATGGCAAATATTTCCAGTACTATATTGAATATAAGTGGTGAAAGGGGAAAAACTTGTCTCACATCAGATCTTAGAGAAAAGGCTTTTAGTTTTTCCCCTTTGAGTATAATTTTGCCATGGGCTTGTGGTAAATAGCTTTGATTTTATTGAGAAAGTTCCTATAATTCTTATTTTGTTGAGAGTTTTTATCATGAATGGGTGTGGGATTTTGCCAAATGCTTTCTCCGCATCTACTGATATGATCATATTTTTAATTAATATGGTGTATTATATCTATTGACTTGCATATATTATACCATCTTTGCATCTCTGGAATGTATCTTACTTGGTTATGCTGTATAAGTTTCTTGATAAGACTTTATTTGCTAGTATTTTGAATATATTGGTATCCAAGTTCATCAAGGTTATGAGCCTATAATTATCTTTCTTTTTTGTGTCTTTTTCTGCTCTTAGTATCAGGATATTAGCTTTTAGTATTAACTTTATAAAAAACTATTTGAGAATGTTTTTGTTTCCTTAATTTCCTGAAAAAAGCTTGAAGAGGATTAGCAATAGATTCACTTTGAAGGTTTAAAAAAATCCACTAGTGAATCCATCCAGACCTGAGCTTTTTTTTTTCACCATTTCCATTTCCCCTACAGGTCTGTTTATATAATTCAGTTAATCTTGGTTCAACTTTAGGAGATTATAGAAGTCCAATAATTTTCCCATTTCTTCCAGGTTCTCTTCTTTTGCGGAAATAAAGATTCTCAATGTAATATCTGATGACCCTCTGAATTTCTGTGATATCTCTAGTTACCTCCCCTTTTATTTTCTGATTTATTTTATTAAATTTCTCTTTGTAAGTCAAGCTAATGTTGTATCTATCTGGTTTAATTTTTACAAGAACCAAATTTTGCTCTTCTTGATCTTTTAGATATTTTTTTTACTGGTTTCCAGTTTATTAATTTCTGCTCCAAGTTTTATTGTTTCCTTCTGGCTGCCTTTTTTTAGTTTCTTTTGTTGGTCTTTTCCCAACTTTTTAAGCTGTACCATAAAGTTATTTATGTAGGTCCTTTTTTCCTTCCTGATGAATGCTTGCAAAGCTATAAATTCTCATCTTGATTCCTCTTTTGCTGTGTCTCACAAATTCTGATAATTTATGTCTTTATTTTCATTTGTTTTCAGGTATCTTTTGATTTCATCTTTAAATTCATCTCTGACTCACTAGTGATGAGCTCAGTAGTGAGCTGTTTAATTTCCAAGTGTGAAAGTTTTTTCTCTGTTATGTTTTTAATTCAATTAATGATTCAGTGTATCATTATCTGAGAGGGTAGTTATACTATTTTTATCTTCTTGATTTTATGGAGGCATGTATTATGGTCCTGCATGTGCCCATATGCATTAAAAAAGAATATGTATCCAGCTTTCTGGAGATGGAGAGCCATACCTATATATGTATGTATGTATACCTACCTACATGCATATACTAATTCAATATATACTATATATACACACATGTATACATATGTATATATGTATATATATGCTCTTCCATTTTTCTTTCAAATCAAGTAAATTCTTTTCTAAGTTTTAATATGGTTTATTTAACAGGAGTTGATAGGTTGGCGTTGAAGTCTTTTCCTATTTTCTTTCTAGTAATGTCTTCTTTAAGTCTATTAGCAGTTGTTTTAAGTATTTTGTTTGCCCTTCATAGATTGTATATATATTTAGGAGTGTGATGTCTTTCTGGTATACACATTCCTTGATTAGTAAGAAATGCCCATCTCTTCACTTATAACAACATTTTTAATCCTAAAGTTATTTGATATCTGTATGGTCACCCAGCCTCTTTAACAAAGTACAATCAAATCTTTAGTCCTCTAGCCCTTTAAAAAGTGCATTCAGTCAGTATAATTGAACTGTGCCCCTACTTCCTTATTATCATCATAGGAATTCTCTATAACACTCATATTTATAATCTTCTCTTGGCTAAAACAAAATGTGTTTCCAACCCCAAGTATAGAATATTCATATCATTAACTTTTATAATTACAGTATTTTTTATTTAGAAGAATTTTGAGGTATTATTCATACACAAAGAATCTTTATAATTGTATGGTTTATTAGGTTTGATAAGTATGTCAAAACTTTTGATCACCATCAAAATCAAGTTCTAGAATGTTTTTGTAACTTCAGATAGTCCCATTTTATTCATTTGCAATTACTATTACATATGAAAAAAATTTAGCCACTATTTCAAAATTTAGATTAATTCAAAGGTCTAAAATTTTGACTAAAATATTTTTCTAGTTAAAGTTTAGAAATTCAAATTAATGGAACGAATATATACAGTAGCATATGATTTTGTCATCTGCTTTTACACTTACTGTAAAAATTTTTATAATCAATGTTGTGACATGTATTAGTATTGCATTTTAAGTTATTGATAAAACTATTCCAATATATGGACATACTACAGTTGATCAGTTCAGAATTTTACAGTGTATATATAAGTTTTTAATTTGAGACTATTATGAATAATGTAAGTAAGAGCATTGATGTTTTTAGGGGTTTTGTGGCTAAACCCATTTGTACTTAGAGCTTACTCCTGACTCCAAGCTTAGGAATTAGTCATGGTGGGGTACAGGGATCACATACAAGTAATCAAACCTAGGTGAGTTGCAAACAAAACAAAAAACCTACTAATGCTACCTAATGTACTATTTCTCTAGTCCTATGTGAAATATTTTGAAGATATTTTTTCACTTAGCTGAATAACAAAGGACATAAATTCAGTTGTAAATTTTATTATGTATTTTAAACACTTCCAGCAGAAATCTCTGATTTAGAGTTAGTTTTATATTTCTGCACCTCTAATTTTCAATTTAGATCAAATATTTACCATGATAAAAATAGAAATCATTGTATATACCAGCACATGTAAAATGAATAAAAGATAGAGTGCCTCAAAATATGTTTTTTTAAGTAAGTGTTTGCAAAGATAATACTATTCAGATCACCAGAACAAAATTCAAGGCATGAGACACTGATTACAGAAATCTTCTCTAGAGAGGAAAGATCACAAAAGAAAGGAGTGGAATTGAGGTGGATATATGAGACCTGAATAAAATAGATCTTCACAGGATGAGAGGAATAAAACTCAAGCTTTTAAAGAATTTGTGATGCATTTTCATGACCTATATGTTACAAAGTTTTATTAGTTAGAATTCTTTGCAGAAACAGGAGGCAATATAACCATTCATATGTGAGAATATAACGTAACAATCTTCACTACTAAAATGACAAGAGCTTAAAGGTCACATGCTCTTCAAGACAGCCTAGGTGAGGATGAATGCTTAAAAAACCACAGAGGTCTCTCTGAGCCATACACATTATATGTCAAAAAGAAGTTCATGTGTTTATGAATTAATATCAAATGAGATTTTGGATGTCAAAGATTTCACAGAGAGAAAAGAGCTTTTTACTCCACATACTTATTCTACCACAGTATAATAATTTCTGGCAGACTACATGAAATTCTTAAATAAGAGACATAGGCAATGTTACTAACATCAATGTAAGTAGCCAGAATATCAATACAGTATAAATAAGTATGAATCTTCTGAGTCCAAGTTCTCATAAAGAAATAAAAAAAGGGCTCTCAAAAACAGTATATAGTAACAGGTTTCATTATAGAGCAAAAATTCTGTGTTATGTGTTCTAAATTTTTTGTAACTGAAAATAAACTTCTCTGACATTTTCTTTGAATAAAAACACTAGAAAATAAATCTTCAATTATGTTGTATAGTTTTTATTTGGGTCACTCATGACTGATGAAGGTTTATAGTCTTGCCTCTACATTGAGGGATTACTCCTGTTGGAATTTAAAGGACCAAATGTGGAATTTGGGGTAGAATCTGAATCAGCAACTTGCAGGACTTACTAAAAAACCTATAAATCTTTCTTTTGCATGAAAGACACATAGAAAAAGAGAAAAATTTAACCATTACTTTCAAAGTTACTTTAATAAAGAAAAAGTTCCTTGGAAAATATAGTCTGGAACACATTAAAACTTCTGCTCCAATATGTATATATTTGATCCATGGAGACTTGTTTATTAACAATAGGTCAACTTGACTTTACCTGTTCAATAATTTATCAGAATTCTATAGGCATTAACATTGTGAATAGTATGAATAAATCCAGAATTTCAGGACCACAATTTCTCCCACCATATTGGAATTTATTATAATTTATCTGTTGTATCTTTTCTTACCGTTAATGCTCCTAAATAGTTGGTCTAAATTATATATTCTAAGTTGTATGGACCTACCAGAGATTACACACAAAGATCATCATGTTCCATACCACTAGGTATACTGGGTGAGAATAGTAGTTCTAAGTGTAGAGTATGCTTCAAGACTCCAACAAATTTTACCAAATATTTATATTCAAGAATTTAAAGATGCAACAATTAGTCTTTACTTTAGAAGAGAGCTTATAAAACCAGGAGATACTACATGCCTAACATACACTTGACCTGGGGTAAATCCCTCCACTTGTGCTTTTAAAAACTTAAACCTCCATTCTACGCATATTTTTCTTATATTTATTTGATTGTCTTACAAGACCACTAACAAAGCTGTGACCTCTATTTGCTCTGTTAAATTAGGATGGTGTCTGTTTAATTTGTAAAAGCCAATATAACATCCCAGATTTGTTCAGCCATAAATAGTGGTATGAGATGACCATTGAAAGTAATGGGTGGGGCCAGAGCTATAGGGCAGTGGATGGACTATTGCTTTGCAGACAACCAAGGTTTGATCCCCAGTACCCCATATGATTCCCAAGACCATACAAACAGAATTAATTCCTAGTCACAGAACAAGTTGTTACCCCTAAATATCACTTGGTTTGACCCCTTTAAAAAACACTAAAAAGGGGCTGGAGCAGTGCCATGGAGATGTAAGGTGTCTGCCTTCCTGGTACTAGCCTAGGACGGACTGCCTTTAGATCCCCCAGCATCCTATATGGTCCCCCAAGTCAGGAGAAATCTCTGAGCACATAGCCAGAAGTAACTCCTGAGTGTCAGTGGGTGTGGCCCCCAAACAAATAAACAAATAAACAAAAAAAATACAAAAATAAAATAAGGGATAGAAGCAAGTGAGGTATTACTGGGGTTAAAGCATATACTTCACAATCAGTCAACCTCATTTTAATTCCTAGTATATTATTGTTACCTAAAAATTTTCAAGTAAAGCCCTGAAGTCCTCAGAGCATCTCCAGTGTTTCAGGTAAGTTCTGGCATCAAATGGTCCTAGCAGAATCACATTCTCATGTTCTCACATTGCACTGTTCAAAGGGGTCTGACAAAAAAAAAATCCTGACAAAATATTTCATAGCTCCACCACTAAAAATATAGAAATAAAACTAAAATAAGGCACATTCTACTCTGTAATTGTTCACACCCAAGCTAGGTCTTAATCCATTTTTTGTGTTCCATCTTATTTTCTCCTTTCTCATTCTATCTACCTATATCTCCCTCCTTTCCCTCAACCTTTCCCTATTTCTCTCTCCTCCCTCTTTTTTTTCTATTTTCTACACATACTTCATTTTCATCACTCTCTTTTTCATAATTTAAAGAAATGGGGACATAATAGTATACCTATTTTATCTCTGTTTAATTTGACAATCTAGCTCTGGTAGAAATGAAATACATTTTAGAAATAATGATATGCTTCTTACACTAATATGAAGTAACCATAGTCACAGATATTCAAACTGTGATAGCATTTACCCCAGAGAGCAAAGCCTTAATGTTGGTGTTACTCCAGCTGCCAAGTATAGAAGTTCCAATTACACATTTGGGATCTAGGGAAATAATTACAATGCTTCACTCTGATTTATACTTTTAACTCAACTTATTACCTGTCTCCAAAAGGCTTCCATTCTGGAGTGGTACTATGATGATGCCCATAATAATCACTGGATCTCAGTGTCATCTTAGACCATACATCTAACATTCCACCCATATTAGGCAAGTACCCAAGCAAATGACAAAAATAAACAAGAAAAATATCTCACAAACTATAACTGACTTATGCTACTGTAAATATTCAGCAGGATTCTTTCTACCCCAAGCCCAATCTTCACTTCAATAAGTAGATTATAGTCATGGAAATTCACTTTGAATGAAAACAAAGCAATAGCCTGTGACTTTGTATTGAGGACAAAATTTTAACTTCATGCCCCACTGTTCTTGATTTTTTATTTTGTCTTTTATTGCATTTTTAAGTATTACAATGTACACTCAGCATACAATGAATAGAACTTATATTGAGGTTCAAATTATTATGCCAATTTCTGAACTATTTCCTCTGCTTTATTTGCTCTTGTTTTGTAGTTAGACAAATTCTATTCACCAGTTTGTCAGACAAATTCAATTAACCTCTCTCTTCTTTGGCTACAACATGTTTCTCCAATTCAACATAACATCTGTTTTGCTGGAGATTTAAAATAGGCCTTCACACATAAAAGTCACATGTATTTCCATTTTCATGGCAATCACAGATTGGTGTTTTATAACATTTAGATTCTAAAACCATATTTTAGTTTGCTCAGTTCTTCTTTGTTTGAAATATGAGGACAAATTCAAACTCACCTTGCTGATGAGAGAATATGAAGTTTTGTCTATGAACATTAATATTTATTGTTATAATGGATTTATTGTATAATTTAAATAATCAATTTTTAAAGCTAACATTTCAACATTAAAAGTTTTGTAAAATTTGTTTTAAAAATAGTTTGTGATAGTTGTCTAAGTGATTCGACTTAGGCCTCAGCTAATTGAATATTGACCTCTAACTCCAAACATTGAATCTCATCCTGTACTTGCACCAGGAATCAAATATCCATCTGAGGTGCCTCCCTGGCCGGCTTTTATGATACCCTGATGACTAAGAAACAGCAACAACTTGCTTTCATGGCAGGTTTCCCTTTCTCGCCACATAATGGTGAGATGAAATGAGAAGATGCTTTATGACACCTCAGCTTCAACGTAGGATCTGTGTAAAACCCAAGATCTCTAATTACAGAAGCCTATGACATTCGCGATTAATGGGAAATTTTCCTGTGACCATGAATAAAGCCCTTGGGGTTAGACAATTAGTTTACCCAAAACCTATAGTTGATCTTATGATAGGATGCTTCATTGGTAGGAAAACCCTGTTTTGTAGGCCAAAGAATTTCCTTTCTAATTTCCCTAAAATTTACTGTGCTTTTGTAAAAAAAAAAAAAGTTTGTGATAAATGTGTGCCCTTATTCTCTCTACTGCCTCGAGCTCCACAGCAATTCATAGGTATAAAGTCATCTGCTTTCACGAATTTCGTGGAGCTTCAAATTTTCTGGACCATATTATGGTGTATGTCTTCGCATTTCTTTATTTAAACAGTATTTATTCAATAAAATTTCTTGGTTCTGGTGCTAATTTAGGCACTTATTGTGTTTCTCAGTACAGGACTAAATTGTTCACCCAGTTGCTTTGCTATTTCAGACATGCAGAAAAACCACATATCCATGTTTTGTTTTGTTTTGTTTTGTTTTGTTTTGGTTTTTGGGCCACACCCGTTTGACGCTCAGGGGTTACTCCTGGCTATGTGCTCAGAAATCGCCCCTGGCTTGGGGGGACCATATGGGACGCCGGGGGATCGAACCGCGGTCCTTCCTTGGCTAGCGCTTGCAAGGCAGACACCTTACCTCCAGCGCCACCTACCCGGCCCCTCATATCCATGTTAATACAGTAAACTTTTTTCATTTCTATATAGTTTTATAGTTTTTTATTTTATTACTAATATTTCACATTATATCCCAATAATTAATATCTACCTTAAGTAGCATTTATTATTTAAATTGTTGAAATTCTGGTATTTTGAAATATACACACTTTTTTTTTAATTTGAGGTCAACTTCTTACTTATGCCTTTAAGAAAAATTATATCAAATGGTTAGAATATGCTGCATCTGAAACCTGGCTCTATAAAATTTTATTTATGTGCATGTACGTAAATGTTATGTAAATATTCTGTATCTCTGTCTCTTTCTAGATGACATTACATCAATACTTTTATTTTCCTGAGTTCTAATATGTTTATTTATTTTTTAATTAATATCTTTATTTAAACACCTTGATTACATACATGATTGTGGTTGGGTTTTCATTAATTATATCAATACTTATATCAATATTTTATTTGGGGGATTGAATGTATATATATATTATATACATTATATACATATATATACATATATATATATATATATATATATATAAACAAATTTCAGGGACTGGAGCAATAGTACTTCAAAGCTTTTACCTTGTCTGAATGAGGCCTACTTGAGTTTGAACCCCAACATTCCATATGGTCCCCTGAGCTTGTCAGGAGTAATTCTGAATGTAGAGCCAGGAGTAATTAACTCTTGAAAACCACTGGCTGTGACCTCCCACAATTTTTCTCATATGCAAAACAACTCAGATCTTAAACACTAATTTTGTTAGATTTCTCACTTGACCTGATTAAGATATTAATTCAAAACTACTATATATGCTATGTTGAGAATGAGTTTAGATGCTGTGAGTTTCAAAACTTTGAAAATAAAATTTATTTTTATTTTCTGGGTCCAGACTCTGTGGTCCTCTTTAAGGTGAGTCATTTTACTTTGCTTCCAAAACTACACTTTTTACATACCTTGAACTGGTGTGTAAAATAATAATAAAAATGTAAATTAAACCATAAGACCTGTATGTTACCAGTTTTATGTAATTTACAGTGAAAATTGTACCCTTCGTCTCAAGAGACAATCTAACATGTTACAATAATATGTGCAAGGCTACTCTGAAGGTGACCTTTATTTCCTGAAGTGGCAACTGAAACTCCAAAATGCAAACCTGTATAGTATACATTTTGTAATCATGATGGGAACCAAAAGGTTATAAGCAAAACAAGGTTATAACCAAAAGGTTATAAGCAAAACAAAGATGTGTGTATATTGGATTCTCAAGGAAAATATATAAGCATAGAATTAATTTTGATCAAAGAATAAACTAGAAGAATATAGAGCACCATGCAATGGATGTTTCACTAAGCTGAACTGCATTAACAGTATCTGAACTAATAATTAATAATAAATCCATAATAAATTTATAAATAAACGATAAATTAATGATAATAAAATAATAATTAATAATAATCACAGGGATTTAGAATATCACTATTGGTAAAATTATTTATTATACATAGATAAGTAAAATAAAACAGCCACTCTTTATTAGTAGCACAGATTTTGGTATCCTAACTATAAAGCAATCACATTTGCATCAGATGGAGGAATTATAAGTCAGTAATGTATCTTATCAATCAAGTGCACAAACAATTCATCATTTATTGAGATTATAAATCAGTCACATTCTCAAAGCAGTTCCATGACTTGCACACACTCCTTGGATGAATAAATCAGTCATTTTTATCTAGATAAATAAAAGTGACATGACCCATAAATTACATGGCTTCATATTTTTGTTTTGTCATTCAGAAATTTATACTTAAACTTAAAATGTATATAAAAACTTTTATAAACACATATATATTTTACTAATATCACTACAGACTTTTGTAAAATTATTGTAAACTTATATGTATAAGAACAGCAAATGTTTATCTGTGTAATATAGTGTTTTTGTTTTACCAAGTAACAAATGGATATGGCCAGAGTTTACTAGTACTTGCATTTATAATAACATCTAATGGTCCTACAGGATATGTAACTAAGAACAACCAATCTATCCACATCTATATCTTTCAGAGTCTTTTGAGATAAATGTCCATAAATGCAACAAATGTTAGAAAAAAATATTTATTTAGTACATTGCCTTCAAAAATAGGTAACTATAGGATGTGAGGGTGATCTGAGACATCTGTCACTGCATTGATTGCCAGGGTTGATTCTGCTGATCTGGCTGGCTAGGCGGGTGTCCCCTTCCTTCCTCACTGCTCCATGTGCATCCCTCCCAAAGCTGCACACTAAGTCAAAGAAGACGGCCTTCCCCAAAAAATAGGTAACTATTTAAGTATAATCAAAGAAAAAGTTAACTTTAACCTAGATCATTAAGATAAATCACAAACTGATATATTATAAACTATTATAAATATTACTAAGATTATTTCTTTTCCTATTTATTAATACATTTGTTAGTTCTATGAATTTTATCCTGTCCATAACTTTATCGATGAAAACATTGTGTATATTACATGTATATCCCACTGAATTTAGGGTTCCTTATTTTTGTCTCTTTTGTTACATTTCATATATTTTTGTCGTACATTCAAAGCAAATGAAGTTGAAAAGGTTTTAACTGTTTGTTAAGCAATTAATTATTTTTTGTTTTAAATTACTTTATTTCATCACAATGGTTACACAATTGTTCATTATTATATTTCAGTCAAACATTTTTCACCATCCTTCACCTATGCACGTTTATGATCATCAGTATCTCCAATATCCCTCTACCCCAATAACCCTACTCCCAGCATGTCTCTGGGCATTTCACTTCTATGCTCTCTCTCTGTGTCTCTCTCTTTTTTGACATTTCAGTTTGCACTATTGTAATGAAGTGGTATCATGTATATCACTTTGTCACTTTTTTTGTCAGCCCCTGGTTATTTCCAGAGTGATCAGTTCCTATCGATATCATAGTAGAGCCTTCTTTACCCTAACTGCAACCATGGCTCTTTGTCACAAACTTCCTGCCATGGACTGGTCTCCTGGCCCTCATCTCATTTGTCTCTGGATATTATTACAATACTATTTTTTTATTTTTCTTATTCCCCACAAATGAGTGTGATTATTCCATGTATTGCTTCTTCCTCTGATTCTTTTCACTCAGCACAACACATTCTATATCCATCCATGTGTAAGCAATATTCATGACTTCATTTTTGCTGACAACTACATAATATTCCATTGTGTAGATGTGCCACAGTTTCCTTAGCCACTCATCTGTTTTTGGGCACCTAAGTTGTTCCCAGATTCTGGCTATTGCATAGTGCTGTGACAAAAATAAAAATGTGGAGGACGTTTCTGCATAGTGTTTTGGGGGTCCTAGGTATATCCCTATGAGTAATAATCTTATGGATAATTTTACCAAGGGTAATTTTGATTAGGTGACAGATGCAATTGTATTTCAAATTCCAGTATTTGTTCCATGATCTTATATTTGCCAATATCTCTTATCTATTCTTAGTTTTTCTGTGTTAATGAGAAGATTAAATTTTTGCCTTCATATTTTATGGAAATATTATAAAATATTAATGAAATAAGTATACTCTGAATTAATATTATGGGCCCACAGTATATCAAAGACCTAATATACAAATTTTAAGAGAATTAAAGCTCTTAAACATTTTTAATTTTTTTATTTAATTAAAAATCACGATTTACAAAGTTATTGAGAGATGAGTTTTGGTCATTTAATATTTCAAAACTGATTCCTCCAGCAGTACAAAGTTCCATCAACAGTGCTCCAATACTCCATCAGTGCCTAATGCCCCCAAACCTCCCCTACTCTTCTCCTGTCACCTTGACAGGAGTATTACAGTTCAGTGCATCAGATTAGATCTCATGTTTTCAGTATTGTTGATTCAGTGCTTTGGGTGTATATCTAGCTGTACCACTCTTCTTCATCCCCAATATAATTAAGCCCCAGCTCTGTTCCCTGATTACTTTCTTTACTCAACTTCCTTCTCTTTCCCTCCTTGAATTGTTTTTTATTTTTTCTCTCTTTCTCCTCCCTATGCTCTGGGATCAAGAGTGATCTAGGCACTATCCTTTACTACATCACATATCCTAACACAATTATTTTATGTATAACAAATAAATGAAATTATCCTGTGTGTGTGTCATTTTTCTCCTGACTTACTTCACTCAACATGATATTTTTTAGTTCCTAGCAGGTTGCAACAAATTTCATGATTTTATCATTCCTTGAATCTGCATAGATTTCCATTGAGTATATATACCACATCATCATAATCCATTCACCTGTCATTGGACACCTAGATTGATCCCAAAATTTAGCTACGGTACTCATTGCTGCAATGGATAATGGTTTGAATGAATGATTTTAACTCTACAGGTAAATAATAAGAAGTGGAATTTCTAGGTCATATAGAAGCTCAATTCTAAGTTTACTGGGAACTCTTCATAATGATTTTCACAGAAACTAAAAATGACAATGTTCCCACCAACAATAAGTGAGAATTCTTTTTCTTCACATCCTCATTTGCAAAGTCTTCTCTATTTTTTGATATATGCCATCTCACTGGTGCAAAATGGTATCTCATTTTTGCTTTGATTTGAATTTCCCCAAGATAAGTGATGTTAAGCATTTTTTCGTGTGCCTATTATCAATCTACTTGTCTTCTGAGAAGTGTCTGTTCATTTCCTCTCCCCATTTATTAATAAGATTTTTAAATTTCTTTTCATTGATTTTTATTTATTATATATATATATATATCCTGGAGATAAACCATTTTGTGAAGTATTGAATGATCATACTTTTCTATTCAGTTAGTTTTCTTTTAGTTTCAGTCCATGTTCCTTTTGCCATGCAGAAACTCTTTAACTTGATCTAGTCCTTCATAAAAGGAATTTTTGGTGCTTTATTAGTGGTAACAGATCATTGAAGCTGTCTGAACTTCAAATCTTGGATGTAATGCACAGTCTCTTATATCTAAAGCATTTCAGAAAGAAATCTGATGAATATAGATACAAAAATTCTTAACAAATGTTACATAACAGCATCCAACTACATATCAAAAAAAATTATACACCCCAATCCCTGGGATTCATTCTTGAGATTCAAAGATGGTTCATGATATGCAAATCAATTAACATAATACGTATTAATAAAATAAAATATGAACATGTTCATATAATTATGTTCAGATCAATCAATGCAGAGAAAGTTTTTGACAAGATACAACACACACTCATGATAAAAGCACTCAACTAAATAGGGGTTGAATGAAACTTTCTTTAAGAGAGTGAGGTTTGGAAGTGTAAAGCCTGTCTAGAGTACAGGGAGGGGTGGAGTAGGGAGGAGGGAGACTTGGGACATTGGTGATGGGAATGTTGCACTGGTGATAGGGCTGTTCTTTACATGATTGAAACCCAGCTGCAATTATATTTGTAATCAAGGTGTTTAAATAAAGATATTAATAAAAAATGAAAGAGTAAGGTTTATCCATAACAAACTCAAGGTCAGTATCATTCTTAATAGTTGAAAACTGAAATTATTTTCTCTGAAATCAGAAACAAGACAAGAATGTCCACCGTCTTCACCTTTATTCAGCATAGAATTAGCAAAGAGACAAGAATAACCAATCAAAGTAACTAAAATTATAAATGAAGAAGTCCAATTTTCACTACTTGCAGAAGACATAACATTATACATAAAGGCCCTAAGGAATCCTCAAAAGTTGTTCAAAATCAATAACTCAATACAGTAAAGTTGCCTAACTCAAAGTTAATACACAAAAAATGTTTCATTCTTTTATAAAAAATTAATTAGAGAGAAAGATAAAGGGACTGGAATGGTGATGCAAGTGGTAGGGTGTTTGCCTAGTACACACTAACCTAAGACGGACTGTGGTTCAATCCCTCGGTGTCCCATATGGTCCCTCAATCTGGGAGCAATTTCTGAGCGCGTAGCCATGAGTAACCCTTGAGTGTCACCAGGTGTGGCCCAACCCCCCTAAATAGAGAAAGATAAAGTATTATATTCAATTTAAAATGCTATATAAGAAAATCATTTATCTAGGAATCAAAGATGTCGGGGATAGACTATAATAAATTTAAATCATTTAAGAAAGATAGAAAACTTTAGGAAATGGAAAAGCATTGCATGCTCGTAGATTGAAAAAAATCGATATTATTAAAGTGACTATCCTCCCTAATCTATTATATAGATTCAATGCAATCTCCATTCAAATTTATACAACATTCTTCAAAGACCTAGAAAACTCAGTAATAAAGATAATATGAAATCAGAGTAGACCATAAATAGCCAAAGCTATTTTGAAAAATAAGAAATACAGAGCTATCTTATTAGCATATTTGGAACAGTAATAT
Organism: Suncus etruscus; assembly: GCF_024139225.1. Classification (NCBI taxonomy): domain Eukaryota; kingdom Metazoa; phylum Chordata; class Mammalia; order Eulipotyphla; family Soricidae; genus Suncus; species Suncus etruscus. The sequence continues at coordinate 86,383,075 of NC_064860.1, read as the reverse complement.
AAAGCTATAGTAATTAACTTCTTGGTACTGGAATAAAGATAGGTTCACTCACTGATCAATGGGTCAGAATAGAATACCCAATAAGAAAGCTCCATATAAATGGACAGTTAATTTTTGATAAAGGAGTTGTAACATGAAATGAAGTAAGATGACCTCTTCAACAAATGGTGCTTGGGAAACTGAATAACTAAATATAAGAAATTAAAATTGCATAGATGTCTTACAACTTACACAAAAGTCAATTCAAAGTGAATCAGAGACCTAGAGATCTGACCAGAAACTATAATTCTACTTAATGTACATATTCTGCTACATATTCTTACCCATGTAAGACCAATTCTATCGACAAACTCCTAAGTTCTGAAATTTTTGACCATTTATATTTTCCTTACAAAGTTTCATTTTGTTGTGAATGTGATCACATACACACACACACACACACACAAACACACACATATAAACTTCTGAAATTAAAGAAAAACTGTTTCCAAAAACTCTATCACTTTCCTTTTTAACAAGTTTACAAAGCTGTTAAAGTAAAATTATTAAATTTATACAAGCCAAAATATTTTAATTTACATGAATTTTGGGCTAGAAAGATAGTACAAGACAGTACAGCAGATAGAGCACTTACTTTGCATTTGGCAGAACTTGGTTTGATTCCAGGCACCTCATATGGTTGCTCTAGCTTCACCAGGAGGGATCCCTGAGAGGTAAGAGTAAGTCCTGAGTACTTCTGGCTACTGTCTAAAACAACAAAAAAAATTAAACAAAATGACATTTACATGAAGTATATAAATCCTAGAATTGTAAAACTTAATAAGAGAGAAGAGAATTACAATATTAAAAAGAAAATCTGATAATGTCTATAAAATTGTGTTCTAGTTTAAGAGAAAAGTGTTTGAGCCTTACATAAGGGAATATTGGCTTTATATTAGAAAATATTACACAATAAATACCACTTATATATATCTAAATAAGTTAAACTTGTAATAAAATCTTTTTTGGGGAGGGCACACCCGTTTGATGCTCAGGGGTTACTCCTGGCTAAGCGCTCAGAAATTGCCCCTGGTTTGGGGGGGACCATATGGGGCGCCGGGGGATTGAACCTCGGTCTTTCCTTGGCTAGCGCTTGCAAGGCAGACACCTTACCTCTAGCGCCACCTCATAGACCCCATAATAAAATCTTTTGAGATGTGGAAAACATCTGATCATATATAGAATACTTAATATAAATGAAACATTAATTAAAGAATGAAAAATAAAATCTCTTAGATAATTAGGAATAAACAAACCATAATCTAATAGAGTATTATATGTGTAATGACCAATTGTATTAGTGTCAAGTGCTGAGAAGTTTGTTTTATTTTTAGTTATTTATTTTATTTAATTAAAACACCATGATTTTAAAGCTATTCATAATTGTTTTAGACATAAAATGTTTCAGCAATTATCCATTCTTCACAAGTGTCAACTTTCCCCACCAATATTCTTAGATATCCCCCTACCCCTCATTCCTAGTCTGCATCTTGACTAGCATATTTCTTTTTTTTTTAATAATTTTTATTGAGACCAATGCGAATTACATGTATTTCACAATTGTATTAAAGTATATAGTAACAGTGAATTAGGGCCATTCCCACCACCAGTGTTGACTTTCCTCTGCCATAGTTGCCAGCATGAATCCCTTACCTTCATCCTTAGTCACCTGGCCTACTAGTGAAACAGGTCCCTTTTGTATATAGTTTGTTGTAGTTTGGTCGACCAGCATATCTCAGAGTTTGGTTTTCAAGATTTCAGTGTTATTGACTCTGTTTTGTATTTTAATAAAGTTGCTTTACAGTATCCTGAAAAATTGGTTTTAATACTGCGAATTCCCTAAACTGTTGCCTAAATCTGAAACTCTATAGCATGACTTCAAATCTGAATGATAATCTGATTAAACAAAGTATTCTTAATGACATGTTCCTTTTATTGAGTTTTTGTGTGATATTTATCTTTCTATGATCTAATTTGTATGGTCTCTTTTGTGTTTATATATCAATTCTCATATCAATTCCTGTTATTTTTAATTTTAAGTTTATCATTTTGGCTTTCATACTTTCTTGTGATTCAATACTACTTGTGTCATTGTTTCTTAAAGCTCACTAAAATTCCTCAACATGGTATCAGTTAAGCCAAATGTTGGTTTGGATATATGGACCAATTGACATGGGATAATTTATACATAGAGGCTATTAGGACTTGACTTGAAGAAAATTTACCTCTGGCTACAATTTTCTTGTAGTGTCAGCCAAAATATTAACCCCACCTGAAATGATAAGGGTATATAGGAGGAAAAGCAAAGAGTTTCTGGAGATGTTGAACAACGCCCATTGTGCTTTTAAGATTTCTTGGAAAATTATTCCATTATTTTCAAATTTGTTTTATGATAACTTTACTTTTCTTTTTAATTTTAATTGCTTTCCTCTAAATAGTGGGAAATTTTAGTGTTGAAATAATCTTTGAATGGTAAATTTTTACTCTTATCTTTGTTGAACTTACTGTAAATGGCAATTTGGTGATCACCATTGCAGAATTCCAGGGAAGTCCTAAATTTTATGAAGATTATAAAGAATATCTATCTTAATATAAAAATACTTTGTACCAAATTTTGCTTTGCTTGTCTTAAATACACATCCTGTAAGTCATTCACTAAATATAAAGCCAGTTGAATATTTTTTAAAGAAATATTTTAATATGAAATTATATTTAAGTGAAATGCCCTTAATTTGCTTATTATACATTTAAAAGCCAACACTTTAGATAGGCTTATATTCATTGAGTTTCTGTTGCCTCTATAAAGCCCCAAAACATAAACTTTATAAAATAATCCTCATTATAATCTGTACAGCTCTTCCTGTCCATCTGGATATCAGATGGAAGCAAAGACATCTATACCACTTGAAATAACTGAATTGGCCTGGTAGAATTTCATGATGCAATATATGAAACCAAATTCTAATAGCCACATCTCTGTTTGAACTATTACTGAATGGATAATGGAAGCCACATTTTCATCTACAGTCACATTACATCTTCTTATTTATTATTCTTTAAGTTCATTATAAAACAGAGGAGTTAAATTCTAGAAAATTCTCCAATAAAATATATTGTTCTTTTAGCCCTTGACCTTTTATTAACAAAAGACATTTCCCTGTTTTTTAAAGAGTTATCATGTTTTCAACCAAAAAATGTTTTTAGAACACCTGCCCCCCCCAAAAAAAAGGAAGAAGTAAAATGAGACAAACAAAAAACAGTGGAAAATCAAATGAGATGGTGAAGTGTCAAGAAAACCCTAAAGAAAAAAATTGAAGAAATGAATTTGGTAGTCCCTCAAAAGTTTGAGAAATTAGAAAATTTTAATGAGATATTCCAAATAATATTAATCCCATGAGCAAAATTTAACAGAATGTGACCACTTGGTGATGAGAACATTTTTGCTACTTCCCCTTGTCTCAGATTCTGTACAGGATTGCACTTCATTGTCATGGTTGTCTGGTGGCATAATACAATTCTGAAATATAGACTTGTGATCAAAATAAAGTGTTTTCTTTCTGGGCTATAGAGATATTCTCCAGAGTAGGTTTTCAACATTCAAAATACTTAAAATGTTAGCAGTTTAATGAAACTAAATGCCTGAGCCTCTATGTTTAGTACTTGGCAATAAACAGTTGTCAAATAACAGGGAAAATAAATTAACATTTGTTACTCTAAGACACTAAAATATCTGTTAATATTTCAGAAAAGCACAACTTTCTATACTGTCCAAATGTATTTAATAATAATTAACTTACGTTCTCAGAAAACACTCCTATGCTTCAAGCAACTTTCAGCCTATCTTCACTATATTTCTTAGTTTTCGATTGATTTGACTTGATGTTAAAGTGTTTACTTAATGCCATATAGCAATATACATTATTTGTGTGAATAATATAAATAATCGCCATATGGTATTCTATTTAAATTTTATGATATCCAAAATATATTCAGTTGTTCTATTTAATATACAATAGAAGTAATTTATTTTTTAATTTTATATATTTATTTTTCCTTTTAATTTTATTGAAACCATTGTGATTTACCAAGGCCGTCATAATTGGGTTTTAGACATACAATGAATAAGGGCCATTCCGACCACGAGTGTCAACCTTCCTCCACTGTATTCTTAGAAAATTTCCCAGCCACCACCTGACTGTATAACACATCTCATTTAAAGTTTAGATGGCTAGGGTTTGGATACCTTGATTCCATTCATATACTGTAAAGGTAATTTAAATAAGATATTTGTTTTCTGTCCCCAATAAGCTATTTGTGTCCTCCCACAACATGCTGCTATATTAATGAGCTACTCTGGTCTCTGTTAATGAAGAGTTAGTGCACTACATAGTAAACAGTCTAAATAAAATCTTCCATATGAGGACATGTTGATCCTTATATTAAAGACCACTTTAATCATGAGCACAATTGGAAAAACTGGTTCACGCCCACCAAATTTACCATGAAATATTTTCTAGATAAGATGTGCAGAATGAACGATCATTGTAAAAATTTATGTAAAAAATAAGTAACTCTCAATTCTGGCTCCATTTTAAGAGATTTATTTTCATACCTCTCCCCAACATTTCTTGCCACTAATCTTATACCCTTTGGGTCAAATCCTTTTCCATCTGATTATAGACTTATTTTTTTGTGTTTTGGGTCCTGGCCTGGACCTGTTCATGTATTTCTAGCTCTGTACTCAAGAACCATTTTTGGTGGTGTTCAGGGGACTATGTGAGATGCTTGGCATCAACCTTGGTCAGCCACATACAAGGCAAGTGCCCTAGACACTTCTATTTCTCCAGACCATAGATTTGTATTTTTGTGAATCTTTCTATTTGTAGTTTTCCACTTAGACTTTGGTAACATAGATGTTGCTTCTCTTTGGTGATACAGATCATGTATGGAATCAAGAGGCTGCTCAAATATTTTAGTTCTAGAAATATTAATTACATATTATACCAAGAAAAATAACCATAATCAATGTAATTTTGCATGTTTGAATAAATTTATAATCCCATATCTTCTCATGAAGTGCTCCCTTTCTCCTCTGTCATAAAATTGCAGAACCCTTTACAAAGGAGTCTTTTCAATATTGCTCTTCCTGTCTATTTCTACAGAACAGACAAGACACATTTTTTACTAATATATTTACCTACTCTGACTGCACTAATATACTTACCTACACTGATGTATTTATCAATGATATGTTAAAAGGAAGCATAAATTAGGACATCAGAGAAAAGAATTTGAGATTACTGAGTCATTGTTTATATATAAATAGGATTTTTTAATTACTTAAAAATTTCTTGGTTTTTTTTTTCTATATGAAACTAAGGAAATTCTTGACTCTCAGTTAAATATATCATAGACAGTATTGAGTCCAGATTTTAACCAATTCAAAAATCAAATACTTGGAAGTACTCTAAACTGCTTAAAAAATCAACAGTCTCTTGCCTAGTAAATTCTAATTACATATTCAATAATTTCATAGCAGATTGATAATATCACCCTATATAAAATCATATTATTGTATTTGTGCATAGAATCCTAGAGTCATAAAATAGTCCTAAGTTATTTCTTTTACATTAATAAAATATTACAATTATTTTTGTTTTTGTTTTTGTTTTTTTTTGGGGGGGTCACAACCAGCAGTGCTTAGGGGTTACTCAGAAATTGCTCCTGGCAGGCACAGGGGACTATATGGGATGCTCGGATTAGAACCACCATCTTTCCTGGGTCGGCTGTATGCAAGCCAAATGCCCTACTGCTGTGCTATCTCTCGGCACCTTAATAAATAATTTTAGGTCATATTTTTATGTTTCTTTTTATGTTTCTTCTTTTTATCTTTTTCTTTTTTTGTTTCTTTTCCTGATTTACTTTGCAATTGACTTGCTGAAACATATTGAAACCTGAATCTATTTATAGGTCTTAAGGTAACTAATGAAAACAAATACCTTGAAATGATAGGAATTTGTATATCCTTGCATGATAACACCTAATACGAGGCATTTAACGGGTCATCATGCAGGGAAGAGCCAGATCTATCAAGATGCAGAGCTATCAAGATGAGGTTGAATATCTTGGCACAGAAAGTTGAGAATAGTTATGAAACTGAGGGGAATTATAGTTTCTGGTTCATCAAATTTACGGTTTCATAACTTAAATACATCTCAATTTTAATATTGTTTTAATTATCTCTCAGATTTAGTGTAGCTTAATATTATATCAACAGTACAGTTTGGTTATTCTTTCACAGTGAAGATATCTTGAGAGATTTGGAGCCAGGGCTGTTATAGCAGTAAAGTGAATGCCTAAAATATGTCTATTTTATGATTTATTTCTGTAGTATGTGCACACATACACATACACACATGCACACAAAGGAAAAAACATAGCATACATTGACTTTATATGGGTACTACTTGATTAATTTATTTGTGAGAATATCCCTCACAGTGACAGCATCCAGAAATTCTAGTGCAGGGACTGCTATTCAAAGGGAAATTTAGATGGACTAAAGAGTTCAGAGAGGACAGACATGTATTTTTAAGAAATATTTGTCTACAGTTTAACAAGGGCTCTGATTTTCTAATCAGAATATGATTATCAGGTGTCTATATAGTAGATATAGAATCTTCCTCTCAGGAAATAAAAATGGGACTAAAAGTCCCATATTCTCTTTTAGTTGATTTATTGGGCAACCAAAAATAACATCTGAAAATATTTTCCAGGCCCAACGTGATAATATAGGGTTAATACTCATACCTTACATGTAGCTAAATCAGTTCACTCCCTGAGGCACATGATCCCTTAGAGATCTTAGAGACCTTAGAGATCTCCAAGCACTACCAGATGTGGTCTTGTAAGACTTCTGATCAGCATCAGGGCTGTCTGGTAATCCCGAGCACTGCTGAATCAGTACATAACCTCATCCTCTGACTCTTGCATTGACAACAGTCAGATTGGACAAATTGCGCAGAGGTACAGTCTGAGCACCTCTGGGGAACCTCTCCAGAAGTGTTTACTAAAGATATTTCTCATTAGCATAATAAGAGATACTATAAATTGAGCAGTTACAACAACCCAGAAATTCCAAAGCTTTTGGAAGCTATAGATCAGGATTTGCAGATGAAGAACAAAAGCATATAGAAAATAGATTTTGTCCATAAAACTGACCAAAGATGGGGCCAGAGCAATATCTCAGAGGTAGGGTGTTTGCCTTTTATACGGCTGATCCACGACGGGCCTAGGTTCGATCTCAATGTCCCATATGTTCCCCCAAGCTGGGAGCAATTTCTGAGCGCTTAGCCAGGAATAACTCCTGAGCGTCACCCGGTGTGGCCCAAAAACCAAAAGAAAAAAAAAAGGAAAAAAGAAAAATTACTTATTTATGTTCTTATATCATAGAAAGCCTCAGTAAATTACCATAATTATGAATGGACACTTAACAGCTGGTACACAAGATAAAAATAAATCTGGAACAAGAAAATGTTAGGAGGAGAGGAAAAAATATGCTAAAATGCTACTGAGGTAAGACCCTAGAATATTTAAAAATAAACCAATCCAGTGGAAAACAGGTAGAGTGAGCAAAAGAAGTATAAAAGCATGAAATTAGAAAAGTGTAGAGTAATCTGGATTTAAAGGAGACTTTAAACCTTCTAAGTAATTTAGCTGGTTTTTCATTAAATAGAAAGATATTTGGAAGGTACTGAGTAAAAGAGTGACATGATTTGACAGAGTTTTGAATAATCTTATTCTGATTGCTCAATGGGAAATAGACAAGAAAGTTCAGCAGAGAAATAGAGAAACAAATAAAATGGCTAGAGTAATCCTGTCAAGAAACCAGGATAGTGGTGATGAAAGTTTTAAGACACCAATTTCTGGATGTATTTTAAAGGTAAAGTTTATAGAGCCTGCTGTCAAATGTGAGGGAAAAAGATAAGGCGAGAATGACAACAAAATTTTTAAGTTGACAAGTTAAAATGATAAAATTACCATTAATTGAGATGACGAAGACAGGAGATAATCATGTTTGGAGTAGAGGAAATATTAAGGATTCTATTTTGACATGTTAAATTTAATGTGCCTAAGAGATACATAGTAGAGCTTGTGGAGGTGTATATTTAGAGTTCAATAGAGATGACTAGATATAAATTTGAGGTTTGTTAATGTATAGAATTTTCTAAAGCCATAAATAGTATTATCTTGGTGTACATGTGCATAGAGAAAAGACCCTATGACTAAAATTTTATGAAACTTATTTTAGTGCTATGTGAATAGAGAAACTAACAAATGAGACTTCAAAATACACCCAGAGTGAGTAATTTTCTGAACCCTAATAACAGGTTTCTGAAGAAATAATATGCTATATCAACTATAGTTGATGAGACCAATAAAAAAGGGAGACATTTATCATTAGGTACAGCTGTGTTGAAATCATTGATGATCCTTACAGCTATGTCAGAAAAATCACAAGATGAAAGCCTGATTAGAGCATGTTCAAGGAGAATTGGAAGAAAACAAACATTAGATAAGAAATAATTTTTAAGGGACTAGAGTGAATGGAACATGAGTTAATCAGTTTTTTAAATAGACACTATTAAAGTATGTTTATATACTGATAACATGGTTTGGTGAAGTAAAAATATGCTGGTGCCAGAGATAAAAGATAAAAGTGAAAAGATATTATTAAGAAGTCAAAAGTTCATAGAAAACAAATGTGCTATTGCAACTTAATAGGGACTAGAAGAATATATGGTGTGGTATTTGGAAAACCTTTTTGATTGCTTGAATTTTCTCAGTAAATTAAAGATGAGGTTGGAAGAGGGCAGCACTGGTGTTCTTTCTAAAGGCTAAGAAAAGAATATATGTAATATTTTTCTTAGGTTTGTGGGAGAGTAAATAGAATGTGGAAATATTGAATTACAGAGCAACTCAAAAATATGTGATTGAAGTTAATGGTCATGAATTTAAAGATGACTAATCAACATGGTTGTGCAACTTTCCACACCAGAGAATAAAGAGAGTTGGACGCAAACAGTATTAGTAGTTTTTCAAGTGAAAGTCAAGGAGTACTCAGACACAATGCAAGTAAAGTATGAAACATGAATGTGCTCCAAGGTATGAAGTATGCAGAGTATAGTGAATTGATAGTTTATCATTAAATTTTATATCTTCTCATCTAACAGTAAAAAATGGATAACAGAACAATGTGCTAGAAATATTTATTAGTGAAAAGTGTGAGATATTTGAAATTAAGAATATGCAATTAGAGCATTTTTGATATTGAAACAACTATGTGCATTATCTTAGTACTTTGATATTGGTATGTAGCACAGAGTGGCTCACACTTGAATCTGATATAATTAGCACAAATCACAGAACTAGCATCAACATGTTGAAAATAGGGGGCTGGGCACAAAGAAGGTCAAGGAGCTGGCCAAATATACAATGGACCCCAGTTCAATAGCCAGAACTCTATATAACCCCCAGAGGACAACTAGGAATAATAAGCTCACAGTACTTTGTGAGGTTAAAAGCTCAAAAATTAATTATAATAATAATAAATATTATTATTAGGCTGAGGTAAAATTTAGGATAAGGTCACTAGAGGGCAAGGGCAAAATAAAGAGGAAGAACAAACTTGAAAGAATTAACTGTGGATATGGAGATCACTATAAATTATAAAATGTATTATTTAGAAGAATGACAATGAAACACTATTTGAATTTAAAAAAATAAAATTATGAAGTTCATTGCTGTATGGACAAATATGTAAGATACCATATTAAGGGAAGTTATTCAGAAGGAAAGAGATAGATTCTATCATTTTCATAAGAGGAAACAAAGGAAGATTATAATACCCACTGACTATAGAATCTGAGAATTTTAAGGGCTATAGTGCAAAGCTTACCATAGGGGGAAGAATAATGGGGAAATAGCATGATTGGGAGAGAATTCTGGAACAATTGTGGAGGAAAGACACTGAACACAATTGTGGAGGGTGTGATGCTGGAATGTATTACGTATAAAACTCTATCATTATCAATTTGTAAACCACGGTGCCTAAAATATTTTTTAAAGAAGCTAATATTTAAGTAAAATTAAAGGAGCTTCTTCAAAAGACAAGAACAAGTTTACATCGTCTCACTCAAACTTAACGACCTGAATTCAACAATTATAATATACAGAGTACTAAGTTGCATCAGAAAACTAAACCCAAATATCTGTTACCTAAAAAGAAAACAGTTGAATTGTGAGGGTGCACACACCTTCAGTAACAAAGCTGAAAAATAAATCTTACAGGCTGGGGGCCAAACCCAGAACTTTACTGGGAGAAAGTATTGCTCTTAAGAGGTCTTAAAGAGCTATATTTTGACAAACTTGGGCCTGATGAATGTAAAGTATGGGTTTAGCACATCTGGCTATCTTTCTAGCCCATAAAGTCTCTAAATTACTAATTATGATATCTAAAACATATTGTATGAACCCTTTTCATTTGCCATGTGATATAAGAATAATAACAAGAGTTAGCAGGTAGTGTTTTAACATACATATTTTAGAGATGTTATAACATTTGAGCATCACAAAATAATTTCCATTTAATTTCATATTGTCTTCACTTTTGCCTAGGCTTGTATTTCCATATTTAAAAGTCTATGTCTGCTTTTATTTATTTTATAATACAGATAGCATATGTAAAAACCTTAAAATGGCATGCATGTAAAAATAAAGTAATACTTCAAAAATTATCTTAAACTCTGTATATTTATGTGAATTTGGGATAATATATTATATGGTAGTTTAAGTGTTTGCCATTTTTATTATTAAATATATTAAATTATTTGTACCTTTCCACATGCTTTTTAAAGTAAAGCTAGATTTTTTATCGTACTAAGATTTCAAGTGGTTTTCAAGATTTCAAGTACTAAGATTCAGTGGTTTTATAAAAATTTACAAGTTGTACATTTATTTAAATATTTATTGAACATCTATCTACTAAGTACTAATTTTTTAGAATTGTGTCCCAAAGTGTGGAAGATAAAGTCTTGAGTATAAAATTTTTTGGAACCTGGATTTCAGAGGTTAAGATATATGTGAACGAAAAAGTCATATTACATAGCTATATTAAACAACAGCTAAGGATATCTGTACGAATAAGCTGCAAGGATGCAAGTGAGTTAGTGCCTGTATTTGGATGCAGAGAAGTCATGAAGGAAACAGTGAACTTGAATTATACCTTAAAGAGTAAGAAGAACTCCTATAAACAAAAGGAAACAGAGCAATTGAAGCTCAAGTAATCTGCTTTGTTTTGCATTTTTTTCAATTTGTATTGGATTACCTGAAGTACAGCTAAACGTATTTTTCATTTATGCTTCATTCTAACACCATATGCATTAACAGAGTACCTTCTTCCCTCCATCAGTGTCCTAAGGGTTCCTCCCAGTCACCCTTCCACGTACTCTCATTCTGTAAATAAAATTCCTCAGTCCTGGGGCTGGAGTGGTGGCACAGCTGTAGGGCATTTGCCTTGCACGTGGCTGACCCAGGACGGACCATGATTCAATCCCTCAAAGTCCCATATGGTCCCCCAAGTCAGGAGCGATTTCTGAGGGCATAGCCAGAAGTAACCCCTGAGCATCACTGAGTGTGACCCCCCCAAAACAAAACAAAACAAAATATCTTTTTATTAATGCTTATTTATTGATAACAATAGTGAAAATGCAAAGTAAAATGGATTCTGAAGAGACACTGAATTGTGGCAGATATTATATGTGTGTTCTTACACCACACCACAACTATGGTTTTAATTATTGGAGTTAAGTAGACCACTGAGCTCTGCCACATGTGGCATCTTACAATTATCAAAAAGTACAGTAGAATGGCATGGTACTTGGTTACTGACATATTTGACTGGGTAGGAGGAATACAAAAAATTAAAGTAAAACTAAGAAATAAAGATCAGTACTTATAACTTTTAAATGGGGTCCTTGATAGTGAAATTAACAGAGAAGCAATGGCATTGAGGAGGTTATTTAGTGGATACTAATATTGATACTGATCTCATCTTTACATTAATAGATCTTTTGGAAGAGTTGGCCATAAGAATACTGATTTTAAAATCCTCCGCTTTAATGAGATATAAAAGAAATTAACTTCATGGAGGATCAGTTGAGGAAGAAAACAAACTAAAAATTTAGGGATAACAAAGCAATTTGAAGGTAAATAATGCCAGTAATAGTAAAAACTAATTCTCCTCAAACTGATATCCTGCCAAACTGCCCAGTCAGGCCATGATCTTAAATACAGTTTAAGACTACTATCCCTTCTTGGTGCATCTTTTAGGATTCATAGAATTTGGAACACACAGCTAGTTAGATAGTTACCTTCACCCAGAGTGGCTTAAAATCACTATAGTTAAAGGAGAACACTCTGATAAAGTTTAAGGATGAGCAGTGAAACAATTGGAGAATATTTTTGAAAAGTGTCCCATACACATGTGAATTGGGGGATTAGGGACATCAATAAAAGCATCTTCAGCACCGAGGTGTGGGAGTTGGATGACTTGGTTATGTGCAAGGTATTTGTGGTGAACTGGAGACAGGAAATGCAGGGTTCTTTGTTTTGTTTTTGACAAATTGAAAAGAAGAATCTAAGAAATATATGTACTTTTTATCAACCAGAATTTTCTAGATGATAAGTGAAAGAAAATATAAACTATATTTTTAAATGACAGCAATCAAAAGGGAGATTCAGATCTAGAATGTAAGGTATGCTAACTGAACTTACCAGCCAAAATATAGAACCATTTTGGTCAAAGATATATGCAGGGCATTGTAATGGTGTCATTAGGCTCCAGATTCCTCTTGGGTTTATAAACTACCTAAATGCCAGAAAAGAAAAAAAAATCTTTTCTTCGATTTTCAGCATTTTTGTTTTTATAAATCTAGTGTCCCAGGTTTCATCCCTCATTGGTCTTTGTAATGGTGGTACCTTGCCCATTAAAATTATGGTGGGATCAAAGATATTGTACATCAGTACCATAACCATGAACACAATTGTAACCATATTACTGAAACTACAATAGAAAATCAAAAGTGCAAAACTAATTTTTCTTTGAAGGGACCTTATTTTAAAAGTGTCTATATATCTTTACCTCTAACTATATCTATATATACCTATATCTATAACTATACCTATACCTTTATATGTGTGTGAATACACACATATAAACACATACACAGTTTTTCATTGTAAGCCAAAGACTTCCTACTTTTCCATTAAAATTTAAATTCTATTTTCATTTGTTTAATGCAGATATTTACTTAATTGTGATTTTTGCAAAAAAGTATTCATTTCTATAACTGTATTTTTATAAATATCTTTATTTAAGCACCATGATTACAAGCATGTCTGTGGTTGGGTTTTAGTTTTATATATATAAATAAAGTTTTATAAATATATAGTATATAGTTAAAGAACACCCCCCCTTCACCAGTGCAACATTCCCAACTGCATTTTAAATTACACAAATATATGGTTTTTATTCTACAATTTCACTGGACACTATAGATTGTTTTTCTCTATTTTCAATAAAACATAATCATTTAATCCTAAGAAATATATATATTGCCATATGAAAACATATATTGCATATACAATGATATAAAAATCCTAAATATAGTATATAATATGAATATTATACTTTGAATTTTTAAAATAGATCTAGGTACATCTAAGTAATTCAAATGTGAAAAAAATTGACTTTTAGGCGGAGATGGTTTTCAACTTTTATGTACTACTATGCATCTAATTGTTAGTTTGTTATATAACATCCTTCTGTGCACATCTACCATATTTTCTCTATTTCTCTTGGTGAAAGACATTGGGCCACTACTAATTCACTTTTATATAACTTATTTATCTACAAATATAATGGGTATATGATGCATGAAAACATCAGTGAAAAATAAACATACTTATCCAAAGACTTGTGAATATATGAAAAAAAATCCCTTAGCATATATAATAGCATCGTTAAATAAAAAAAAAACATTTATTTTCTGTTCATTTTTGGCATTTTAATCACATCTGATGGTCTTGTTTCTGACTTTGTGCTCACTCCTGGTGAGCTCACACAACCAAATGTGATTCAGGAAATGAACTTGAATCTGCTACTTGAAAGGCAAGTGCATTATCTCGTGCTCTATCTCTCCATCCCCTCATAAATAAACAGCTTTAGGATTAATTTTTGTTTGTTGTTATGCCTCATTCATGGACCAACCATTGTGTTAGGAGAACACCATAGATTAATGAGCATAGACTAGATTAATGTTCACCTGTAGGACTATGAGCAGGAATATCATGAAAACTAGCTCATGCAAAGCAAATTTTGTTTATCTCTGTGAAGGTAATTGAAGACAGAAGGTGGTGAATAAGTGCTGAGAAACAAATATAACAGATGTTCTCTACATATGAACAGATAACTTGAAGAAATTTCCACCTCTGTCACAAAAAGATTTGAGTATTCTATGATGAGTAAAAGCATTTTGATAGCAAAATTAACAAACTAAACTGATTTGATTTACTACAGCTCTGTATCAGCAAGGTTTTTCATTTCCATCCAGTTCCCAAGTGATATCAATGTGACAAATATAGCTACTGCATGTCATAAAAGACCAGCCTAAATGTTAAAAGTTACTAAAGATTAATGTTTTGCAGGTTGAAGAGAATACTATATATTGTAATAATTGATACCCTTAAATAAGTAATATCTGAGATGATAATTATTTTATTCATAATATAATTCTAAAAATGAATAGTTTCATCATTCTTTGATGAGTTTTTGGGCTATACCTAGCTGTGCTCAGGACTCACTCTTGGCTTTGTGCTCAGAAAATGCTTCTGAGTGTGCCCAGGGCACTCTTAACATACCATGCTGAGGATCAAACCCAGATAAATCATGAACAAGGCAAATGCCTTACCTGCAGCACTATCATTCTGGATGCACAATTTTTTTTAGCCACACCCGGAAGTACTCAGGGGTTACTCTGTCTATCTGCTCAGAAATAGATCCTGGCAGGCACGGGGGTCCATATGGGATGCAGGGATTCAAACCAACCACCTTAGGTCTGCTTGCAAGATCAGCTGCTTGCAAGGCAAGCACTGCTGTGCTATCTCTCTGGCCCTGGTTACACAATTTTTGCTGAGTTTAAAGGTAAAAATTTAAGGATATATGAAATAACATGGTTAGTCTAGATATGAATTTAACCAAGTTCACAAGTTTCTCAGTTAATGACTGTTGTTTCCTGCTAGAATCTATAGAAATATGTGAAAAACCTGTAATAAATAACATTTAATTACAAAGAATATTTCCATTTTGAAGGAAAAGCCAATAAAACCAATATAAAATATGTAAATAGGGCCAGTCATCTCTAATTTTAAATATTGTTAAGCAAATTATATTTGAGTTTTTGAAAAGCATAAATACTATAAATATGATAGTGAATCTCTGACTACAAACAAAACTGCCTCATTTCATGTGAACATTCACGACACTAATTCAGAACATCTATCATACTGCCTTTTATACTGATATAATACTATGCAAGAAAGAATAATAAACTAAATCTAATTCCTAAATATTAATTAAGATGCATTCATAGAGGCACATTGTAATAAATCTATTGGGGGGGGGTCATCTGGTTAAGGACCCAATTCCTGTAATTTATGTTAATGTCAAACATAGCTCCATAATTAATTACAACCGTTCTTTAGTTTGGAGGTGTTATTTTGAAATAATTTGACTCATTTTGTTTCAAACATGAGTAGGGCACTCATATAACCGGGTATAACCTGGGTATGATCTATGTCATCCCACCAGGAGTGATTCCTGAGAGCAGAGACAGGAAAAACACCTATGCACTGCTGGCTGTGACCCACCCCCAATTTTTTTTTAAATTTACAATTATAAATCATCGAACAATGATTTGATTTGATGGGAAATATTGACATCAGATCGTGTGGAGTAAATCAAGAGACCATTTAGTTCTAAATAAGTTTGGAATTCATGATTCAATTAAAACAAGATCTGAGGAGTTTGAACCATTTGGTTCTAAAATTCAAGACACTAATTAAACCAATAAAAAAGAACTGTATTTAGTATAACTGTATTTATGTATAACATCCGAATCTGATATTCTTTCATAAAGAAAAGCCCAACCTGGTAAGAAATGCTGACTGTGGGGACTGCCAGGTGAAGTGCTGATTGCTTCACTTGCGGAGTCTCCATCCTGCTGTGCTTCTTCTGAGGAAACTGAGGTCCTAAACAGAACCCTGTCCTATGCTTCTCTGTCTTTTCTGAATCCTTGAAGCTCTCCTCAGAGCCCTGGGAAGCGAACCCCCAAAAAACTGCATTCTGAAGCTACCCAACGAGCAAGTGAGTGAATAGGAAATGGCTGACTTTACAAGCCCAGAAAGGGGAAGCCGCTGAACTCTGCTGGAACTCAGATGCCAGCACCCCTATCTACCTGACTTCTGTGCTGTGCTCCATCTTGGGCCTGATTTCATCCTGTGTGTGGCCCATCTGCAGATGGCTCACCTCCCCTGGAGCCTTCCCTGGAGGTGAGTTTACAAGCCAGAAAGGGTGGAGCCAAAGAAGCACTGCCGCTCCGATTCCCTTCTTGGCCATGCACATCATTTAGCCAATGAACACAACCACAACATGTAGAAAAACCCACAATACAAGTGTGACAATGGGGAAACAACGCAGGCCAGCGCCAGACACAGAGAATGACGATGGCAACTCTGATGACTTGAACACGACCAACCAACTAGTCAGTCTCTCAGATAAGGAGTTTAGAGTCGCAATGTGGAAGATGTTCAAAGAACTCAAACAAAGTATAGAAGAGAACACTAATAAAATCAAGAGAATATGAAGCTAGAAATCAGAAAACCCCAAACTGAAATTTCAGGTCCAATAACAGGTCTGAAAAACTCAGTAGATGAATTGAAGGAAAACATGGTTGATTTTCCACGGGTTAACAGCAGCTGAGAATAGAATTAGTACACTGGAAGATGAGATAAATAACAATTCCATACAGCAGAAGAAATTGGAAAAAAAGCCTTAAAGCAAACAATCAAACAATGGAAAAATTACTCAAAGAATGGGAACAGATGAAAATAGAAGTCTATGATAAGCTCAACAGAAACAGCTTAAGAATCATTGAAGTCCCAGAGACCCAGGAAGAAAATCTCCAGGAAGAATCAATAGTCAAGAACACATTAAAGAGAAACTACCAGAGCTAATGAATACATGCGAACAAATCCTGCATGCCTGAAGAGTACCAATTAAAAGAGACCTCAGAAAAACACCCCAAGGCACATCCTAGTC
This sequence comes from Suncus etruscus, assembly GCF_024139225.1. Taxonomy (NCBI): domain Eukaryota; kingdom Metazoa; phylum Chordata; class Mammalia; order Eulipotyphla; family Soricidae; genus Suncus; species Suncus etruscus. The sequence goes on along the minus strand of NC_064860.1, from coordinate 86,365,599 downwards.
ACAATGACGAATCCCACAGATAGAGACAGAATTCTGAAAGCAGCAAGATTGAAAAGAGAAATTACATTCAAGGGAACATCCTTGAGATTTACTGCAGACCTGTCACCGGAAACACTCAAGGCCAGAAGGCAGTGGTGGGACACACTGACAAAACTTAATGAAATAAATGCTTCGCCTAGAATACTGCATCCAGCAAAACTCACTTTCAGGTTTCAAGGAACAAAACATGGTTTCACAGACAAACTACAGCTCAGAAACTTTACAGACTCAAAACCAGTCTTAAAAGAAAAACTGAACGCCCTACTTTAAGACAAGACTGACCAACAGACGCACCAAACTTTGATATAAAGGTGGCACTAACTCCCAGGACAATTCTTTTTCTCAACGTCAGTGGACTAAATGCACCAGGTAAAAGACACAGAGTGACTAAATGGATCAAAAAACTCAATCCAACCTTCTGCTGCCTACAAGAAATGCACCTGAATAGTCAGAACAAACATAGACTCAAAACAAAAGGCAGGAGAAAAATTGACCAAGCAAACAACACCCATAAAAAAGCTGGAGTGGCCATATTAATATCAGATGATGCAAACTTTATACTTAGGAAAGTGGTAAGGGACAAAGAAGGACATTTTGTATTAATCAAGGGATATGTACAGCAGGAGAAATCACTCTCCTAAACATATATGCACCGAATGAGGGGCCAGCAAAACATTTCATAAAATTGTTGACAAATCTGAAAAATAATATCAATAACAACACAATAATTGTGGGAGACCTCAACACGGCATTGTCAATACTTGACAGGTCAACCAGACTGAAACCCAACAAGAATATACTAGACCTGAAAAAGAGAAATGGAAGAAAGAGGCCTAGTAGATATATACAGGACACTCCACCCCCAGAAGCCCGGATACACATTCTTCTCTAATGTACATGGGACATTCTCCAGGATAGACTACATGCTAGCACATAAAACATACCTCAATAATATCAAGAGGATATAAATTTTGCAGACAAAGTTCGCTGACCACAAGGCCCTGAAATTATATGTTAACCACAAAGGGACACAGAAGAAAAACTTTAATACCTGGAAATTAAACACCCTCATACTGAATAACCAGTGGGTACGAGATGAAATCAAAGAGGAAATAAAAACCTTCCTAAAAACAAATGACAATGGAGACACAAACTATCAGAACCTATGGGACACAGCAAAAGCGGTACTGAGAGGAAAATTTATAGCTTTGCAAGCACACATCAGGAAAGAAGAAGGGGCATACCTGAATAGCTTAATGACACAGATCATAGAATTAGATAGTACTCAACAAAAGGACCCAAAAAAATTGGGAGACAGAAGGAAATAACAAAGCTGAGAGCAGAAATCAATGAAGTAGAAACCCGAAAAACAATCCAAAAGATCAACGAAAGCAGAAGTTGGTTCTTTGAAAAAATAAACAAGATTGATAGACCCCTGGCAAAATTAACAAAGAAAGAGAGAGAGAGAAACTTGATAACTCGTATTAGGAATGAAAAAGGAGAGATCACTATTGATATGGTAAAGATCCAAAGGGTAATCAGAAACTACTTTGAGAAATTCTATACCACTAAAAATGAAAACATGGAAGAAATGGATAAATTTTTGGACTCTTATAATCTTCCACAGTTAAATGAAAAGGATGTAGCATATCTAAACACACCCATTACTATTGAGGAAATTAAGACAGTAATCAAATGTCAGCCCAAAAACAAAAGCCCAGGCCCAGATGGATTTACTAATGAATTTTTTCAAACCTTTCAAGAGGAACTTCTACTAATCCTGGCAAGACTCTTTCATGAAATTGAAAAAACTGTAACACTTCCAAATAATTTTTATGAAGCCAACATCACCTTGATAACCTAAACCAGACAGAGATGCTACGAGAAAAGAAAATTACAGACCAATATCGCTGATGAATACAGATACAAAGATCCTCAACAAAATCCTGGCAAATAGGATTCAATGCCTCGTTAAAAAGATCATCCACTACGATCAAGTAGGTTTCATCCCAGGAATGCAAGAATGGTTTAACATCCATAAATCTATCAACATAATACACAACATCAACAACAAGAAAAATAAAAATCACATGATCATATCAATAGACACAGAGAAAGCATTTGATAAGGTCCAACATCCATTCTTGATCAAAACTCTCAGCAAGATAGGAATGGAAGGAATCTTTCTCAATATAGTTAAGGCCATCTACCACAAGTCAGAGGCAAATATTGTCCTCAATGGAGAAAAAAGAAAGCCTTTCCTCTAAATTCTGGCACAAGACAAGGCTGTCCTCTCTCATCTCTCCTATTCAACATAGCACTGGAAGTACTCACTGTAGCAATTAGGCAAGAAAATGATATCAAGGAAATCCAGATAGGAAAGGAAGAAGTCAAGCTCTCACTGTTTGCAGATGACATGATACTCTACATAGAAAACCCTAAAGCCTCTATGAAAAAGCTTCTAGAAACAATAGACTCATATAGCAAGGTGGCAGGCTACAAAATTAACACACAGAAATAAATGGCCTTACTATACACCAATAGTAATAAGGAAGAAATGGACATTAAGAAAACAACCCCATTCACAATAGTGCCAAACAAACTCAAATATCTTGGAATCAACTTGACTAAAAATGTGAAGGACCTATACAAAGAAAACTATAAAACTCTGCTCCAAGAAATAAGAGAGGACACATGGAAATGGAAGCACATACCCTGCTCATGGATTGGCAGGATTAACATCATTAAAATGGCAATACTCCCCAAAGCATTGTACAGATTTAATGTGATCTCTCTAAAGATACCCATGACATTCTTCAAAGAAGTGGATCAGGCACTTTTGAAATTCATTTGGAACAATAAACACCCTAGAATAGCTAAAGCAATTATTGGGGATAAGAATATGGGAGGAATTACTTTCCCCAACTTTAAACTTTACTACAAAGCAATAGTTATCAAAACAGCATGGTATTGGAATAAAGACAGGCCCTCAGATCAGTGGAATAGGCTTGAATACTCAGAGAATGTTCCCCAGACATACAATCACCTAATTTTTGATAAAGGAGCAAGAAATCCTAAATGGAGCAAAGAAAGCCTCTTCAACAAGCAGTGTTGGCACAACTGGCTAGCCACTTGCAAAAAATTAAACTTAGACCCCCACCTAACATCATGAACAAAGTTTAAATCCAAATGGATGAAAGACCTCAATATAAGACCTGAAACCATAAGATATATAGACCAACACATAGGTAAAACACTCCAGGACATTGAGACTAAAGGCATCCTCAAAGAGGAAACTGCACTGTCCAAGCAAATGAAAGCAGAGATTAACAGATGGGAGTATATTAAACTGAGAAGCTTCTGCACCTCAAAGGAAATATCGCCCAGAATACAAGAGCCATCCACTGAGTGGGAGAAACTATTCACCCAATACCCATCAGACAAGGGGCTAATCTCCAAAATATACAAGGCACTGATAGAAATTTACAAGAAAAAAAATCTAATCACATCAAAAAATGGAGAGAAGAAATGGACAGACACTTTGACAAAGAAGAAATACAAATGGCCAAAAGACACATGAAAAAATGCTCTACATCACTAATCATCAGGGAGACACAAATAAAAACAACTATGAGGTACCACCTCACACCACAGAGATTGGCACACATCACAAAGAATGAGTACAAGCAGTGTTGGCGGGGATGTGGAGAGAAAGGAACTCTCATCCACTGCTGGTGGGAATGCCGTCTAGTTCAACCTTTATGGAAAACAATATGGTGATTCCTCCAAAAATTGGAAATCGAGCTCTTATACGATCCAGCTATACCACTCCTAGGAATATACCCTAGGAACACAAAAATACAATACAAAAATCCCTTCCTTACACCTATATTCATTGCAGCACTATTTACCATAGCAAGACTCTGGAAACAGCCAAGATACCCTTCAACAGATGAATGGCTAATGAAACTGTGGTACATATACACAATGGAATATTATGCAGCTGTTAGGAGAGATGAAGTCATGACATTTTCCTATACATGGATGTACATGGAATCTATTATGCTGAGTGAAATAAGTCTGAGAGTGAGAGAAATATGCAGAATGTTCTCACTCATGTATGGGTTTTAAGAAAAATAAAAGACATTCTTTCAATAATAACTTTAATATAGAAAAAAGAAAAGAGCTGGAAGTTACAGCCCACCTCATGAAGCTCATCACAAACAGGGATGAGTTTAGTTAGAGAAATAACTAAGTTTCAAACTATCCTAATAATGAGTATGTACGATGGAAATAGAAAGTCTGTCTAGATACAGGTGGGGGTTTGGTGGGGAGGAGGGAGATTTGGGACATTGGAGACGGGAATGTTGCACTGGTGATGGGTGGTGTTCTTTACATGACTGAAATCCAAACACAATCATATATGTAATAAATTTGTTTAAATAAAAAAATTAATAAAAAAAAGCCCAACCTGATTTATGGATATAAATCTTGCTAAAGCAAATCCCCATATTACCTCCCCTTTCAAGACTGTACATCTCTAAGTTTCTTATCCTTACATCCTTTTAACATATCATCCCCAAACCATGTGGATGTGGTAAATCCACCCAAAGATATTTCCATTTATATGCTCTATTTCAAGGAGTTAAGCCCTAGTACATCTATCTCTTTGACAGTATAAAACCTCATAACTCAAAATAGACCCAAAATTACAATACTAAGACATATAGTAATCAAAATGGAGAGAGAGAGAGTGAGAGTGAAAGAGAGAGAGAGAGAAAGAGAGAGATATTTGGCCTTCTTAAAGCAGTAGAGAAGTAAACCTTAAATATAAAGGAACATAAGAATCACACAAGACCTTCAATATAAAACTGTCCAGGCCAAAAAAAAAAGTGGAATGATATATTCAAATTACTGAATGAAAGAAAATTTTAACCTAGATTTCAGAAAACCTATCATTATATAAAAAAGAGGGATAAAAATATTCTGAGATACAAAAAGAACTTGTAACATTCTCAATAACCAAACTAACTCTAAATAAACTACTTAAAGGTCACATTAATGAAGCAAATAACCAATTGTAAGAGCAACAACAAACTACAATGGCATGATATAATGGCAATAGCCCTTTCTGTCAGTAATTTCCTTGAATGTGAATGGACTAAACTCTCCTATCAAAAGGTATAGAGTAGAGAGTTGGATCAGGAAACAAAAACCAACTATTTCTGCTTATAGGAAACACAACTAAAATCTCAGGTTAGACACAGGCTTACCATAAATGGATGGAAAACAATTATATTAACAAACAACATCAACAAAAAGAAACCTGGGACTGCCATACTTATATCAGATTGAATTGCATTTACCTCAAAGTTCTTAGAGACCATAATGAACACTACTTATTGATCAGGGGGAAAATAGATAAAAAATTATTAACTCTAATCACCATTTATCAGCAAAATAGTAAGGCCTTGTTCACAAATGATATTGCAACAATTGGATAACCATATGAAAGCAATTAAAGATCCTTATTTCACACCAAACACAAAGTTAATACAAAATGTCTCAAAGATCTTGAGATTAGACCTGAATCTATAGAGTACAGTGAGGAAAACATAGAAAATTAAAAAACATAGACTTTAAAGGAATCTTTAACAATATGATGCGAATGGCAAAGGCTGTAGAATAAAATCTGAATAAAAGGGATTATATCAAAATAAAAAAGTTTCTGTATGGCAAAATAAACACAGGTTAAATAAAAAAAACAGCTATGTGGAAGAAAATATTTTTACACAGCACATCAAATAAAGGGTTGATATACAAGATATACAAAGTACTTAGAACGGTTATCACACAAAATCTAAAAAGTGCATTGAAAATGGAGAGAGGAAATGAATACTCTCTGAGGAAGATCAATAGATGGCCAATTGTCACATGAAAAATGCTCATTCATCACTTTCATTAAGGAAATTCAAATCAAGACAATAATGAGATATCATTTTACATTAGTGCGGTGGCAATATAAAAATATTGGGAATGATTTGTTTGTGGGGATGTGGTGAAAAAGGAACTCTCATCCAGTGCTCATGGAAATATTGCCTGGTCCAGCTCCTAAGGAAAACATTATGGAGTGTTCTCAGTAAACTCAAAACTGAATTGACATATGATCCAGCAATTTCACTTTGGGGTATCTATTCCCAAAACAGAAAATACTCATCCAAAAGGATGAATGCTCAACACTATTCATCACAACTCTTAGTACAGTATCTTAGAGTTGGAATCAACATAGATGTCCAACAACAGACGAGTGGATCATGATAATATATATCTATAAAGAATGATATAATGCAACTTGCTGGAACGTGGATGAAACTGGAAGATGTTATGATAAATGAACTAAGCCAGAAAAATAAGGATACAGAATGGTATCATTTATATGTGGTATTTAGAATAGCTGCATGAAGAAATGCAAAGGTTTAAAAGGCAACTCTTGATAACATGCTAGGCTCCATAATATAGTTAGCAAAAGAAAAGAAATTGAGTGGAAAAGGAGAAATACAAATAGTGGCCAAGTGGTCTCAGGCACATTGATTATATTAAGAAATAACAGAACTAAAATCCAAGCAGAGTCAACAACAATGAAATCATGAGACCCAAAGTTTAACAACCAAAATTAGAAATAAGCCTATTATGATGGCAGAGTGGGGAACAGGGGGTGGTGACATGGGATGCACTCTGAGAACATTGGTGAAGAGAGGTTGACCTGGTGGTGGGATTGGTCCTGAATTACTGAACATAGTTCATTAAAAACCCAACTATGAATAACTTTGTTAATCACAATGGTTTAATGATAATAAAAAAAATAAACACAAATTATGATAAAACCTCACATGGTAAATTCTTTGTGCCATGTGCCTGACACATTGCTGACAGATAGTGCTGATAAATAGGACTGGCCATATTTCAAAATGTGTTTCCTTTCTTGTTCTCATTCTTTGTGATGTGTGCCAATCTCTGAGTTGTGAGGTGGTGCCTCATAGTTGTTTGATTTGCATCTCCCTGATGATTAGCGATGTGGAGCAATTTTGTCTTTTGGCCATTTGTTTTTCTTCTTTGTCAAAGTGTCTGTCCATTCCTTCTCCCTATTTTTTGATGGGATTAGATATTTTTCCCTTGTAAAGTTCTGTCAGTGTCTTGTATATTTTGGAGATTAGCCCCTTATCTGATGGGTATTGGGTGAATAGTTTCTCCCACTCAGTGGGGTGCTCTTGTATCCTGGGCACTATTTCCTTTGAGGTGCAGAAGCTTCTCAGCTTACTATATTCCCATCTGTTAATTTCTGAACAAGCAGTGCTGGCAGGGATGTGGAGAGAAAGGAACTCTTATCCACTGCTGATGGGAATGCCATCTAGTTCAACCTTTATGAAAAGCAATATGGAGATTTCTCCAAAAATTGGAAATCAAGCTGCCAAACGATCCAGCTATAACACTCCTAGGAATATGCCCTAGGAACACAAAAATACAATACGAAAATCCCTTCCTTACACCTATATTCATTGCAGCACTATTTACCATAGCAAGACTTTGGAAACAGCCAAGATACCCTTCAACAGATGAATGGCTAAAGAAACTGTGGTACATATACACAATGGAATATTATGCAGCTGTCAGGAGAGATGAAGTCATGACATTTTCCTATACATGGATGTACACGGAATCTATTATGCTGAATGAAATAAGTCAGAGAGAGAGAAGGAAGCAGAATGGTCTCACTCATGTATGGGTTTTAAGAAAAATGAAAGATATTCTTGCAATAATAATATTCAGACACAAAGGAGAGGAGGGCTGGAAGTTACAGCCCACCTCATGAAGCTCACCACAAAGAGTGATGAGTTTAGTTAGAGAAATAATTACATTGTGAACTGTCCTAACAATGAGAATGTACGAGGGAAATAGAAAGCCTGTCTAGATATAGGCGGGGGTAGGGTGGGGAGGAGGGAGATTTGGAACATTGGAGATGGGAATGTTGCACTGTTGATGGGTGGTGTTCTTTACATTGCTGAAACCTAAAAACAATCATGTATGTAATCAAGTTGTTTAAATAAATTATATATTAAAAATGTGTTTCTTTTCTCTGTCTTTCTTAGTAGAGACTTTTTTCTTACTATACATTCATTTCTCTTTCAGCCATTCAATTGGAAATCCAATAGCCATTAATATTCAAAGTCCAAGATTAAGCAGTTATAAAAAAACATAATCATTCCATTTTATGCCAGTTATGTATTGCAAAGCACAGCTACCACTAGTGAAAATATCTGTCACAATATATGAACAGATATTAAAATTGTATGATCTCTCTATATTCACTCCATTTTTAATGTTTCCACTGAGCATTGTGCTTTTTTTCTTAATTTACTGACTGAAGCTCCTCAGTGTCACAGTCACTGAATCTGAATCTTATTGTAATTAGACCTAGTGCTATCTAAATCATATAGTAAAAACATTCATGAGAATTTTGTTTATATATTGTGTGCTGTCATCCCAGTGATAATAAAACATAGTTGAAGAGAGTTTCTCTTTTCTCAAAGTCAGTTCAGTATGGAGTGTACTATTACTGAACCTTAGAAAATGAATGCCAAGCTTCTGTCTTGAAATGTAATAGAACAGTAGTTTCTAAATCCACCAGTGAATTCTTAATTCAATAACCCCTAAGTTGAAATGTTCTGTGTTTGACCTAAATATTCCCTACTGTGGCACAGACATTATGCCTATTCCTTTCCCATTGTCTGGAAAAAAAATGACTCCCTGACTTTTATTTAATATAATTTAATGTAATTAAGTACTTTGTTTTTATCATCCCTATCTTACTGTGAATAGTTGACAGTGATCACATCCCTAAACTCTGATTTCTGGTTCTCACTTTCCAAACTTTCTGTTTGGTAAAGCGTGAACTCACGTACTGTCATTCATTTTCAGCTCAAATGGACATTTATTTCAGTAAGATGAGGCTGCAGAAATTTTACTGGAGATGAAAACTGAAAGAGTGCTATTAATCCCAAGGTGGCATTTTTGAATTTTAAAATCAATTTGAAATGATCAGTCTTATCAAGTGTTTTCATGAGGTTTCCAGAGCTGTTTAAATTAAAAGCATCTTACTTCACAGCAGGGTAAAAATTTGCTTTTGAACTTGAAGATGGCCAACAGCTGTGGAACACTTGACTATTTTGATCATGTTATTCCCTTGTTCAAAGTCATCTCCCAGCCTAAAAGCTAGTCAAATATTCACAACATGAGTCTGAAGGCTCAAGCTTCAACATTTGTCTGTAGTTTTATTGAAAAATGCTTCTTTAATAGAAGCCATAACTTCAATCCCACTGAGATCCTCAATATTTACTTATCCCTAATATTATTTTTGTACTTTTACATTTAATATGTGACCTACTCAACACATTAGTCTAATGCCATGATTTCATGAGCTGAAGAAGTTTATTTTCTGGCCCCTGGAAAAATTCCACTGCTTAAATACAGCGGTATCTTCATGTAAAATCTCTTTTTTTTTTTAAATGAACCACAGTTGTGTTTATTAAAGAAAAACCTTGCTAAGATGCGAGAGGATGAGAAAAGAGGGCAAAGGTGTTCAATATGAGCAAACAAAAAAAGAAGAGGGCAGCAAGAAATCAAGGTAGGTGTTCAAGGGAAAACATAGGCTTGAAGAGCAAGCCTCATGTTAAATCTTTAAAATGTACTTTATGGGGCCCGGAGAGATAGCACAGCGGCGTTTGCCTTGCAAGCAGCCGACCCAGGACCAAAGGTGGTTGGTTTGAATCTCGGTGTCCCATATGGTCCCCCGTGCCTGCCAGGAGCTATTTCTGAGCAGACAGCCAGGAGTCACCCCTGAGCACCGCCGGGTGTGGCCCAAAAACTAAAAAAAAAAAAAAATATATACTTTATGTCTTTTTTTTTTTTGTCTTTGGGCCACACCTGGTGACGCTCAGGGGATACTCCTGGCTATGCGCTCAGAAATTGCTCCTGGCTTGGGGGACCATATGGGACACTGGGGGATGGAACCGTGCTCTGTTTTAGACAAGGCTGTTATTTTAAAATTGGCAGTGTGAAGGAAAAGGGCAGTAGACATCTTTTCCATCTAACTGGTGTCCAAACACTAATCCACACAGCTGCTTATTCTGACTGAATTTACTACAGGGGAATTTCCAGAAGGTATTTTATCTTTGGGTCTATCAGGTACCTTGAGACAAGGGAAATAAATTAAGAAGTAAGTACAAAACTACTAACCAGCAAAGAAAGAAACATGCTTTACTTATCAAACCAATCCATTTACATTTCTCACATCTTTAGGCTTACTTAATAATCATCTGAGACCTCTAACTAAAGTAGATTCTACATTAAAAGGCCATTGCTACTCTAAAACAACTATGACATCCACGCTCCCTGGCAAAGAAAATATCTCAAAGGAAATCTATTTCAATGGACCAATATATTTCACACTAACTCAGGTCAATTGAGTTCATTCCAGATTTATTCTGATTAGCTCTGGAATGGAAAATTCAGCACTATATGAAGTAACATCATAGTCTCTTTAAACAAGCGTTACATTTGAATTCTTTTTTTTTTTTTTTTTTTTTGATTTTTGGGTCACACTCAGCTTCACTCAGGCATTAGTCCTGGCTCTGCACTCAGAAATCGCTCCTGGCAGGCACGGAGGACCATATGGGATGCTAGGATTCGAATCACCATCTGTTCTGTATTGGCTGCATGCAAGGCAATCTCCCTGCCACTGTACTATCTCTCTGGTTCCAAATTTGGATATTTTTAAGGTAGGAAAAGAGAAAACCCTATTTAGCTCAGAGGTAGATGCCAAGATGTGGAACCATTGGATCATATGGGAGCTCTGCTCTTAGTTTTTAGGTTTCCGGGTGTTTTGCTGCTGTTGTTATTGTTGTTGTTGTTGTTGTTGTTGTTGTTGTTAGAGCAATCTCCACATTATTCTCATTAAAGCCTGACCAGGTAACAGTCCAACCAACAATAAAAGGTTTTTTGTTTTTGTTTTTGTTTTTGTTTTGTTTTGTTTTAGCACATACCTGCCAACGTTTGTTTATTTCAGTTATTTTTATCACATTGATGTAAGATTAAGTCTCACTGTCATTTTGATTTTCATTTCCTTGAAAATGAAGAAAATGGGCACTTTGACATATGCCTTTTGTCCATTCCTATTTCAAGAAAGAGCCTGTTTATGTTGTTTATCATTTTGCTTGCTTTGATTTGGTTTGAATTGGATTGAGGTTTGGGTAACACCCACAAATGCTCAGGGTTTATTCCTGGCTCTGCACTCAGGAATTATACCTGGAGCTGCTCAGGGAATCAAATGGATGCCTGGATCAGCCACTATAAATTCATAAATTAAGCACCACCCTGGGAACAGAGAGGACTTACATACAAAGATTTGTTCTTGAGTATAGTAAGATGAGCTGTCAATGCAAAATTTAAGTAGAAATGTTGCATAGAATGTTTGCTGTGGCAAGTGAACTGTAAAAATATTGTGTCCTAAAGAAATAAACTTCGAAGTCATTAGAGGATAAATGAGAGCAAAGCCATAAAAGAAAATTGATTAAATTGTCCATTAAGAAGTGTAGGATGAAAAGAGAACAGAACATTCAACATAGTATTGAGATCTTTAATATTTCAAGTATGAGAAAATGAGTTGGAAGAAGAAATGAACAAGGAAAACTAGTGATGTGTAAGGAAATATAGCATAACTTACTGTCAGATAATGTTTCAGACATAGTGCAGTATCACATTGAACATTAGAAATGAAAAAATAATATTCTATCTAAAATGTAGATGGTGGATTAACTAACATGGCAAGGGGTTGAGGATTGTTTTATTTGCATCTTGAAAAGTTGTAAGAACTAAGAAAGTAGAAATGAGGAAAAGAGTTTGAGAAGTTTTATAAGATTATAGGGCAGTACAATTATAGGTGGACTCAAGAGAGAGGGAATTGTGAAGTGGAGCAAAGGTTATATCATGAATACCTTTCAAATCAGGCATAAAATGATGCTGACTTTTATCAAACTAGATATATAAAGTTTTACTGACCCAAAAGTGACTGTGATAGTTCTAACTCGTATTATTTAGTGTTAGGTACATTTATGTGCTTCTCAGAATTGTCAAAGCAATCTAGTTTCAGGCTGAAAACAATTATAAGTAGTATGTGCAAAAAAGTAAGTTACACATCAAAAAAAATGAGTCTCTAAGAAATTCAAAGAAAGTAAAATTTATTTACAACTAGACATTTAAGAACTATTTATACTACATAGTTAAAATGTTAATCACCTTTCTAGACAGCAAATGTCCAACCCCAAACTCTAGACCCCAGACATAGAACTGACACAGTTCTCACCAACAGCTCAAGGAACCAATCTCCCTCTGGGACATTCTTAATGCTGCTCTGACACCAACATGTACTGGTTTTGATATGACATCCTGACAATGGGGAAATGGCAACAACTTGGTCTAAGAGGAGGTTGTCTTATCTCACCTCCTAACGATAAGATAAAATCAGAAGACATATCATTCTTTGATTTGTACAAAGGCAAAATTCACTGTCTACAGAAGACTGACTGTGACAACCATGACTGGACAGAACTTATCCTGGGAGCAATAAAAAAGACCTTGATCTGTACACCAACCAAGATCTTTAATTCCAGATGTCTGACTGAGACAACTGCAACTGAGCAGATCTTCTGGAAACATAATGAATGAGTCTATCCTAGGCTTTGTCTTAGGATTGGGGCAAAAACCAAGACCAACAATTATAGAAGACTAATTAAAACAACAGTGATGGAACAGAACTCCTAGAATCGTAAAGAAAGACTCCATCCTAGGTTCCTTTCTTAGATTTGTGCAAATACCAAGATCTCTAGCTACAGAGGCATAATTTTATCATCCACAATGGAGCGGAAAGTTTCCAGACACCACCAAAAGACCTACGGAAAAGTAAAAGAACATGTATGGAGCCTGTAGTTATTTCCATGGCAGTATACTTCAAGGGTAAAGAAACAGTATGTCTCTTAGGCCAAGGGAATTCCCTTTGTAATCTCCCCAATATTTACTGTGCCTATGCAAGAAAAAAAAAAAAGAGAAGCACAAATTAATATTTTTAGTTTTGTTATTGTTGTTGTTTGTCTTTTTTGTGCTTTTTTTTTAATTTCAGGACCATGGTTATTGTGTAGTTGTGGTCTATATTGTTGTGGTGCTTTTCAAGTTTTTTATTTGATTTTTTTTTAATTTTTTTGTATTATTATGATTTTCTTCCTTTTTTCCTTTCTTCTCTTAAATTGATATTTGTAGCCTCTAGAAGGACTCCTCCCATATTTTGCTTGCTTGATTTTTGCCTCACTTTATTTTATTTTATTTTTTTCTCTTTCCTTCAAACAGAACCACATAACCTCATAAGGAAGGGAGGGATGGAGGGAAGGAAGGAGGTAGGAACAGAGGAATAGAGGGAGGGAAGAAGGGAGGAAGGGTGCAGTGGGAATAACTTAAATAACTTAAAAAGTAATTATTTAAAAAATATTGTGGAGTCAGAGCAATAGCACTGAACAAAGAGCATTTGCCTTGCAGCATCCCATATGATCCCGAGAAACTCCCAGGACTTACTTCGGAGTGCAGAATCAGAAATAGCCCCTGAGTACTGCCAGGTGTGGCCCGAAATCCAAAACAAAACAAAACAAAAGCATTGTATTATTAAACCCAATTATGAATAAATTTGTAATTTTATGGCGACTATATAAAAATTAAATTTGAATTTTAAATACTAATTATTTAAATATAAAGCCCCAGGGATATCCACACACACTTGCGTGATTTATAAAAAAAAGTGCACATATATATATACATATTTGTGTGCATACAACACTAAATTAAGACTAAAGTACAGAAAAAAATAGTTGGAAAAGATAACTGAGATATCTAGATAGTGACTCAGATTTTCACTAGATTATTGTCATGACTAAAGTGAGAAAGGTTTAGATTTTATAAATATTTTCACTATTTGTTATGATTGAGATTTTGGGAAAGTTTTTTGGCCCACATACAGTGACACTCAGGGGTTACTCTTGGCTATGCGCTCAGAAATCGCTCCTGGATTGGGGGACCATATGGGGCTCCAAGGATCGAACCAAGGTCCATTCTTGGTCAACAAGACAAATACCCAACTGCTGCACCATTGCTCCAGCCCATGATTAAGAATTTTAAGTGTGCTTTTAACTCTTAGTTCATTTTATGCTCATATTAAGCTACAATTCTTCAAAGATACTTAGTGACCACCTAAGATTATAATCTAGAAAATAACCCATAGAGATTTGAACTGAGTTCTTATCTAGCAAGTGAAGAACATCACAATTTAATGTATTGTGGCTATTTAATATTAGTGATAGTGTTAAGATATAATTTTATGGGCCCGGAGAGATAGCACAGCGGCGTTTGCCTTGCAAGCAGCCGATCCAGGACCTAAGGTGGTTGGTTCGAATCCCGGTGTCCCATATGGTCCCCCGTGCCTGCCAGGAGCTATTTTTGAGCAGACAGCTAGGAGTAACCCCTGAGCACTGCCGGGTGTGACCCAAAAACCAAAAAAAAAAAAAGATATAATTTTATGACACCTTTAAAAATTCAATTAATATGAATAAATGATAGAAAATGGAATAAAGTATCTTTTGGGGAAAGGGTTCCAAGTGGTATTCAGGAGTGTTAGGGACACCACCAGAGATTTTTGCTTCCAATTAAGAGAGGTTCAATGCAAGGTTTGAGTATGTAACATGCTCTAGAATTGCATCCAATAATGTTCTTTATATGTTGTGTATATTGGAAGAATTGTATATTATAAGAATTAAATGTTTAATGCTTATCTGTACTCTCATTCCTTATTTTTCTAAAATTTAATGCCTCAATTACTCTAGGGAAAGAAGAGAAGCATATTTTTCAAAGATAACATTAGTAACTTCTGTAAAAAAATAAATAAATAAAAAGCCAGTTTTTGCTCTAATTTCCAGATTATCTATAGTTTCCTCATTGCCTTAAATAAAATTGATGTCCTCAGAGAGGTAATTCTATTTTAAAATGGCTTTCCAGATTTGTGAAATGTAAAAATCCATGTGTGACTACAGATGGTAAACTGTGCTCAGATGTACCTGTTGTTGGAGTTTCTATGGAAATAAACTAACCTATTTTTAAAATACATTTATAAAAATATGTCAAAATTAAAAGCAAAAGGATTTATATTGTGTTTTCCCTTATAAAAAAGAGTAATTCCCTTCATGCTTCAATGAGTGAGCAATGGTAATGAGCCTTTATAAATAATTTCTTGACTCTAGAATTACATTCGTCTTTTACAAATATGCAGGCTTATATCATGAAAACTGTTTTTCAGAGGTATTTTCAGTAAGTGATAAAATGCCATTTAAATCAAGTTCTCATGCATTCTTCCTTAGAATATGTTTCTGTTTTATTCTTTTTATAATTAGTTAACTACTTTATAAGATATTTTATTTGAAGTCAAAAGATAGTACAGTGATTAGGTCTACCATGCCTAGAATGCATCAACCTGCTTCCCCATGAACATCACTGAAGTGATTCTCTAGAGCAAATGACATATGCAGGGCCTATACTGAGCCTTCTTAATTGGAGGGCAATATCTCTGATGGTGTCCCTCTGATACCAAAGCTCCCCTTGGAGTCCCCAAAGATATTTTATTCCATTTTCTATCATTTATTCATATTAATTTGATATTTAAAGGAGTCATCAAAATTAAATCTTAACACTTATCAGTTAATTACATTCAACATATGACTAGTGCTAATCTTATGGAACAAAGGTGGGGTAAAAGATTACATTTTGTTGATATGTGTATTTAGATGAAGGAGAGTAATTAATTTCAGAAGCCAGTTGGAGGGAAAGAAAATCACAAAAAATGTAACCTGAGTGACTGTGCCATGGAAAATTTAGGCTCCTTTTCTCTGGGTATCTATTGTCAAAAATAGTATAATGTAGTAGAAAAGAGAACCTAGGTTTATACTTGCAATCAGTTAAATTCTGTGTAACAGACTACAGTTTCTAATCAATACAGATTAATAAGGATTGAACTTATTCTTCATGAAACATCCATTAAAATTAGAGAGAATTTATTTTATAAATTATTCACATTATTTGTTTTAGGTCTACAGAAGACAAATAGAAAATAAATAAAAGAAATGTTGCTATTGCCTGCCTATATGTGGTAAGACAAAAGAGATGCAGTTTATCATTAAAAAGTATCCAATTGATTCAAATGAAGATAACACTGTAAATTTTAAAGATGAAAATGATTAGTAACTTCAGACTTAAATTTTACCCTGCCAATAATTAAACACAAATGTCTAAACATTATAATTAAAAACAGAAATGTCCTATCAAATTCATAAGACCCTCCTACTATATAATGCAGCTATTTCACATCTAGATATTTTTCTGAATGAAATTAAACCATATATTGATACAAAAATTTTCATTTTAAAGTTGTCATATGACTATATTTAGCTTTATTGAATGAGATTAAACGGGAAATTACATAAATAATTATCAACAGTGAATCAATCCGAAAGTTACATACCAATAAAAATAATGGACTTTTGGTATAAAGTATAATTTCAAACTATGTTGGGCAAAAGAAACCAGGGGGCACAAAAATATAGTATATACTCTTATTTCTTTAGATTTCTTTAGAAATAAATTTTAGGAAACCCTTACCAATGCCCACACAGTAGTGGTTTCTTGTGTCTGTGTGGTAAGTGTGGCAATTAAAAAGATGTAAATAAAAGTTGGGTTACAGAAGAGAATGAGAAGCTGTAAGTATTGTATATGTTAAGAATTTTCATTATATTTTTTCACAGTTGTATATGTCAAATGTATTCATGAATACATGTCAAAATGTATTCAATGGTACACTTAGGATATATACTTTTGGAGCTGGAGAGAGAGTAGAGAGTTAGTGTGTTGGCCTTGCATGTAGCCTAGAATCTAAATTCTATTTCCAGCATCCTATACACTCTTCTAAGCCCCTGGGAGTGATTTTTGAGTGCAGAGCCAGGAGTAAACCTTGAGCACCATTAGGTATGGCCCCAAAATAAAATTAAAAAACAAAGATATTGTTAATTGTATCTCATTATACTTTAATAAAGCTGCCTTAAAACATCTATAACCTTAAATCTTTTTTCTTTTTTTTTTTTTTTTTTTTTTGGTTTTTGGGCCACACCCGTTTGACGCTCAGGGGTTACTCCTGGCTATGTGCTCAGAAATCGCCCCTGGCTTGGGGGGACCATATGGGACGCCGGGGGATCGAACCGAGGTCCGTTCCTTGGCTAGCGCTTGTAAGGCAGACACCTTACCTCTAGCGCCACCTTCCCGGCCCTATAACCTTAAATCTTAAGTATACACATCTATCAAGTGCTGTAAAATTAAATCTAAATTAATTAATAATAATTAATTAATTAATTAAATTTAAATCTGTAAAATTACACAGATTTTGAAAACTATTTGTTAATGTTTAGGTCATTTAACTTATCTTTTAAACTAACACTGTGTGTCAGAAATTTAATGTATTATTAGCAGATTAAGATATTTCAATGAGTATCCAAAATTCTTTGCAAAGTATTCAATGGTATATAGTCTTCTTAATCTTAATAATTAATTAATAATAATTAATAATAATAATTAATAATAATTAATAATAATTAATAATAATTAATAATAATTAATAATTAATAATTAATGATAATTAATAATAATTAATTAATTAAATTTAAATCTGTAAAATTACACAGATTTTGAAAACTATTTGTTAATGTTTAGGTCATTTAACTTATCTTTTAAACTAACACTGTGTGTCAGAAATTTAATGTATTATTAGCAGATTAAGATATTTCAATGAGTATCCAAAATTCTTTGCAAAGTATTCAATGGTATATATAGTCTTCTTAATCTTACACTCCTTATCCCACTATCAAAGCACACAATACACAACCCTAAACTTTTATTATGCCCCATGAGACAAGTCATGACAATAGCAACCTTTGTGAGTTTGTTGGCAAGAAATTAAGCTAGCATCATTACATTATCTAATGCTTGACTGTACTAAAAAAATTCTATGCTATGTCCTGTGAGATTTCTATGTATCTGTGAGAATCAAACTACGAATATGCCAAAATTTCTGTGGGGAGAAAGCTGCAGCAGGATTAATTCTGATAGGTAAATTTTTTTTATAAAACAAAGTTTCAGAATTTATTTCACATAGGGGTCTCAAATTCGCGGTCCTCCGTACAACATCCCCTGCCCTAGAGGAATCGTGTTTTGTTTTGTTTTGGTTCAACCCCCCCCCCCCAATGTTCAAGGCTTACTACTGACTTTGCACTCAAGGATCACCCCAACTTTGCCTCCTGCGGCCCGCAGGTAAATTGAGTTTGAGACCCCTACGGGAGCTAATTGTGTTCATCCCACTCTGCCAAATTCAAATGGCAAAGTCCTTAATCCAGAACTTCAGGATGTAACCATATTTGGTAACTGTCTTTAAAGATACAGATATACTAAAACAGGGGTCTTCAAATTACGTCCCTCAGGCCACATCCGGCCTGCAGAGGAGTCTGATCCGGCCTGCTAGCAGTGAGAGCTGTTTGATTGCCAATATACCTGCCAGCATATACACTCAGTGTCACGGTTTCTCAGGGATGACGTCAACCGCCTCTACCCACGGCATGTTGTGTGCTGGGAGGGTGGGCATGAGGGCGGTGTTGAGAGGGACACTGATGCACCCTTGTGCCTGGCATTTGGCGCGCTCGTTGCTGATGATGTCACTGGAGGGCACCAGACTCCTAGTGGCAAGGAGTACCACATGTGGGTGACTATATGATGTAAAAAGGCGCCTGCTCCACCCCCAGGCAACGTGATGTCTGTGTGCTGTGCCTGCCTGTCAGTGAGGTTACTCCACTCCATCCACTGCCAAAGGTCAGTCAAAAGTGCCATAGAAATAAATTTTTGCCAGATGGGGGGTTCTACCTGATTGGGCTGTGGGTGACTCATATGAAAATTCCCCTTTGGGGTGGTGAGGCGTTCAGTGCTGTAATCAAAGTTAGGGGATGGGAGGTTAGGGGTTCGGTGTTGAATTGCCCATGTGGAAAATTAGGGGTTCGATGCTGAAGCATTTTAAAGGGGTTACATTGAAAATTTTATATGCATTTTGCAATTCCTTTTCAGTGTTCACATGCTGATTTCGAACATATCAATTTGGGCATTTTATAGGGAGATATAACTGAACTATCAGGGACTGAGCTGGTCTGCTTAGAAAAGCCTGCAAAGGGTAAGTGTTCACATCAGGGACTAATGGGGGTTCATACACTGTGTGTATATATGCACACATATTTGTATTTCACTAATATCAGTTTGGAATCCCTAGGAAACAATGTCAAGAAAAAGTAAATTGACGGCGAGTGTAGGATATTCAAAGAACAGTGGACTTAAGATTACCAATTACTTTTTTATGCGGTACAAAGAAAAAGCTGTGTGTCTGATATGCCAGAATATAGTTGCTGTGTTCAAAGAATACAATTTGCAATGCCACTATCAAACTCAACATAAAGATAAATATGATTGTTTGGTTGGAGAAGTGAGAAAAGATAAAATATTACAACTGAAACATAGACTGATGACACAGCAAAATACTTTTGTGAAGCAGAAGCAGTTAAATACTTCCTCACTGTAGGCCCACAAACTATCCTCAATTTTTTCTCAACTAAATATGCTTCTGTGTTTTTCCCTTTCTGCTGCCTTTCTGACTTTGCCTGATTGTTAATTGTTTTTCTTAAAAATATTGTCATTCTTTGGCCTTTAACCAACATCATATTAGGAACAGAGTTTTTTTTGGAAGCTTCCCCCCTTTTATCTGACAACTGCTCCTTCTGAAATATTTCCTTCACTCATTGTAATTAAGAATATTAGGACTGTGTAATAGTATTATACAAATCTCTAAAAATCAAGATGAAAAATTGATATTATTGGAAAAATCAATATTACAGGACTTCACAATTTTCTATACAATGGCATTTTGTCATTGTATAGAAAATTGTGAATTCCCATAGTAATTTGAAACCTTGCTTTATCAACTTTGGTTAAATATATATTAGCACCAAATTGAATGATCACAGTGATTACATATTCTGTGACTGCTGACATAAGACTTTTCAAATAGCTACACATTTTTGGAGACATAAAAAAAAGTGAAGTGTTAAAGGTGTAGGAGTAGGGAAGAAATAGTACATTTAACAGCTTAAATTTATTGGTTTACCCAATGCAATCATGTATGTTATTTATAACATGTTCATACCAAAACCTCTTGCATTTTATTAGTATATTATGAAGCCAAGTGGGACTATTGCTTACATTAATAATTCTCAAACCCTGACATACCATACAAGGGCTTTATTCAAACCCTAAAAAAGAATCTTTAAGTTGTATAACTCAAGAATACAGTCCTTTTTCAGTTTTTAGTCTGAACCCATTCTCTACATTTCTGTGATGGCAGGAAAGGGGGATGGTAATGACAGTCTCTATTTAAAGTGAAAGGTAATTAAATAGGTAAAGCAGATGGGAAATGGCAGCCAGCACAACAAATAGTTGATTGGTATTCAGTTGAAATGATTTCTAAGAAAAGTGCGCTTTGAAGCTGGAAATGATTTCTTGTTACAGATTAGAGGATTAATCTACAACACTTGCAAAGGGTTCCAAGTGCTCAAGACATCGATACCTTTATAAACTGAATTTAACATGAGGTTTTATAATTGACTTTTATATATAAATTATCCTTGAATATATTTTAAACTCACATATATAGAAGCTTATCTGTTCATTTAAAATATGTCTTAATGATTTATTCGAAGTACCATGGTTTACAATACTGCTAATGATAAATTTTATACATGCATGTTCCAA
The DNA here is from genome assembly GCF_024139225.1 of Suncus etruscus. Lineage (NCBI taxonomy): Eukaryota > Metazoa > Chordata > Mammalia > Eulipotyphla > Soricidae > Suncus > Suncus etruscus. Next base: position 86,344,530 of record NC_064860.1, on the reverse strand, counting down.
TGCCATACTCACCATCAGAATGCCCTCTTTCCTGTTAAATAAATTTTTCCCCTCCTTGTAAATAGTTAGAACATGTTAATTTCAGTATGTATGCTAAACAAAAATATTTTGCATGGTCTGAGTAATTATACTCTAAAAAGGAAACTTTTTATCACTGGAGATGTTAGAAGTTGCAAAGGAATTTTCAGAAAAGAACAATTTGAAATTAGAAGCCAATTGTTGACTTCTCTATAAACTAATGTTAGGATCACCCCAGCTAAATTGCCACTTACTATATGGACCTGTGTTGATTCAATTCTGTGATTATTTCTTTTGTCCATTGTAAAAAGTCACTCATTGGATTAATGATTAGCATTTATTGTATTTTATAAATAGAGTATACTCAAAATCATGATTTTTAAAGCTTTCTTTTATTATTGCCTGCTTGTTCTTTGAGATTCAAGCTCCAATCTATCATGTTTCCTGATCCAAATTATTCTAGACCAATATTTACTACAATACACCATTTTCAATTTCTTTATTTTTGTAAGTAGATTTGAAGTATTCCTATCCGATTAAAAAACTACTCTAATGTCAAGTAACTACATGAATTTCTAAAAGACTTTTGTTTCCAGAATACCTATAATGTGTCATATAAGTTTACCAGGAGAATCTTAGACTAAATAAATTTTGATCTATTTCTTGAATTCTTTCTGTTAGTTCCACTATCAATTTTCCCTGAATGCTTCTTACTGGGATGTTTCAGTGAAACAGACAGAAAGAACATATCATCAAAATAGTTGATAATAGTTTGGTGGAAGATATACATACATTGATTTAATTTAAGGAACTGTTCATATTATCAGTAATTGTGTAGATGAATGAGTTCAACATCTGTATTGTTGGCCAACAATCTGGAGATCAAAATTAGGAAATGGCATGGCTTCAGTATAAATTAAGTCTGGTGAAGAAGTACTATTTACTCAAGGTCAGTCTTTAAATTCTATTTAGACTTTCTACCAACTAAATTAGGCTCCCCATGCCCACTTAATGGAGGGTAATCTGCTTTTTACAATTCACCATTATTAAGTAAAATTAAATCCAAAAAACTTCTTTCAAATTAACCTATAAAATGAACCATCACAATGTTCAATGTACAAAACTCCTTGATCTGCCTACTTGGCCAGACTTTATTCCTCAAATTTCTTATCATTCATTACCCTGCCATTATCTGCTCATACTAAAATCAAGTTGAGTAATAACTCCTGACTATTTTCTGTCTGCCTAATCTTCTCTAGGGAACCTGCTTATGCCTAGTTATTTGGAAACAAAAACAGGCAAGTGTTCAGGGTTTATTTCTTTTTTTGATGAAGGAATAAATCGTATTCAATAGTATTATAAAGAAAAAGTTTATGTCTGACATTCATACATTTTTTCAATATTATATTACTAAAATAATATCATTTTACAGAGGCAGATATATAGCATTCTGGATAAGACACTTGATTTGACCAAGACCACCAGAGGTCTATAACTGGTACCATATATGATACCCGAAATCTGCTAGGAGTGATTCCTAAGAAAATAGCCAAGAATACACCCTGAGAATCACCAGGTGGGTATACCTAAAGCAAAAGTATTAAAAGTTAGTAAAATTTACATAAAACAGTAAAATAATATGTTTTGGTTCTGACTTAACAAAATGATCTTTAACCAATAGGATTTCCCCTTACCCCATATCCCCCACTACATTGCATGTCCATCAGCATTTGACAAAGTCCAGAGATATTATAGGTCTTTATAATTGGTGGAAGCAGTGGAAATTCAAGGATAATACAAAACATCCTACAATAAAAATATAGTCCCCCAATATTGATTTATCATCAGGCATTAGTAACAATAAAGAAGTCATTGAAAAACCCTGGGTAAACAAATACAGCCCTTAATCTGTACCTTACAGTCAAGATCTGAAACACAAAGAATTTTTCTATTGCAGTTCAAGAAAATGTTTAAAAACACAAAAACAATCACACACACACACACACACACACACACACACACGAGTTATCTGGTGAAGCGAGAGTGCAGCCATCATTCAAAGAGGCCACTGCTATCTCTGAGCACAGTCAAGACCCCGTGATGGCACACAGAGAAGTGAAACCAGCAGAAAATGTGTCCACTCTGTGGCCAAGCATTTCTTTTAGTCACATTGTGAATGCCATCTAGTCCAGCCTTTCCAGAAAACAATGTAGATATACCTCAAAAAACTAGAAACTGAGCTTACATATGATGCAGCAATACCACTCCTAGAGATAAAAACCTTAGGAACACAAAAACACAATAGAAAAATGCCCTCTTGGGACTGGAGCTATAGCAGAGCAGATAGTGTTTGACTTGAACACAGCCAACCAAGGACAGACCATATGCCAGCTGCAATTTCTGAGTGCAGAGTCGGAGTCAAAAGTAACCCCTGAACACTTCTGTTGTGCCCATCCAAAAAACTGTCCTCTGTACTCGTATATTCATCACAGCACTATTTATAATAATCATAATTGGGAAGCACCCCAGGTTCCCAACAATCGATGAGTGGCTAAAGAAATTGTGGTACATCTACAGAATGGAATACTATGCAGCCATTAGGAAAATGAAGTCATGAAATTTGCCTATACATTAATGAAACTGGAAATTATTATGTTGAGTAAATGAGTCAGAGAGAGAGGAATAGATATAGAATAATCCTCACTCATCTGTGTGATGTAAAAAAAAGACAGTATAGCAATACTATCCAGAGACCATAGAGATGAGGATCAGGAGGACCAGTCCATGGAAGGAATCTTACCACAAAGAGCAGTATGTGCGATTAGATTAGAAGTGTCTACCATGACAATGATGGTTGGAACTTATCATTCTGGACAATAATTGGGTGTTGAAAAGGGATAAAGTGGCATGCATGCCATTTTGTTATTAACAGTGGTGCAAACTACAGTGTTAGAAAGGAAAGAAAGAGGAAGAGAGAGGAAGAAATTGAGAGAAGCAAAATGACAGTCCCAGAAATAGCAGGGTAGAAGTGAGAAGGATAAGGGGCCATTAATGGTGAGAAAGTTAACCTGGTGAAGGAAGGTGTGTATTCTAAGACTGAAACCTATCTATGAACAATTATTTTTCTTTTTGGGCCACATATAATGACTCTCAGGGGTTACTCCTGGCTATGTGCTCAGAAATCTCTCCTGGCTTGGGGGACCATATGGAATGCTGGGAAATCGAACTGCAGTCTGTTCTAGGTCAGTGCATGCAAAACAAATGCTACCACTTGTGTCACCGCTCCAGTCCCAGTATGAACATTTTATTACCATGGTTTTTAAATAGAGCAATTTAGGGGGGGGGATTAGCAAAACTTTGAGGTTATTTGGAGAATTGTAAGTAGTCCAATTTGGGCATTGAGAGGATAAATTTTAAAATATAAATCTTTAGGTTATTGTTTCTGAAGCTTTGGCATTTTATAACTATCTGAAAATCTGTTCAAACAAATTACTATAATCTATTTCATCAGTTTCTTATTGAGTATAATTAAAATGATGCCACCAGGGCCCAGGAGATAGCACAGCGGCATTTGCCTTGCAAGCAGCCTATCCAGGACCAAAGGTGATTGGTTCGAATCCCGGTGTCCCATATGGTTCCCCCGTGCCTGCCAAGAGCTAATTCTGAGCAGATAGCCAGGAGTAACCCCTAGCAACACCGGGTGTGGCCCAAAAACAAACAAATAAAAAATATGATGCCACTATTTTTTACTCCTAACAAATATCTGAATGATCTAAGGATACTGGTCACTGAGCCACACTTTAAAATATATATAATTATTTAAGCACCAGGATTATAAACATGATTGTAGTTGGGTTTCAGTTATTAAAAGAACACCCCCTTCACCAGTGCAACATTCCCACCACTAATGTCCTCCATTTCCCTCCTCCCTCTCTCTCCCCACCTTTATTCAAGACAGAGAGCCACACTTGTGTATGTAGGAATTCAATTTCTAGACAAGAAGAGGTTCACTAATCAAAATGATTGTAGAAATATCATCCAAATTGCCTCGTATAGGACCCTCTATATTATATAGAAATCAGTACAAAGAAACAAACCAATCGAAGGTCACTTCAAGGGTCACAGAACCCATTCATATCAGTAGCTCAGGAAGCCTGAGAGAAGTGTGGCGGTGTGTCTCTGTACATAATTTTCTGCTGGCCTCAGCTGTGCAATTATGGCTTGCCTGGCATTTGGTCTTAACCAGTTATGCACAACCTTGGGTTCTTTATAATGAATCTCCTGGGATAAACTCTAAAATGACTGACTGCATCTAGCTGACAGGCAGTGAGGACTGCACTTATTAAGTGGAACTAAGGTCATGAAATGAGGTGACAGGGCACAAAGTTCCCTTAGATAACCAAATCACTTTAAATTGTATTTCTTTTTGGAGAGAGAGAGAGAAAAGAGCAAGAGAGAGAGAGAGCAAGCAGAAATATTGCCTCTGGTCCTTCATCTCATTTTCCAAATTGTGATTAAAGGGTTGAATAAAATCCATACATCAAAAATGCCTTTATGCAATAACTCAAAATGTGAAGGGCCCGTCAAACAACTGATCTATTCTGGAATCACATATGATACTTCAGAATTCTAATAATCACACAAAATCACTCCAAACTGATTCAAATGCATTTTCAAAACCAATTTTCTTTTCCTGACTGAGAGTATTTCTTTATCTGATACAACAAGCTTTACTTACTGGGTAAGAAAAAGTGCTCCTTCTTAGGAACTGGTTCTACAATGCTTAGTCTTAGGAGTTCTTATCAACAGTCTAGAGTCCTGAATACTTAAAAATTAAATAAGTAAATAAATAAACAAAAAGCCTTTTCCTCTTCTGCATATCAATTCCTCCTGCCTAATAACCACTAAGCAAAAATAAGTACTAAAAAAAGAAATCAGGCAAATGGAACTTCATCAAATATGTCTGTTCTATTTTGATGTTTCAAGATTTTGTTTTTTTATTTAACTTCATTCCAATAAAGGAACTGCCTATATTTTACTAACTGGCAAGATAAACATCTTCTAACAAGGTAGCCTACCTTACACTTTATCACTTGCTTTATTCTCTTCAGAAATCTTATGATCTAGAAACCTTGTGTCTTTCAAAAAATTTTTAGAAAAACACATTGCTTCATTCCTGGCTCAGATTTATTTTTGGGCTCTTCAATGGACCATACAACACCAAGGATCAAGTTTGAGTCTCCTCTATACACAGCATATGATCCAGGCCACTGAACTTCTCTGTTCAGCCTGAAAAAAAACTAGTCTTAAAGTATATTTTTTTCTTCATTATTAACAGCTTTTCAGCATCGCTCCATGTTATAGTAGTTGTATATTCACTTCCTTCTACGCTGAGACTATCCTGCCAGACTATATGCTATGTATGTTAAAAACTAGAAAGTTATCTTATTATTGTAATTAAATTCACACATTATTTTAAATTCCAAGCTTAGGACTTTAAGTTAGAAGGAGACATAAAGGAAAAGCGGAAGGGCGGAAGGAAGGAAGGAAAGCAGAAAGGAAGGCAGAAAATGGCAGAAGGCAACTCCATTAATAGTGCAATTGAGCAGAAGAGTAATTTATCCAAAATTCTTGAATTTTTCTGTGCTGAAATAATACTAGAGGCGATTGTTCTGGCTGTTCAATGTAGAGCCAGTCCTAGAAATCTTAAATTAGTCCCGTTGAATGAGATCTCTAGGATGCACTGTCTTTTATCATTCTCCCCAGGCAGTTCCAATGTTAGTAGCCTTTGGGAACTACACCTCGAGAAGCTTTGCTAGTCAAGTTGTCCCTAATGAATTCTGTCAGGGTAAACAGCCTGCCCTTGTTGTCTAGATTTGCCAGCTGAGAGGATGAAGCGATGACAAACAGCAGCTGCTTCCAAGTCTGAAATGTCTGGGGAAACAAGCACAGGTGGTAAGAGATTTACCAACTTCTCCTAAGGCTCCAAGCATCAAGAGACCCATCTGCTATAGACATCCCTCACCCAGGCCATTTCCCTGTCCCCAGCTGTTGCCCTACTTTTTGGGACAGCTCCTCAGTCTCTAGTGCAAAAGTCTTTTTGTGAGAGATGAACAGTCTCCACCCATCCCATTCATTTCTTGAAGCCTACCTTACTCTGTGACTACATTTAAAAATAGGCACGAGAAGGAGGTAATCAAAATCAAGTGAAACTATTCAGATAGGATTAGAAAATAGCAAGAGGTCCAAGAGCAGATAGATCTCTTTCTCTTTTTGTAAGAGTACAGAGCAAAAACCTCAGACAGAGGGAGAAGGCATATACAGTCATATACTACTTAAGAAAAACTACATTACCAGAGGCACCTTGATTACTGGATTTCCACCCTCCAGAGCAGTGAGAGAATAAATATCTGTTGTATCAACTACCTATTTTATCTTCCTTTTAAAATTATAATATCTGTATTTAAGCACCATGATTACAAACATGATTGCAGTTAGATTTCAGTCATAAAAAGAACACCCCTATTCACCACTGCAACCTTCCCACCACCAATGTCCCCCAACTAAAAACCCATAGATGAGTGAGACTTTAGGCATATACTTTAGGAAAACAAAAACACAATACAAAAATGCCTTCCTCACACTTATATTTATTATATATTCATTTACAATAACCAGAATCTGGAAACATCCAAGATGTCATTCAACAACTGAATGGCTAAATAAACTGTGGTGTATACACACAATGGAATATTATGCAACTGTCAGGAGAGATGAAGTCATGACATTTTCCTATGCATGGATGAACATGGAAATGCTGAATGAAATAAATCAGAGGGAGAGAGATAGTTTATCTTTCTTTATGGAAGCCCAAGCAGACCAATATTCCTGTTGTCAAAGCCCATGTAAACATCCCTCATTCTTGCGTTCTTCCCTCCAGGCACCAAAACAATTCTACTCCACCATTCAACTTTCATGGTTGTGCTCTGTTATGCTCTGAAGAGTTGAGTGAATAGTGCATTTCTTGCTATGCATGTTTCCCATTTCCAGTATGTTTCCCATTTCCAAAACCATTACATCATCAAAACTTATAAGATATCCCATTATGATTCAAGAACCCTCTAGAACTTGGAAATTCAGAGATGGTCAGAGTTACCATAAATACTCCTTGAATCAAAGGTGGATTTCAAAGAAACTATATCCTGTTTTCAAATTTTTGGGAATCAAGCCTATATCACAGAGATGAAGGTAAGCATCAGATCCACTATTGTATTATTATATTACCTTTAAGTAGAGTTCTTTAAATAAAACTTCTAATAAAAAGAAAAAAAATAGCAACACCAAAAAAGAATGAGTTATAGCTGATGAAAATATTTATTTGAAAATTTTAATTCTAAAATTAAAAATTATTTTGATTGCAGAAAAACAATATTTAGAAATTTCAGAATGGAGCACTTGGTAAATAATATATTTCAGTGCTTTTTGTTTGTTTGTTTGTTTTGTTTTGGGTTTTTTGGGGCCATACTCAGTGACACTCAGGGGTTACTCCTTGCTATGCGCTCAGAAATTGCTCCTGACTTGGGGGACCATATGGAACTCTGGGGAATCTAAAAGAAGTCTGTCCTAGGTCAGCCACATGCAAAGAAAACGCCCTACCTACAGCTGTGCTGTCGCTCCAGCCCCTTTTGTGTGTGTTTTTAAAAATATGTTTGAAACTGTATTTTCAATTTTTTTAGGTGCCATAAGTTACATACTAGTAATATTGTCCCAGAAACGTTTCAAGGCCTCTTGCCACCCTATCTTCCATCCAAACTACTTGACAAACTCAGTTATGTAACTCTTTTCTCAGTGAAGAGAAGTTTAAAGGTTATCAACTAGTTAATAATATATTTGAATAATCAGATCTACATGATTCCAAAAAATTATATTTAAAAATAAAATCATTTTCACTCTTTTCTGCCTTTGTATTCTTTTACTGATTTGCCACTCTCCCCAGCTTTTATGAAAGAACGCTTCAAAAAATACTTATTTTCTTAACACATTTTATTTGTTTGTTTTGTTTTGGGGCTACAACCTGTGATGCTCAGGGGTTACTCCTGGCTCTGCGCTCAGAAATCACTCCTGGCTTGGGAGACCATATGGGACACCAGAGGATAGAATTTCAGTCCGTCCTAGATCAGCACTTGCACCACTGCACTGGCCCCTATTTTCTCTAACACTTTTAAGAGTTAAGTGGTCCTGACCATATTATATTGCAAACTGACCATTTTTAAACTTTTTTCATGTACCCAGTATTTATTTAGCTAACTTAGAGATAGCCTTTCCCTACTAATTGTTCAGATGTCTTCAAATTATGCCACTATTCTAAGGAGAATATAGATTTGCTACCAGCTCTGGTTTTAGTAAATGAAAAGTACTTAACACAAGCTCAATTTATTTTATTTTATTTTTTTGATTTTGGGGGCCACACTCAGTGTCACTCAGGGGTTACTCCAGGGTATGTGCTCAGAAATTGCTCCTGGTTCGGGGGACCATATGGGACTCCAGGGGATGAACCACGGTCAGTCCTAGGTAAGCCCTGCCAACGCAAAGGTCTTACCACTCTGTGCCACTGCTCTGGCTACACATGCACAATTTTTATTCTGAAATAGTCCCTTTCATGAAAACCTGATGCTTAAATAGCTATTATTTTGAATAAATACTGAGTTAAAGCTTTTGCTAAGGATTTAGCATATTTCAAATTTATTACTTCTATATTTATTCTCATCCACAATAAGTTCCTTCTTTTTCTTTACAAAGATTACATGTAACAAGTAAATCTCAACTCCACTTTAATAAAAATAAAGTCAATAGTTAGAGAAATTTAGTATTTTTGAAATACAAACTGTCGATTAGTACTTTGTTAAGAAATAATAGGGAACACGAAAAGACTGAGAAAACTTGCAAAAACTCAATCCAAATAATAGTAACATAAATATATGAGAATAAAAAATAAGGGAAGGGTAGGAGGAAGAAAGGAAGGAAGGAAGGAAGGAAGGAAGGAAGGAAGGAAGGAAGGAAGGAAGGAAGGAAGGAAGGAAGGAAGGAAGGAAGGAAGGAAGGAAGGAAGGAAGGAAGGAAGGAAGGAAGGAAGGAAGGAAGGAAGGAAGGAAGGAAGGAAGGAAGGAAGGAAGGAAGGAAGGAAGGAAGGAAGGAAGGAAGGAAGGAAGGAAGGAAGGAAGGAAGGAAGGAAGGAAGGAAGGAAGAAGGAAGAAAGGAAGGAAGGAAGGAAGGATAAATATAAGTATATAATATATGAATGTTATAAAGGACCCTAACAGACATATTTTGGAACTTTTAAACACTATTTATTGACTATTCTTAGAAAAAATTTTCATATTTCCCAAGCCTTATGTATTTACAAAGAAAATCTAAATAAGGTATAGTTTTGCAGTAACAAGAAGATATAAAAATGAATTAGTTTTAATTCTTTATACTACTTAATGGAGGATTATTTCTCTTTTTATTAGACTTTAAGAAAAAATGAGAAAAACAAATGACAAAACAATTTATTAGTATAAATCTACTGAGTTAGACTATTTTTAATTTTAAATTTTAAAAATTTAATTTTTTTTAAATTTTTTAAATTTAAATTTAAATTTTAAATTTTTATTTTAAAATATTTTTTAATATTTTATTTAAACTCCTTTATTACAAACATGATTGTGGTTGGGTTTCAGTCATGTAAAGAAAATGCTCCTTCACCGGTGCAACATTTCCATCACCAATGTCCCAAATCTCCCTCCTCCCCACCCCACCCCTGCCTGTGCTCTAGATAGGCTTTCTACTTCCCTCCTTCATTCACGTTATTATGATAGTTCTCAATGTAGTTATCTCTTTAACTGCACTCACCACACTTTGTGGTGAGCTTCATGTCATGATCTGGATCCTCCAGCTCACCTCACCTTTGCCTCTGAAAATTATTGCAATAATGTCTTTTCTTTTTCTTGAAACCCATAGATGAGTGAGACTATTCTATATCTATCTCTCTTCCTCTGACTATTGAAATAAACATTTTAATGTACAAAATAAAATTGCATAATAAACTTTCTGAGTCTCAACAGAAAGTTGCTCAGACCAAGAAACAAGCATGGTTCTTGCCCCCTAACATATAACCTAGTTCATTAGACAATAAAGAAATTTTATCTTGGGGCCGGAGAGATAGCACAGTGGTAAGGCATTTGCTTTGCATGTGGCAGGCGTGGGACAGACTGGTTCAATTCCTGGCATCCCATATGGTCCCCCAAGCTTGCCAGGAGGATTTCTGAGCACAGAGCCAGGAGTAATCTCAGAGTATCGCTGAGTATGGTCCAAAAACCAATCAATAAATAAATAAACTGCTAAAAATTTAAAAACACAAAATGTTATCTAATTTATTTCATTGAACAGCAGTAGGTAGAAAGTGTGCATTGTTTGAAGAGGGTTTCTAAGCTCGCATTTGCATCATACAGTTGCCATCGGGTTTAAAACCAAATTGTAAACTCTTAAGAGTTTCTACTGAATGTTCAGAACAATTAAGGAATTTAAATAAAATATTTTCCCATTTTCTTTCTATGAAGGATGGAAAAATACAAATTTATCTGGCTTCAGAATTTTCATAAACTTGTAATTTATTTTAATTTTTGTGGCTGCAGGCAATTTGGGTAATAAGGTTGAAATTAGGCAAAGGGAAGCAGTCAATTCTGGTAATTAATTATTTTTGTTAGAAATTTATGTTGTATTTCTAATTCTGCCATTGACTTATTAGATTGCATTATGTTAAGCAAGATAGTGTTTCTTTGTCAGGCAGTCTGTGGGTGGTGTATTATATTTTTTTCAAATGCCTTTTTATTGTGATAGGGAACTACTATGGATACTTAACTAGATTCAAAATATATGTATGTTTCCTTTATCTTTATGAGTTGTCCTCTTTTACTCTTCTGAGCTTTCTAGCTAACTCTTTGTACTATATTTATTTTCCTATAAAAGAATTCAACCCATCTGGCAGTTGCTTGCAAAGAATTGAAGAGGTTTAAGAAAATTCCCTAGCAAAGTGGCATCTAGATTTATGCCATCTATGACAGAAATATAATTACTATGTTAACATAAATATGACCCTTCTGAAATGACAAAATGTTTTCAGGTTTCACCAATTATTTCGGATATTATAAATGATGGTAGTTCTTTCAATGGAACCTTCATTTTCCAGCTTCTTCATGAGATAGTTTATATCAGATCTTAGATGAAAAACCATTGTTATTTTTTTGACATAAATCTAAAATAATTATAAAAGAAAAGCTTACAATGTACAAAGGCACTTCTTTCCTTTGCCCAAGACAGCTATCCTCTGCTTTCCTTTCTTCACTCTTCATTAGGCAGTCAAACTACAACATTCACTGACTGCTTGCTTTGCTGGGTTTAACTATTTAATTTTTATGATTTAAAAGCCTTTCTCACAATAACATTTTTTATCATTACTCATACACTGTAGCACAATATTCCTTGAAAAGACTTATAAGAATAAATTAAAGGCGAGATGCTCAGCGTACATATTTTTCATCACTGTACTCAGTGATGGGCGAAAGCATAAGTAGAGGAAATTGATGAATTGAAGAAGCAAAACAGATGGTAAAACTGCATTCAAGTGCCAACACACTCCAGCCTGCAGCCTGCTCCAAATTCCACTAAGGCCAGAGACATAGTGAAAGTGATACCAGGAGCTTGATCCAGCAGTAAAGGCCTATAGTCCCCATGGGTCCTTAAAAGCAGGCTTCCTGACTCCAGCACATGTAGCACTATGCACAGCCATATTCCATTGAAATGCTGTGTTTTCTGACCTCCAGGAAGTTTGTTTGTTAAAGCATATGGTCTTTTACAAGGGAATAAGAGACATTACTAAATAACTGTCAAAAGGATGGAGATAGATGAACATAGAGAAAATAACATGCTTCTCTTTTATAAGGCTATAATTCTTTTCCTGCTTGCAAATATTTTTTTCCTTTGTATTTGAATTACTCCTGTGTGGTAATCAACCCACTAATCTCTCAGAATGGCATAGATAATTAAAAATAGTCTTATGTTTAATAAATCTGCTTGTTGATTTATCACTACTTCAATCTTCCGAGAAAACCATTGAAAAACACTATGCAGGTGATAAGAATACTTATATTAAAATATATTCATATATAAATATATGTTATATATAAATATATAGTGTATCTTTAAATATAAAAATATAAAGCAGATTGAGGTAACACTGAAGAAAACATAATAGGGTTTAAATGGTTATAAACTGTTTTCAGGAATCTCAAGAATTCAAGAAAAAATATAGGAATTAGTGCCAAATCTAAATACTACTGATTTTTAAATCACCATCTCTAGTCATCTTGTGACAAAATTGCAGTTACTATTTTGTTCCCCTTTGGGAAATTGGATATAAACTAAGTCTCACTTTAATATTCATCACTTTATCCTCAAACCAAATTTGGATAGTTAATTAGAATGATTTAAAATTACTAGTTTACTGGATGTTGAACAGAGACAAAGAGATAAGCGTGGTACCCCTTCCTTCATTAACAATAGTACAAAACACAATGTCTAAAAAAGAATAAAAAAGGAAAAGAAAAAGAAAGAGATAGAGAGTTCAATGGGGTAGGTGGAGGGGAAATAAAATGCCTGCCCAGAGATAAGCAGGGAGGAAGGAAGGAGGGAAACTGAAAGCCTTGGTGGCAAGAAATGTTCTGGGGTAAAAGGTGGGTGAAGTGTGGTGTACACTGTCAGACTGAAACTCAGTCATGAACAATTTTGTAATCACAGTGTTTAAATAAAAGGGAATATAAAAGATTGCTAGCTTACTCATGGACCTACCAGCCTTGAAGCTGATGGCCCTTCAGAGAGGGGAGGACCACACACACACACACACACACACACACACACACACACACACACACAACACACACCGTATAATTCTCACCATGCAAGGGCTCAGCTTTACTGCTTTTCTACTGATCTCTACAGAGACTCCTAACAGCCAAAAAAAAAAAAAAAACTCCAGGTATGCTGGTTTTCTCCCTGGCATCTCCAGGGACAGTTTGTTGTTGCTGTTGTTGTTTTATTTTTTAAAAATTAATTTCATTGCAACCATTGTGATTTACGAGGTCCTTCATAGTTTGTTTTCAGACATACAATGAATCAGGGTCAATACCACCACCGTTGTCCACATCCCTACACCAATGTTCTCCAAGTGCATCCCGTACCACTCCCCTTGCTCCCTAGCCTGCCACAGTATAACAGGACCATTTTAAGTTTAGATTGTTTGGGTCTCATCATTCCATTGTTGTTGCCTTTGGATTGGATATTTGGTCCTGTCTTTTTTTTTCTTTAATTCTAATTTCTTTAAGCACCATGTTTATAAACATGTTCATAGCTGGGTTTCAGCCATAGTATGCACACTCCCTTTCACTAGTGCAACACCCACCACCAATGTCCTCTTTCCCTCCCCACCTATCACTTGACTGTCTTCAAAGCAGTCAGGCCAGGCCAGGCCACTTCTCTTCATGCTTCTATATTTCCAGAAGTCCCTGTAGCCACATTCACAATCCAGACTTCCACCGTGGCTGTACAAGCAGCCAACCCATAGACTCTTCTAACTTTTGAAAGAGAGGTCTAACCAGCTAAATCCATGGATAACCAGACTTGCAGTTTTTTGGAGAACAACCTCTATGAACAACCGCTGTTGCCATATGGGCTTATTAAATCAAGCTCCACAGATCCTCAAAATCAAGGACTGCACTGAAGCTTTTGTGGTCTTGCTAAATCCCCATAATATTAATATTTCCAAGTAGGAATACACACAATTCAATGTGAAATTGTCATAAAATTCGTAAAATCTCAAAAACCAATAACAGAAAACTCCAAAAGCAATATACAGCTTAGTAGATCTTCAGTCAATGACATAATAACCGTATTGGGATATCTGACAATTTTCATACATTTTCTAATATAGTTTTTTTTGTTTGTTTTGGTTTTGGGGTCACACCCAGCAGTGCTCAAGGGTTACTCCTGGCTCTATGCTCATAAATTGCTCCTGGCAGGCTCAGAGAACCATATGGGATGCCAGGATTCAAACCACCATCCTTCTGCATTCAAGGCAAATGCCCTACCTACATGCTATTTCTCCGGCCTCAGTTTTATTTATAATTTATTTACCATTTATCTGTATCAAACAATATTAAGTAAATTATTTCTAGTTTTAGGGAGAAAGGCTTCAAGGAGGTTGGGAAACTGATGAAAAAAATGGAGAAAATGTTACTCTGGGGCCGGATAGATAGCATGGAGGTAAGGCATTTGCCTTTCATGCAGAATGTCATCGGTTCGAATCCCGGTGTCCCATATGGTCCCCCGTGCCTGCCAGGAGCAATTTCTGAGCATGGAGCCAGGAATAACCCCTGAGCACTGCCGGGTGTGACCCCCCCAAAAAAAAACCACAAAAAAAAAGAAAATATTACTCTGTTGATGGTATTAGTATTCAAAAATTGAGTACAAGATATAACTGTATTACAAATAACTAAACCACAGTGTCTAAAATAAATAAATTTATTTTAATAAAGACTACTAGTTTATGAGCAGAGTAGACAGAGAGTATCTCTTATAGGTCATTACATTCTCTTACTTAGATTTTATTGATACACGGTAGCATGTTTTTACATAGAAAAATGTTGCAATGCTAAAAGTGATAGTCTGTACATTAAGGAAATATTCATTTCGTTTTGCTTCTCTTATTATATTCCAGATAATGCTCATCAGTGTAAGAAATCATTTAGGTCATTCTCAGCCAATAAGGACAGTGATTAGCAGTGTTTCTCTTGTTCTTCCGGGTCAAGGATTATCTAAATCCCCACAACATGTTCTCAGGATTCTTCAAAGTCTCCTGGAAGTCCTAAGGGTGTCCACTGCTGCATATGGCAATGCTCAGAGAATCATGCAGTACTGAAGATATAACCAGAGTCTGCCACATGTCTTAACCTTATGCTTCCTCTGGCCCAGAATGATGTATATTTCAATAATCTAACTTTACTATGTTATATTAGAACAAGAACATCATCCAAGTCAATATTTTCAAAAGTAAGTTTCAAAATATTTCAAAAGTAAGGGGAACTGCAATGAAATGAGAATGAGGAAGAAAATGGGGGAACATAAAATCTTTCTGGGAATGGAAGATCTACTCTATATGCCTCGTGTGCATATTTTAAAACCCTACAGGCCTATGAAGACTCTGGCATTCTGTGCAGTAAAAAAAATTAATTATAAAATGAGAGTATAAAAAGAAGCATTTATATGTAATTGTGTCTTAGATCTCAGGTCTAGTTTCTTACTGAAAATAATCTTTTATCTTTGATGAGCTATTAATACCAAGTGTCAAGTATCTTCATTTATTAGTGCATCTGCTCATACTGGAAATTCCGACCAAGGAAAGCTTCTTTCATCATTTTTCTTCCTGGTAAATCAAACAAAAACAAAAATGAGCATAATAATAACTTCTTTCATGAAACTTACTGCCCCAAAATTGCTGATTAAACACAGCATTTAAATTGTGTAATAGGCAAGTAAGTTGGTTACAGAAGGGACATGAGAAAAGGAGTTTGAGGACTAGGAGAAAGTGGTCATTTGCTTGGGGATATGAAATTAAGAGAAACATTGTAAAACAGGTGCTATCCATGGGAAGAAAAAGCTATTTCAGACAAGAGAAGTAATACAAAACAAAATTATGTGTCTTGTATTCTCATATTCATGTTTGACTCACAACAAATATGTATTTATTATATATAAGCTATATTTTTCCCAAACTATAATTTGTGAACTCATCATGCCCAATTAACACATCATAATTTGAGTTCTTTATTCATAAGGTTTCTTTCTGCCTATGAGGGCTTATTCCATAATTTTGTCAATACAATATAAGGAATATTTCTGAGAATGAGGTGACTGATATTATTGTTTCTTTTTCAAGTGTAGGAATAAACGTAATGAAGTGTTCTGCCCGTGGATTTTGAAATGACTTTTTGAACTTCTATGGTTTTCAGTGACTGTCATGTTTCAACTTAGTTTCTTCTTTACACTAAAGAATTGAGTTTCAGATAAGCTCAGTCATAGATTTACCATCAAACTTGAACTAGTGTTTGTGAATCTCACTTGAAGGCTGTTAATTTTCTGGCAACGAACTAAATTTTTTTCAACAGCATTTATATGACCATGCCAAAAATTTTGGCAGGCACTCTGCAAGATTGATACCTTGAGAAATGGTGACACTATAATTTGGCAGAATGAAATTTTAGAGTCAAAAATTCTGACTAGAAGATTAACAAATGCATTTGGTAAGTATGGGATCACATAGCTTGGATTTTATCCACTTGCAGTACATGAGTACAAACCGAAAAAGCCAATTCCACACTATTCTGGAAAATGACTTCCTTAATGCAGTGGCATATAAGATAGAGCAGCTGTGTATTTGGCTTTCTGAAATAGCCTCTTGTAAAGAAGAAATATTTTATTTGATATGCATACATAATGGTGAAGACAGCTGCTGTGTGGAGTTGTGTGCCAAACTTAGATGTGGAAGTGATCAAGATGTTTAGAAAGTTAAATCTCTGGTTATGTTTTTCATTGTTTTTTTTTTTATTGTTTCTTGGTTGTGGTTGAGTAGTTATACATGTACATTTCTAGTCTCTGGAGAAATCAGATATGTATCATAAATGAGACAACTGGCTAAAAAGGGGGGGATGCATTGGCTCTTTAAACAGATAGCATGACATCTTGATTTTATAGGAGTTGCTAAAGCATTAAAATCCTTATTATTTATAGGAGTTAAAAAATTCTACTAAAGATGTGATTTTTGTTTAATATAATAATTACTAAGGCCGTCCAATTCAATCATTTTACACACTAAAAGCCTTAGTTTTGAAGATATGAAGGGTCAGGCTCATACAGAAATAAGGGAATATAATTTTTCCAAACTCCAATGATGCTAAATGGACTGAAGACAGTTGGGTGTTACTGAGCTCAGGTGCTTACCACCAAAGCTGTATTTATTATGTCTCTAGAGACCCTGAACTCAAATTAGTATTTTACTCCCAAGTTCTGCATGTAATATATAATAATTATTTTTATTCTCTGTTCTGAGTAATTGATCTTTACTATCTCTTTCTATGTTTATCTAGTGCTCATTATAACTCATGCAATATATTATAAATAAAATTGCTATTTTCAGGGTGCTTGAAAACCTCTATATTTGCATTATATATTATCATATAATTTTAAAATATATTAAGAACTATACTGAAAATGAACTATGTGTAATGAGAAAATAATTACTGGGGGATCTATTCCCCTTTATGAATGATCCCGAAGCACAAAGCCAGGAGTAAATTCTGAGTATGGTCAAGTATAGCCCCCCAAAAAACAAAAAAAATGAAGTGCTAATATTTTATTTTAGATTTGATAGTCACAAAAGGCTGCCTCAAGTAACTTAATGTATAAAAGGACATATAAACCTGAATTGAAAAACTAAGTTAGTCTTACAGAGAGTAGAATTAAAAATTCTTTGTAAAATTAATGTATTAACAGAGATCACAGTATGTTTAAGTCACCACAGAGGCAGTTCTAATAGAAAGTGAAAAGTCTTTGGTGACAGATTATCAATTTTGAGAGATTCTAGGAACCAAATCACAGAAGGTCTTATAGGTGACAACAATGGGTCTAACTTTTACTTAAAATTAATTAGAAAATTTTAGAATTATTTCAATAGGAATATTAACAGAACTCTATGTGATAAATTTGCTTGGAAAATTTGGGGAGGGGGCTTTGATTTTAGAGTTACTCCTGGCTCTGCACTCAGAAATTACTCCTGGCAGGCTCAGGGAACCATATGTGATGCTGGGGATTGAATCCAGGTCTGCCATGTGCAAGATGAATGCCTACCCACTGTGCTATCACTCTAGTCCCAAATTTGTTTAAAAAATGTTTTTAAATATGTTTAAAATTTTCAGCATTTCTTATCAGCATTTGATAATCACTAAAGTTAGTCCACATAATATGTTGTGAAAATTTCCATCAACAAATTTTAACTTAAAGCACCTTCTGAAGATTATTGTACAATTTCTACATGTATGGAGGCCCAGCATCACAGTACAACCTGAAAGATACTAAGTTTTCACACGATGAGATATCAGAAACTCATCACTCTACAAATTACCTACATATTGCCTCCTTCTCCAAGAACAAAATATTACAATTCTCGCCATGCCTGCAATATTATCTCACCTATCTTCTGGCATTTTTATATTTTTGTGACTTTGGCACTTTTATATATGTAAGGGATACTTTTTTGACACTAATGAAGAAATAAATGGATGAATGAATTTTAAAAATAGGAACAAAATTTTTCTTTCAACAGAGTATCCTAAATACTGTATTTTCTAGAAATGATCAAATATAAATAAAAATAGAATTTTTATTTTGGTATAGTTATTTGGAATAGTTATTTTCTTTGTTTTGCTAACTTCAATTACCAGGTGATTTATTAGCATGGCAATTTTTAGAATTTGGGTCCTTTTATTTTTTTAACCAAATCTTCATTGTTATCACCTAAATGAAATTTTCAATGACTAATCACTGGTTGTAGAATACTTCAATTTCAAATTCAAATATAAGATAGTAGATTATTTGCACATTTAATACACTGTCCACCTTTTGAAGTTCTCCTAGAACTTGACTGTGCTTTTTGAGATTTTTTATTTGACCTCCCTTACTCTACTCAACTTTTATTTCTGGAATAAAAGAGGTATCCAATAATAATGCAATTAACAGCCTCACAAAGCCTGACCAAATCAGTCTGTTGACATGGAGTGCTTAAAATTAATATTCATATTAAATTTTGGGAGTTTATTTATTTTGTTGTGTTGAGTTCTACCTCTGGAATTCATTTGACTCTGAGATAACACACATGATCAGGGGAGAAAATATAGAATACATATGAACTAGACAGTTTATTTTAAGCACAAGCCAAAGACATTATAACACACATGATCAGGAGAGAAAATATAGAATACATATGAACTAGATAGTTTATTTTAAGCACAAGCCAAAGACATTGAAGCTACCACAATTACCTTCTTAAATAATGTATGTGACAAATTGATAATCAGATCAAAATCTGACTATCAAAAGCAAAATATCAAAAATATTTTAATAACAGGACTGATGCTGGTCTGTATTGTAAGTAGCATAAAAGCTAGAAATTAAAGGTAATTTTTATTTTGTCTCATATCCATTGTATGATGCTCATAGCATCACCTATTTCTTACCTTTTTATGGAAAAATCTATTTGTATCCTTAGTCATTTCTTGTTGATTGTAATAGTGCCATTATGTACTAGTAATGATTTGAATCCACATATATTTAAGATTTTATTACTATTAACTCAGTAAGTTATATTTATTTATGAATGTTATTTTTATATAGGAAAGTTTTAAAGACCTAAAAAATTCTCAAGAGAAATTCTAAAGTTTATATCTTAATTTGTGGGTTTTTCACATTATACTATTTACAATATGTACCAGACCAGTCTGGGAGTGAGAAAACACTCTTTCCTAGTGTCTCTCATCAAACCATCTATACTTACTTCAGAATTCCAAATCTGAAGTAGAGAATTATAGCAAGATTTTTTTCTCTTCTGGAACACTATTTGTTTTTAATATTGGGACAAGTATGATATCCTGAATCTAGTAGATTTGTTGCTAAATAACTGATTGCTTAATCTTCAAAGCATTCCATTTTTAAATAGATGTTACTTAATATTATTATTTGAATACTTTTCAGCTGTTTGTTAATATCCTTCAGATTATTATATCTTCATAGAATCTGAAATAAGAGCAACAATTCCTTTTTGTAATTAACTTGATTTAATTTTAACAGGGTCACAAAAAAGAATGACCTCTCCTAGTCCTTGTCTTAAGATATCTCTGCGTTAGATTCTAAGAACATCTGACTTGGTGGATTTCTTAATACATATTAACTACAATGACCAGTACTGGTTCCACAAGTAAATAGAGAAATGTTATAAAGTAGTTTTCACACATATTCATAATCTATGTTATTTCATCACTGCTTTTTGCTGGTTTAGTAATAAACTGCAGTCAAATTAACTGAGAACTAAATCTAAACCTTCCATACTCCAAATACATATTCAATAAATAATTAAATAAATAATAAATAAATGTATTCTAATAAATGATGAGACTCAAGTAAATATTGACCTGTTTTAAGGAACTCAATGAAAATCTTAAATAATTACAGGAATTCAAATGTCTTTGAACCAGGTGTTAAAACCCTGTTGATATTATTTACTTATTTTGGGGGGATCCACACCCAGTGATGCTTACGGGTTACTCCTCGCTGTGTGCTCAGAAATCATTCCTGGCTTTGTGTACCAAATGTGGCGCCAGGGAATCAAACAGTGCCTTACTGCTTGCTCCATTTTGAAAGCAGAAGAGTTATGGCTTGGGAATCAACACATATTTTGAATTACTAGTGTCTTTTGTGAGTTGTGAGGATGGAAATAGAAAGATACACTATTATGTTTTTTTTATTTGGTTATTATTTATTTCTCTATTCTCAGAAATTCAGTGTGTCTGGTATCTAGTAATCAATACATTTTAATGATACTGATTGACTATGGTTAAAGAAGAAATAAATAGTCAAATTTTTCATACAACATTTCAAAGAAAATATATGTTAGTGTTAGAATATTTTGTTTTATAAACAGTAATAGAACAGAAATAAAACTATGCAAGAATGAAAGAAGACAGGACTTCAACAGAACTATAGAAAATATTTACAGGAGAAAGTAATATTTCATTAGTGAAGAATAAAGTTCACACATATGATTAGAGATAAAGAAAAAGATTTTCACATATATCATGAGAAAAGAAACTTACTTACTGGGAAAGATTTAATTACAAGGAAATGTGAATATAGAGAGAAAAACAAACCTGTTTTATCCATGGAAAAAAGGCAAAAAAAAAAAAGATAAAAATTGTTTCAAAATTCTAAAGAAAGAACATTTTTGTTGTTGTTTTGGGGCCACACCTGGTGACACTCAGGGGTTACTCCTGGCTATGTGCTCAGAAATTGCTCCCGGCTTGGGGGACCGTATGGGACTCTGGGGGATTGAACTTCTGTCCGTCCTAGGCTAGCGTTGGCAAGGCAGACGCCTTACCGCTCGGCGCCACTGCTCAAGCCCCTAATAAACAGAACTAAAATACAGACAATCACGGAATAAGGGAGAAGAGAAGAAAGTGAAATTGTTCAACAGTTCATAATTTATCACACAAGTCATTCTCATTTTCATATTTTGTAAGGTGCAAGTTAAAATGGTAACAGGTGATAATCTCTTAAACCTAAGAGATATGCATAGCATCTGGTCTTAATCTAAAGGTAGAAATCTATACAGTTACTGTTACTATTTTAAAGGCAGAAAAATTTTCAGACTGAAATAAAATTCTACACTTCGCATTTCTATATAAAATCCTCCAAATTGTAGTTTGAGAATGTTTTAACTTTTATAAAAAATGTATATGGCTAGCTATTATATTCACTTACAGTATCATATAATTGTTGACACCTAGCATTTATATGATATATGTCAATTAAACCTCATTTGTTTAAAAAGTGGGTCTGGGTTCAGGAGTTAAATACAGGGGCTGTATGTGTTATATGACCAAATCTAATTCAATTCCTAGCACTGTATGAAGTCCCCCAATCAACTCTAGTTGATCTCTGAACACAGAGGTAAGAAAAAATACTATAAACCACCAGGTGTGGCCCAAAAATAAAACAAAGGAACAAATAAAAACCCCATACAATAGAAGTCAATACAAATACAGACAAAAAATAATGCTTGTGCAGAACCTGAGAACTATTTAAGAGAACTGAGTTTATCAAGAGTAGAGGAATAGTAAGAGGGAATAGAGTATCCTGAGACAGTAGTGGTGGAAAGAGAACATGTAGGAGAATATGGTGTTGGAATATTTTGGGCATGAAACCACTACACATTAATATTATTATAAATCACATTGCTTTAATGTTTAAAATATAGTATATAATGCATACCAACCTGTATTTATAAAATGAAATATTAAGAAAATATATTAATGTATATTGCATAATATTATGTAATAATATTATGTAAAATAAAATTGCATTAAAACCATCTAACATATTTTATGTTTAATAAATATGATACAAGTCTAATATTTTGGAGTTCACAACCTGTTTGGTTGTCAAAAACAAGACTGAGTAGTGAATGAGAAAAATTTTATTTATATTTTTATCAATAAGTATCCTACATGATGATATAAAAAAGTTAGATTCTGGGGTTTGAGTGATGGCACAGTGATAGGGTGTTTACCTTGCATGCCTCTGACCCAGGACTGACTGCGGTTCGATCCCCCCTGGGTCCCATATGGTCCCCCAAGCCAGGAGTAACCCCTGAGCCTCACCAGGTGTGGCCAAAAAAAAAGTAAGAAGCTATGGACTAATAAGTATGATTACCTAATCTACTTTTGGTAATATGCAAAAGCAAATTAATAAACACAATTAAGATAAAAGGCACTTAAAGACACAAACACCCAAACCAAAACATGTTAGTTTTAATTTTGTTTCAGGGTCACCAGTTTTAAAAAGCTATTCAGAAAGTATTCTGGAATATTGTTAGAAAATTGAAAATTGTGAAGATTGGTAGAATAATGAGAGGCTTTGCTGTTTTTTCTCTGGAGAACTCTTATAAGCACAACCAAGAAAATTATGAACAAAAGAAACGGAAAGGCATCAGAAATGACTAAAGAAACTGTGGTACATATACACAATGGAATATTATGCAGCCGTCAGGAGAGATGAAGTCATGAAATTTTCCTATACATGGATGTACATGGAATCTATCAGGCTGAGTGAAATAAGTCAGAGGGAGAGAGAGAGAGACGCAGAATAGTCTCACTCATCTATAGGTTTTAAGAAAAATAAAAGTCATCTTTGCAACAATCCTCAGAGACAATGAGAGGAGGGCTGGAACTTCCAGCTCACTTCATGAAGCTCACCACAAAGAGTGGTGAGTGCAGTTATAGAAATAACTACACTGAGAACTACCATAACCATGTGTATGAATGAGGGAACTGGAAAGCCTGTCTGGAGTACAGATGGGGGTGGGGTGAGATGGAGGAATATTTGGGACCTTGGTGGTGGGAATATTGCACTGGTGAAGGGGAGTGTTTTTTACATGACTGAAACCTAATCACAATCATATATGTAATCAAGATGTTTAAATAAAGGAAAAAAAAAGAAATGGTCCCAAATCACCAGTGAAAAAACATTTTTATCCATTTGATAGATTTACTGATTTAACTTTAATTGGTTCTTATAATCTCAATTCTTTCTGCAAATAGTAATCAGAGGTGATAGTAAACCAACACATTAATGACTACATAGATATTCTTTCCTATAAAGTCACATAAATTGAGGCTGAAGTGGTAGCACAGTGGTAGGGAGTTTGCCTTGCACTCAGATGAACCAGGGCAAACATGGTTTCAATCCCTCGCACCCCCTATGCTCCCCACGCCTGCCAGGAGAGATTTCTGAGCTCAGAGCTGGGAGTAATCCCTGAGCACCATGGGTGTGACCAAAAATTAAAAAAAAAAAGTCATACAAGTTTACACATTCTTAGATTCTCTCCATTTATCCCTAAGCTGCTAAGATAACTACTGCTACTCAGTATAAAAATTACTACATCTTTGAGAATAAATGCAATGTCTTACTTTTATCTCTCTTTCACCAAAAGGAATCCTTTTTGGTGGTGGTGAGGTGTGGTAAGTATACATAAAAAACGGAAACATTAATAATATTACAGACATGTTACTTACATGTTTATAATAGTAGTACAATAGTACTTACATGTTTATAATTATAAACCTTAAATTACTTTCATCTTTAAATAACTAGGAAATTTTTATAAAAGTGGCATAGAGGAATAAAAATGGCCCCCAACATAAATAGTTCCATTCTGCTGAAACAACTTATAGAAAGATTTAAAGAAGGGGCCACTTTAAAATAAAATTCTGAATCAAATTCAACCAGAAGTGTATTGAAAAATTATCTTTCATGAAATACAATGAATTATAGGTCCCAGAATCTACTTTCTAAAGTGTGCTATTTTTCTAGAAGAAATAAAGTTATGAAAAAAGATAGGGAAGACATATTGGAAAAACCCTTGTCCCATAAGTTTCATAAATAGTAAGAAATTCAGAATTTATTGTATGCTGAGAAACATTGTCTTTATTAAAACAGTATATCTAAAATTGTCTCTTCTCTTTGTTTACTCTCTACCATTATGAAAGTATAATCCTATAATTTAGCAAACGTAGAGAACAAAAATTTGATAAAAGTACATTTCCAACTCAATTCCGGAAAATAAGAGCAAAATTATATATAGTCAATTCATATGAAAGAATATACAATACAATGTTCCAAGCCTTGCTTTTTATTTTTTTAGTTTCAGCACATGCTCCTTATTATGACTTCTCCATGAATCTGTGTACTCCTGAAAAATTGTGGTTTTTAAATAACTAAACACAGGTTTTATTTTTATATATTAAGTAAAAATTTTTTTAAAAAATATGAATGTAATTGCCCTCTGGCTCATGATGAAACCAAATTCAGAAAGCTTTTGATCAAATTAATAAACATGAACAATGGCCATTTTATTTTACCCTAATGTCTAAATTAACTGTTTAAGTTGAATCTGTGTGGTAATGACCTCTCCATGCTAATGATGTTTCAAATTTTGATTCTTTGAATTATATTTTGAATTGTTTTATAGATTATCATTCTTACCAGCATTGTTCAAAAAATTAACTTCTCTTGAACAGCACATTAAACAAATGATGAAATCCTAGCTGGATTGCAAACACAACTGCCTTTATTGCATAAAAACACAAAATAGGATTTTATAAGTTTTTAATTCTTTCTTCTCTTTTTGTTCTTTCTTTTCTTTTTAAAATCTTCTTTAATAATTTTGCTCACACTATCCTGGAAACAAATGAACTATGAAAATCTGCATCAACTATGTGATACATGCTCTTTAAATAAATTAACCTATATTTTTTAAATATACCAAAAATAGATATTTTTTCAAAGAAAAAAAATGGGAGATAGTCTCTATGAGAATCAATTTTCCCTTCCTCAAAACATGCTCATATTAATGTTTCTGATGATCAATACCATAAATATCAAGAAATATTTTCTATAATTGTTACTATAGAAAATGTATTAATATTTCTCATGAACTATTAAAGATAAAGAGACAATAAAATGTCTTTCCTCAATTTCTTCTCTTTATAATATCTTTAATCAGGATCTAGCCCAATTCATTGTAAAGTTTGAATATTCTAACTCTCTGAAACAATACATTACCTGAATTCTCAAGTATTGCTCTGAATTTACAATGTTAGTATTTTCTGAATCAGTGCAGTTTGCTATTTTACTTTTCGTAACACATCTAAGTGGTGATTTAATTGGAGACCAGATTGCTGTAGAACAGACTGTATAAACTTTTGAGTTTGTTCTGTTTTAAAAAGTCCAAAAAAATTTAATTTTGCACTGATAACTGGAAGGTTTTCTGAAATTCCTTTTTTCTTTTCCCTTTTTTTTTTTTTGTTGTTGTTGTTGTGTTTTTGGACCACACCCAGAGACTCTCAGCAGTTATTCCTGGCTCTGTTCTCAGAATTACTCCTGGCTGGCGCAGGGGACCATATGGAATGCAGGGGACTGAACCCAGGTTGACCACGTGCAAGGCAAATGCCCTAAGCTCTATGATATAGCCCCGGCCTCCATCTGATATTTGTTGATCAGAATAGTTTCTTCAAAAATGTTTCACTTGAGGATATGCTACACTTAAGGGGTTTTGTTTATTTGTTTGCTTCTAATTGCTAGGGATTATAATGAGTTGTGTAGTGATCAACATAATGTGCACATACTTATTTATAAATAGACTGTTGCTTATAAAATTAAGCCAAATAGAGTTTATGTTAAAGTACATAAAATTTATATAGCTTTTCTCCCACATTTCTATTACTGCAATGACGTGATGATCTCTATCACTCTCTCTCTCTCTTTCTCTCACTCTCTCTCTCTTAGACACACACACACACACAGACACACACACACACACAAACACAAACCTATTTGTGGTGCCCATATTTGCCCCTGATGCTCTCCAGGGCTGCATATCAAATTGAATTACTTGACTTGCACACTCAGCCGCTGTGTCATCAAGAAGTGTGGTGATTGGTTAAGTAGTCAACAGACATCACACTCTTTAGTTGTAGTGCTCTAGCACATTCTGGTTGCCATGCTCACCATGGACCATTGTGACTTTCACACACATGCTCTCCAGAAGTCACACTATATGACTGTGATGCTCTCACACCTTTTTTAGCTTCATTATTCACACAAAGTCGCACCATTTTTTCCTTTCATTCCAGTACTCATATAA
The DNA here is from genome assembly GCF_024139225.1 of Suncus etruscus. Classification (NCBI taxonomy): domain Eukaryota; kingdom Metazoa; phylum Chordata; class Mammalia; order Eulipotyphla; family Soricidae; genus Suncus; species Suncus etruscus. The sequence goes on along the minus strand of NC_064860.1, from coordinate 86,317,895 downwards.
TCTGTTGCAGTGCCAATGATCAGGGAGAGTAAAACCCACAGGGGCAAATAGGAGTTTGCAGTCTTTGGGACTTCACTGTCAAGCAAATTGGCAGCACAAGAGATGAATTATCAACATTAATATTGGCATATCAGGTATTCTGGGGGGTTAGTGCAGGGCTCCCAGAATTACATATAGTCAAAATACCTTTAAATTATTTTAGGAGGCTAGTATCTGGTGATTGGAAGCCAAAGAAGTACATATAATAAAAAGTTATTTAATTTAAAATATATTAAGAATTATATACTTTTTTATATTGCTCTAACAGTAATAGTACTGAAATAGTTCAGGGTTTATGGTGCATACTGTGTATGTGGAAGACCCTGGTTCAATCTTTCTCACCACATATGGTCCCCTGAGTACATCCAGAGCAGCCCCTAAGCATTTCTAGGCATAGTTCTAATTCTGTCCAATTGCAATTGAAGATGACAAAAAAATTGCTTAATATTTTAAAAATTAATTAAAATTGATTAATTTAAAAATTAATTAAAATGCTGAATACAGTTTGCCAAATTGCTGCACAAAGCTTAAAAACCTTAAAGCAGAGGTACAGCTCATTCAATAAAGAGCAAATCTAAGAGCATGACTGTGAGGTTACCCCTCCCCAATGCCATATGTTAATGCCACCTCAGGGTCAGACCCACCACACCTGGGAGGGGTCTGAGGTTTGGAATAAAAGTGTCTCCTGGAGGGAAGGGGATGGAGAAAAATGAGCAAAGAATCATGGAGAGCAGCAGGGAAGAAGCTGCTTGGCAAAGGCTTAGCATAGAAGTCATGTGAGGAAATGCACATAGCAGTTAGGGCCTTGAAATAAAGCTGGCTGACTCCTAAAAATTTAAGTAACTGCCTGTGAATTTCTATGCCTAATTTATCCTGTGCCTTCAGACCTGCTACAGGTGCTGTGTCATGCAGAGAAAGGCCTCACCCTAACCTAGGACTATATATTTGATATTAATACAACACATCACATACATGTAAACTTATTCAATCTTCAAATATGTTACGAAAATGTGATTTGAATGAAAAGATTTGAAAACCAAAATCCAAGAAATAATCTCATATAGTTGTAGCAATTCTAGTGAGTACTTCTGCATGATCTGCTTAGATTCAAAATCTTTATTCTAACGATAAAAATTCCAACAATTCATTTCCTGAGATTTGTCTCATAGAAATAAAATGTATATGTATCCATAGCAACATATAGAGAGATATGCATCTACATCTGGATCTATATGTAATGATAGATTTACAAAGGTTCCATCCCTGTATAGTGTTAGTAAACATAAATCTAGAAGTTATAATATATACACAAAGATGGTATGGACTATGGCCTGAGATAACCAAAGTTCTGAGGTTAAAAGAACTTCCTTTGTTGAGGTTGATGTTTCTGAAATATTCACTTTGTTTAATTACAGCTTTTTAATGTGATATCACTAATTGAATGAAAAGTTCAGAAGAGATGCATAAAATTGGTTTCCATGAACTAACCCAAGCAGGCACACTCTGGTCCTGCTAAATCTATTATGAAGCACTATACAACTATTAAACATTGTGAAAAAAATCTATTCAAACTGCTTTGAAAAGAGTTCCATAACATGCTCTGACAGAAAATAAAAAGCCTGCAGAGAAGTGTATTATTACATGCTCCCATATTAATAAAAAAGAGACTAAGGGAAAATACTTATTTATAAGTGTTGATAAGTGCATAGAGAAGCACATGAACAAGTGTCTATCAGGTTAATGACAATCTCTGCAAGAGTGGGAAGAGATAGTCAGGTTCAAGTTAAGAGCAGGAAAAATATACACCAAACTTAGGAGCAAACACATTGTGAAAAATAAGAAACTCAGAATAAACCTCCTATTAAAAAGAAATATTGTAATATCTAACAAAGAGAACAAACTTGGAGGAAAACTCAGCTGTATTTATACTATTTTCTGCATCTTAAATTTGAAAATACACTTGAAAACCCCATTTATTATATATATATATTATATATATATATATAATACTTCGGTTGAAACTTACAAAATTGTCTTTTTTTATAGTTTAACCATTTTAATACTGACAATTTTAGATAATTCAGTTTAAATTTATTAATATATAAAGGATATTCTGTGGAGGCCAGAGTCATAGCACAGTATATAGGGCATTTGCCAAACATGTGGTGGACAAGGCTTTTTCTTGCCAGCATCACCAGGAATGACCTCTGAGCACAGAGCCAGGAGTAATCCCCTGAGCACCTTTGGGTGTGACCCCAAACAAAAACAAACAACACCAAAAATGATCTTTTGCAATGTATAATAAATCTAATTTAAACATTCTAAATATGTCAAGCTTCAGAAAGTTGGATTCTAAAATCAATAAAAGGATAGAAAGATTTCTATAGACATAATTTTCATTAGATGATATTAGATATCTCATAAACCCACATATTTTTTAAAAAAAGAATTTTAAAGTTTATATAGAAATTTCACCTGGTTTTATTTTTCAGTTATCTTGTTTAAAGAAATGGAAGAAGTCAGGATAAAGGCAATGTTTGTTTGTTTGTTTGTTTGTTTTTGTTTTGGGCCCACTCCTGGCTCTGCTTTCAGAAATTGCTCCATATGGGATCTATCTGGTCCAACCCGGGTAGGCCATGTGCAAGGCAAATGCTCTACGAATGAGCCATTGCTCCCACCCCATACAATATTTCTTGAGCCTGCTTACAGGAAAAGTGGAGGCAGTGGAATTTTTTTGATCCATGCTTTGATCTGTGCATATTGACACTATGTCCTCTACTATGGCAATATAATCAATAAAATTCTAAGGATGGCTATGGTGCATGCCACTAGAGAGGTAACATCTATTTGTTCCTAAACACCTCTGCTTTGCACATTTTCTGAATTGTCAGAAGTTCCTTTTCATTTATTCAGTTCAGCGTCTATCTGTCCTCTTGAGGTTTCTCTTGAATTCTCTAGACTCACATATATATTTCCTCACCATGGTGATGAATTTTATTCTTTCACGTTTTTAGCTTATAATTAATTTTTAATTATAAATTTTGGGATGTAATCAATTTAATTATACTTTTTTGCTTTAATAATTATTAAAAATAAAACAAGTTCACGCTTTAGAGAAACTGATTATCAAGGTTGAACAAAAATACAAATCAGAGTCTCTAGACTTCTGAAATTTGAATTGAGATTCTGTATTACAGTTGGAACTTCTGAATTAAATTACCTTCACAACAAACCCACTTGGACTATATCCCAGAGCTTGTAGCAAGCTCACTCCTAAGTGAAGGCTGAGTGCCTATAATTGTAAACTAAGAGTGAACAATGAAGCTTGGAACAAAGTGGATCATTTATTTTTTAACTGACTCTGAATTTGCACAAATTTGTTTTCACATATTGAATGGAAAGAAATAAGGTGAGTACTTGTGTAATATTTCCACATATTTATGTGATATATTTTATAAAAGAAAATACTACCACTTATTATAGTTTGGAAAAAAGGTATAATTCCAAATGCATAATTCCAGACCTGAAATGAGAGACATGAGACTGACTTAAAAAAGGCTGCAGAAAAAAAGAAATATTTCGTTTTAGTGTCTTGTGAATACAATGAATCACTTGTAAAAAATAGAATATTTCGGGGCCGAAGAGATAGCATGGAGGAAAGGCATTTGCCTTTCATGCAGAAGGTCATCGGTTCGAATCCCATATGGTCCCCTGTGCCTACCAGGAGCAATTTCTGAGCATGGAGCCAGGAGTAACCCCTGAGCACTTCCGGGTGAGACCCAAAAACCACACACACACACAAAAAAGAATATTTCCACTTAATAGTTTTTGAGAGTGAGACCTCAAGTCATAAAAACACTGTATTTTCAATGATATGTCAGGTATGCTTAAAATTATGTTTTCTTTTGGTTAAAATATTTTTGAACTATGTATAGAGAGATTGTACTTCTAGTGTTTACTATATCCTAAATGTCACCAAACAATTCACTTAAAACGTTAATTCTTAGGGCCAGAGCAATGACGCAGCAGTTGGGCATTTGCCTTGCACGCAGATAACCCAGGACAGACTGCAGTTTGATCCCTCAGCATTCCATATGGTCCCCCAAGCCAGGAGTGTTTTCTGAGTGCATAGCCAGGAGTAACCCCTGAGCATCACCAGGTGTGGCCCCAAAATAAAATATTTATATATTTTTGTTTGTTTGTTTCTGGACCACACTCGGTGGCTCTCAGGGGTTGCTCCTGACTCTGTACTCAGAAATTGTTCCTGGCAGGCTCAGGGGATAATATAGGATGCTGGGAATTGAACCTGGATCCATTCAAGGCTGTGCTATGGCTCAGGCTATAAATGTTAATTCTATGCTAAGTATTTAATAAATGTAAATAAATAAATATTTTGATGTTATTTTTGCTGCTAGCAACTTCTTTCTTGATGTCCTTAATTATCTTCTATAACTAATATATATCCTCTGCCAGTTGCTACATAAATAAGAGGATGGAAAAGATTACTCCAGTACTTAGTTCATTATCTGCCACTTTGCTTTTTCTAAGAGATTTGTAATAGGAATTTTTATAAGAATAAATATTTAAATTTTATCATCTCTACTTCCTGTTAGGATACAGAGTTCAAGGATGAGACCAAGCAATTGAAATAAAGCAAAACTTTATTTCATCTACCAACAAGATACAAACTGATCAATCCGAGCCACCTTCCAGGAAGGTGATCCCACCCAGGGGTTACAAGCCAGGTTATATAGGGCTAGTAGCAGAAAGTTTTGACTCAAGTTGACTGGCTGTTTTCTAGGTTAGTTCTAGGGTGTTTCATCATTTCCTTTTATGACTAGATATTGAGGGTGGTATATTGTGGTTTTGGGGTCTGCGTCATTATTGTTGAGGATGGTATATTGTGGTTTATAGGGCCTTGAGGTCTATGTCATTGTTGTTGGGAAAGAAACTTTGCCCTTACAAGGACCTTAGCCTTGTTAGCCTTAAATGGAAACTTAACTTTATGTTGACAAAATGGAGTCCCTTCTGCTCCAGGCTTCACAGCCCTATTCTTCATACAGACATTATGTGACTGGTATTTTTTAAGGCATTACAGAGTCATAGAAACCAGGCACCCAGTTTCCAACACTTAGATCAAGGAATATACTGGTAAAGAAAAAATGAAATAAGTAAAAATATGTTTCAAATATATGAAAAGGTACAGGATAGTATATTTAGGCATTACTAGTTCAAAATATCACATGAAAAAAAGAACACATTTAGATTTTTTGTTTTTGTATCTGTGTTTGTTTTTGGTATGGGTTCACACTTGGCAGTGCTCAGGGGTTATTCTTGTCTCCACATTCAGGAATCCCAGCTTGTAAACTGGGAAGGGGGCATATGGGATTCCAGGGATTGAACCAGGTTGGGCTGCCTTCAAGGCAAATGCTCTACTCACTGTGCTATCACTCTGGCCCCAGAACACACTTAGATTTTTAAAATTTTAATTAATCAGGGAACTGTGGTTTACACAGTAGTTTATAATTGTTATAAGCACATAATATTTTTCTTATAAATATATTTATTTAAGCATCATGATTACAAACATGTTGGTAGTTGGGTTTTAGTCATAAAAGATAGTACACCCCCATTCACCAGTGCAACATTACCACCACCAATGCCCTTCATCTCCCTTCTCCATATAATTTTTTTTTTTTTTGGTTTTTGGGCCACACCCGTTTGATGCTCAGGGGTTACTCCTGGCTATGCGCTCAGAAGTCGCTCCTGGCTTGGGGGACCATATGGGACACCGGGGAATCGAACCGCGGTCCGTCCTAGGCTAGCGCTGGCAAGGCAGACACCTTACCTTTAGCACCACCGCCCGGCCCACCATATAATATTTTAACACCAATCACAAAACCAGTGTCAATTTCCATGACTAGTACTGCTAATCTGTAAATACCATCTCCTACATGCAACCTTACTAGGCATTTTTAAGTTGTTTTCAGCTTAAATTTCATGTGTTCAGTGTTCATGAGTCTGCACTTTGGGAATATATTACACCACTCTTCCTCACCCCCATTAAAATCAAACCTAGACATTAGATCCCACACGTCTTCCTTTTCTGATATTCTTCTTTTCCACTTTGATTTTGTTATCTTTTATTTTTGTCCTTAATTTCTAGGGTCAAGAATGATTTAGACACCCCCTTTACTACATAATGTTTTCTAATAAAATTACTTTATATGCTACTGATAAGTGAGATCACCCTGTGTGTGTCTTTCTTTTTCTGGCCTTCTTCACTCAGCATATCTTTCAGATTCAATCATGTGGCAACAAATTGCATGATTTCAACATTTCTTGCAGCTGCAGAGTATTCTGTTGCATATATGTACTAATCTTCATAATCCATTTATCTGTCATTGTACACCTAGGTTGATTCCAAAATTTAGCTGTTGTACTCGTTGAGGTAATGAATAATGCTTTGAGTGAATGATTTTAAGTCTGGCTATAAATACCAAAAAGCGGGTCATATAGTGTGAAATCATAGATTGAGTGTTCCACAATCCCCAGCAAGGGAGAGGGATTCTCACGCCCCCAGTCTGGGTAGGACAAGAGACGCTAGTGTGGTAGCAATTCTAACACAGGAGATAATCTACATACAATAGGGAAAGCATAACAGTCCAGGAATTCACACCACAAGCCAGCCACTCCAACAAGTGGACTGGTGAGCCAAAATGACAGCTTCCCCTCCAGTTCTCCCAAGTAGGAAGCAAAGCCCACTCCCAAGGGTGTGGATAGGGTCAAATGAAAACTGGCTAGTAGCAATAATATAGCATCTGAATTCTAATTTTACCAATACTAATTTATGTAGGAGTCTACATAAAGTTTTCCACAGAAGTTGAATCAGACAATATTCCCACCATCAGTAGATGAATTTTTTTTCCATTTTATCCCTAATAGCATAGATTCTTCCTATTATTTTTGATATATACCAATTTCAGTAGTGTGAGATGATCTCTCATTGCTGTCTTGATTTGAATTTGCCTGGTAATAACTGATTTTGGGCACTTTTTTTCATATGCCTATTGGCAATCTGCTTGTCTTCCTTTAAACAGTATCAATTTCCTCTCCCCATTAATTGATAGAAATTTTTATTATTAGTTTTTGTTGATCTTTGTTACTACTTTATATATCCTGTATATTAAAACCTTATTTTAATTGATGAATGAGAAATTTATTTTTGCATTCAGTTAGGTAACTTTTTAATTTTAGCCCATGTTCCTTTACCATGCAGAAACTTTATAATTTAATGCAGTCCCATTTGTTTATTTTTATTTTATTGCCTTTGCCACTAGTACCTGATGATTGAAGATGCCTTTGAGGTCTAAATCTTGGAAAGTTCTACCTATGATTGCCTCAATATAATTTATAGTTTCTTATGTGTAGGTCTTTGATCCACTTTGAATTGACTTTTGGTAAAAGTTCGGTCAAGTTTTAATATCTTACATGTAGTTATGTAGTTTTACCCACACCATTTATTTACAAAACTATCTTTACTCCATTTCATGTTCTCAGTTCCTTTATCAAAAATTAACTATTCATATATATGATTTTATCATTGGGGTTCAATTCTTAAAAATTGATCAAGTGTATCATTATTTCATTACCAGTCAGTTTTAATCACTATAGTTTTATATTAAAAAATTCCAAGGTAAGTGATGAATTTCTTATTATTCAATATAGCTTTGGATATTTGTCTTTTCTTCTAATTCCATACATATTTTATTATTTGCTTTTCTAGGCCCTTGAAGAATGTCATCTGAATTTGGATGGGGATTGCATGAATATATATATATATATTGAATATATATATATATATATATATATATATAATAGCTGAGGTAGGATAGTCATGTTAACAATATTGATGCTTTCAGGGGCCAGAGCTACAGCACAGTAGTAGGGCATTTGCCTTGTACATGGCTGACCCAGGATGGACCTTGGTTCGATCCCTGGAGTCCTTTGTAATCCTTCCAAGCCAGGAGCAATTTCTGAGCGCATAGCCAGGAATAATACCTGAGGGTCACTGGATGTGACCCCAAAACAAACAAACACACAAACACAAACAATATTGATGTTTCCAATCCATTACACACAACAAAAGGTAGGCGAGGGTCAGTGCCCTGGACTCATCAACATAACAAAAGAGGCAGCGTCTGCATTATGGGTCCTTCTTGGTGTGTCCTAGGTTCTGCAGGTTGGTGTGCAGGCTTCCTATATTCAGGGCAGCCAGCCAGAAGCAAACTTAGATTTTAGGTGAATTTTTTTTTTTAAATATGGAACGCTTCACGTATTTGCATGTCATCCTAGCACAGGGGCCATGCTAATCTTCTCTGTATCATTCTAATTTTAGTATATGTGCTGCCGAAACGAGCACTGATTTTAGGTGACTTTTTTAAAAAGTCAAAATGAGTACTCAAGTTTAGTAGTAGTTTATAGATTGCTCTGATAGAACAAATCTGTTGCATGGTGTAGAGATTTTCTATAGTGTGTGTGCGTGTGTGCGTGTGTGTGTGTGTGTGTGTGTGTGTGTGTGGCAGTGGGGAGGGTAAAACAAATATCTTATGTAATCTACAACATAGAAACTTCTTGTTATATACTTTCTGACTCCATCTATTTATGCACTGAGAAACAAGCAAGGCTATTTTATTTTCTTAAGTTTTAACCCATTTGACCCTTTTTCTGGGAACTGGTGGTTTGGACGTCACTGAATAGTTGTTCTTAGGAAATGTCTTTGAAGATTGATAAATATTAAGTCTCAGGACACTTTGTCCAAGCTCTTTCACAGATAGACAAGAAGTTTTTCTTTACAGTTTTTCTTTAAAGTTTTTCTTTACATCTTTCTATGTTCTAATCTTGGCCTATACAATTACAGTAAAGATGGAAGGTTTCAATCAGTACAAAAGTGTGTGCCTTTATGTTTTCTTATGCAACAAACATATTCCTCTGTAAATGAAGTAGGGCTTCTATCATGAGAGAAAATAGAAAAAGCTGTATCAATCATGATACTTTGGGATACCATGAATTTAATATAATTGAGTTCATGCAAAAAAGAAAGACATTAGGGGAGGGCAAGGAAAGCAAAACTGGGATAAAATCAATTCAGTTTCCATCATTCTATGATACTCTCTTAAAACTCCCTGTGCTCTGGAAGGCAGCTATGCTCACCACTATACCACTAACTCTGCTTGCATTGCCCTTCCTTACAAGACTCCTTTCTTGAAAACACTAATTGGAAGATTTGGGCATGGGTGGGCTGGGTGTCAGAATATGGTCATTCCAGTTGAATTAGCACAGCAAAAAAAATTAGGATACTGTGATTGGTCTAGCCCAGTTTATGCTTTCACCCTCGCTCTGAATTGTAGCCTGTGGTTATTAAGTTTCATGGTTTTAGAAGACAGGAGATACATTCCTCAAGGGAAGATGATACTACTAGGGATATGCAACCTGAGCCTCCTATAAAAATAATTATTAATTTCTTTTCTGTATTAAGCTCACCTCACTTGATCCTTCACCTCACTTGATCCTTATAACCAAATACCATATAGGTTAATAGTATCCCAGAATTATGTTGATTGAAACAAGCTTATCAAGATAGGACTTGCCTAACTTCATACTTGTAGCAAGAATAGAAAGCAATTTAAAATTCACACATTATTTAAATTTTAAGTTCTATTGACTATTGTCGCATGAATCATGGATTAGTAAAAGCTAGGGGCTTTTTCCTAATTTGACATTTTTCATTTAGGGGGCTTCCAAATACCTATGATTTTCCAAAATGTAAAGTATATTAGCTACTTCTCTGAGTTGAGCAACAGTACTGGCATATTCTGAACAACCTAGAACTCTGTGTTATTCTATATGTTTAATAAAACTACCTCTTTATCACCTACTCTGGAAATCAAAGCACAGAGCCATCTCTCCTCAATAAAATCTATCTGAAAACAGAAAAGACACTAAATTTCTCTTCAGCATTTGCCTGGCTCATCCAGAAGATTCTTCACCTCTCGTGGTGTTGGAAGGTTGTATGCATAAAACTATCACTAACATTATTGCAAATTATGGCATCTCAATAAAAAATGGAGGTTTCTTAGACTCTGAACTCTGTCTCGAATCTTTCTGATCCCCCCTCTGTGTATGTGAAAACCTGGTGACTGAGAAAACTTTAACTTAAACATTCAAGCCATCTTCTCTGTGTCTCTGCAAACTTTACTTTCAGGGGAGGAAACAGAAGTCTCTGACATAAAGGAAAATATGAGAAATCAAAACTGAAAACATCAATGACCTATTTTAACCCCTTTGTGACTCTGCCTGAGGCTACTCAGTTTCAATCATGACCTTTTCAATGCTTATAATTTATTTCTAGAGCCTCATTTATTTTGCGTATGCACTCAGCTTTACCTAAAGGCTATATCCATGGAAATGAAGTCCCTACTCTCGGAAAGTGTAGAGATACACACACACACACACACACACACACACACACGGTGTTGGTAAAAGTTTTATTTAGTTGTTTTATGAGTCAGACCCTCCCGAGGTGTAGTGTGGCTTGTTACACATACAAGGTCATATTACACTGTCTTCAGAATGCTTATGCATAAGTTGAGAATTCTACTAACAAGCCATTGACTAATTAAAGATGAAAGACAAATGGTCTGAACTATCAGTGGATTAATGCAAGGAAATAAGCATCCCTACTACTTATTCTACAATTATAATTTTGGTTATATAAATACAATTAGTGATGCGTCATAAATTTAGTGGCAAATCCCAATTTTAAGAGTTTTATTCACAACATAAAAATACACAACACTTTAAACAACAACAGTTGACAGTAGGAAGGCTTCTCTCTTAATACAAGAATATAAAGCTCTGATATGCTGGACAGAATAGTCACCACGGGACCAGATAGTTTCCACTATAATTTGCTTTTTCTTTATATTTGACTTGGTTTCTTTCTAGGTGAGCACAGTCAGGGGTCAGAAGGCAGATGGGAGACAGTCACAAACTATTGCTGACATGCATTCAAGAGACATGCATTCAGCACAGAGTGCACGTGAACATCAGATTTCAAAGGCAAGCTTCATAGTGAGAGTTTGGCTGGGTGCAAAATTCTGGATTTGTGTCAGCACAGCAAAAGTTGAGGCTAGTTAAAAGGTAAGGCAGCACCCAGCACTTGACTGAGGCCTGGGCCTAGTCCTTCCACTGTGCCATCATCTCTGATTGTGTCATTGAGGGCTGGGCTAGTCCTGGCCATTGAGATTTATGAAAAATTCCAGATGGCTCTGTGCAAGCAAAGTCCAGGGAAGCGAGTCATAAAGTAGTAAGCACCAGCTACTCACATAATGTACCTTTCCTATCTGCTGCAGTGGAGGAGAAAGGGTCTTGAATGAGTTCTAAGACTCAGGATTCCTGAAAACTTGACTTCTGGCTTTGTTGGAAGCAAATGAGAACAGTAAAACGGAGGTTGTAGGGACCAAATAAGCAGTGGTGGAGAGAAAGAAGAGGGACACTATCACATTTCTTAAATTATCCTATCTAGGGGAGAAGAGATAAAACAGCAGGCCAGACACTTGACATGCACACAACTTACTGGGGTTTGATCCCTAGTATCCCATATTGTACCCAATTATGGCCAGGAGTAATCCTGAATACAGACCCAGGTATTACTCAGGTAAGACCTGAGTATAGCCAGGATCACTGTGTTGACACAAAAACCAACAAATAAAATCCTTTTGAAACTTTATCTAAATAAGTAAGCCTCTGCATGTTATTCTTTATTCAAGATTTTAATGCAACTGGTAGCAAAACTCCTAGTCATCTATTTTTTTCTGAATTATTTTCTATTTTCTACATATGATTTTAATTATTATATCACTTAGTACCATTGTCTTTCTATTTCCCTTACCCTGAATTCAGTTATGTAATTAAATATTTTTCCATCATTAAAGAGCTCTCTTCCTTACTAAGAAAAATGTCATCCAAAATTCTTGAAGGTTAGTTGATCTGTGAACTCTGAGTTCTTCAGTGATTATGAGGAATAATTGAATCAATTATTAAGAATCATTCTAATAATTATTTTAGACTGTAATCAGAAGTAAACTGATGCATATTATAAATTGTCTTTTCTCTGACCTTTCCATTTTTATTCATATTATAATTAGTCATCAAAGTAATAAAGATTAGCAATTATTGAAGAGTTACTGCAGAGAAACAATATTATTTCCTTTGATTCACATAATAACTCTGGGAACTTGATACTATTATCATTAACTTAATATGTTTTAAAACAATAAGATGCAGCTATGAGATTCTGAATAACTTGACAGTGTAAGAGTCACAATGTAAACACAAGCAGACCTTTGCCAGAGTCCAAACATTCTCTACTAATGTCACGTAGTGTTATCACAGGTATGCAAAAAATATATAGTCCTTTTAAGAAGCCTAGCAGCAGTTCTCCTTATCAGCTCTTTTACTGCCTAGATAAATATGCAAACATAACAGCAGTTGAATTTCATAGCACTGTTTCTTGTCATATATGAGTAACAGTTTAGCCTATTGGAAAATACAGATATCAATTTATCATTAGAATGGCAGCCTTTCAAATGTCTCCCTCCTCTAAAGCTCAGTCATATGAATATTGTGAGGGGTAAACAGAGTTGCCTAAACAGAAGAAAAAATATAGGAAACTAGAATGAAAATAAAGTATTTATATTAATATGTTTTTGAATGAATACTTTTCCTAAGTTGGGGAATACATATATAAAATGTTAGGAAGAGAAGAACAAAGACTTCTGGGGTGATTTAGCTGGTTATATGAAAGAAATGCTACAAGACACCTCAACTCTTTACATGGTAATATTTTTATAGTCTTCACTAAAAATTTAATTTACAATTTATTATTTTCTTCTTTCAGCTTCTTGTCCCCTTTTACTTCTTCACCCTCTCCTTCTTCATTCTAGAAAGTACAGGTATTTCTACTAATTCCTCATCAAAGAGAACAAAGTCATCTCGGGCTAACCTATTACATTTCCTTAGTTATGCTTAAAGTTCCTAGCAATAATCTGTGAAACAACTTTTATCACCTAAATAAAGAAGAAAATGCAAAAGCCTGAACAAATTTTCGGGGTAGCGCTTTTAACTTAATTTCCCAATATTCAACTTTCTTTTTCACTACTTCCCCTATTGCTATTAGTAGGCCTCTAAACATGTGCTATCTCAGCCTTATTGTTTGTGAAGTAATAACATTTTTTAAATTATAAAAACATAAGTTGAGAGTTGCAAATGAGAACAGAGAGTCACAGAAACATCCTAAGAGTGCTGAGTAGATCACAGATTTGGTTGAATTATATCATGGAAAGTCATATTCTGTTCAATAGTCTTAATTTGGTTCTAGTCTTTGGCTACCAACTTCTAGCTGTTTGGGACCATCTCCTAGTTATTTGGTCTACCCTTAATATTTGTGATTGTTTTAGTTAATTTTTAGTTTTTATATTTATTTATTTTTGGTTTTGGGGTCACACCCAGAGGTCCTCGGGGTTTCTCCTGGCTCTGCACTCAGAAGAAATCGCTCCTGGCAGGCTCAGGGGACCATATGTGATGCTGGGATTCAAACCACCTTCAGTCCTGGATCTGCTGCGTGCAAGGCAAACACCCTACTGCTGAGCTATCTCTTCAATCCCTTAGTTAACTTTTTATTCCATTCTGGTTTTTTTTTCTAAACTGTCAGGAATTCTTGCAATCTGAGACTTTTTTACCTATGTAAGATTATCAAAATAGCTTATAGATCATCACTTCAATTTCCTTGCATTTTTCCTTCGATGGTTTCAGTCAATACAACAAACAACAAAAAAAATAAAGCTAATTTATTATTTTATTTATTGAACCACTGCGAATAACAGTTATTTATGGCTGAGTTTCAGATGTACAATGTTTCAACACCAGTCCTTTCACCAGTGACTGATTTCCCCCAGCAGTGTCCCCAATTTCACTCCAGTCTCGACTCCCCAGTTTGGCTCTATGGCAGGCATTATTTTCTTTTTTAAGCCTGATTGAAATCTAAAATAAATTGTTGTATTTAAAAACTGGTCACTGACAACCTGTGTGGAATTCAAGTGTGATGATCTTCAATGATTGTACATCTCAGCTGGCTCTTCTACACCAATTGTTAATGTGTTTATTTGTCTTTGGTCAATTCCTGCTTTCATTTCCATCAATGATTAATGTCTTGCATTTTCTAATCAAGTCCCACCAACCTTCTTCCCCAACAAACTCTGTCTCCAAATGTACTAATGATATTAAAATCTTCAGTGTGAGCTATTTCCACTTCCAGGTTCAAAATCTTATAATCTCTGTATAGACAACATCAAGGCTTACTTTCTTTCCCATATTTTTTAAGAATTCAATAACTTGCCAGCTATTTTAAACCAATAAGCCTGTGCTTTCCTGATGTCCCTGGAATCTTGCTGTCAGTTAAGGATTAGATTTCCTCTTTGCTCTTTATTTTCAGGATCACCCATTCTCTTTGGTTTTATCTCTGAGCCCATAAAGATGCCTGTCTTCCCCATAGTAAACAGACAGACTTCCCGTGAATGCAATATTTCCTACAAAGAGCCATGTAATCTTTTATAGTCTATCCCATGTGTCTTAAAAGATATTTTCTATTTCAATTTTTTCTTTCAGATCATTATCACTAGTGCACAATAATTAGATTCTTTCTCATCACAATCCTAAACAATTTCTCACTAAAATACGAAAGATTTCAATGTAGTATCAATAGGGACAAATTACTCCTCACTATTTAGGACTTTTGTGTTTTGCTTTGCTTTCTAGAAACAAATAACAACACACAAAACTTTCTGTTTCTTTGACTTTGTGGACACTTTACACTCCAGTTTAAATTTTCTTAACTCTTAAAACCAGTTCCAAGCTGTCTCTTTTTAAAAGAGGTGTATCAAATTGCCTATTTCGTGACCTTTTGCTGGGGGGCTCTCAGCCCACACTTACAATTTTAGGGACCATATGTATTAAAAACAATCTCATTGATGTAGACAGTTATAACACTTCTTTGAGTCTCTAGCCACCTACATTGCTTTGTTTTAAGATTTTCTGTTGTTTTTTCCTTTTCTTACTTCCACCCATTTCACCCTTTACCCTTCTTTTTCTTTCTTTCTTTCTTTCTTTCTTTCTTTCTTTCTTTCTTTCTTTCTTTCTTTCTTTCTTTCTTTCTTTCTTTCTTTCTTTCTTTCTTTCTTTCTTTCTTTCTTTCTTTCTTTCTTTCTTTCCTTCTTTCTTTCTCTCTCTCTTTCTTTCTCTCTCTCTTTCTTTCTTTCTTTTCTTCCTTTCTTTTTTCTTTCTTTCTCTGTTCTTATTTATTTTTTCAATCTTTTCTTTCTTACTTTCTTTTCTTTCCTCCATCCTTTTCTTCTTTTTCTTTCTTTCATCCTTCCTTTCTTATTTCTTCCTTTAATTCTTTCATTTTCTTTCTTTTTCTTTTTTTACTTTCTTTCCTAATCTTCTCTTCCTCCATTTCCATCCTTCTTTCCATCTTCCCTTCCTTCCTTCCATCCTTCTTTCCTCCTTCCTTCCTTTTTTTTATAAACTTGAATCCCACTTGGCTATGCTAAGGGGTTCCCCCCAACTTTATGCTTAGAGATTACTTCTAGTGATTTGTGAACCATATGAATTGTTGGGTATCCAAGTAGTATTAGCGGCATGTAAGGCAAGCATTATAATTTCTTCTATTTTTATATTATAATGCAAAAACTTGAAAAGGATTCTACTAATTTTTGAGCTATAACAATGCAAAAGGTAATTTCTTTTATTGGGGGGGGGCACACATCCAGCAGAGCTCTGGGGTTACTTCTGGCTCTACATTCTGAAGTCCCTCCAGGCAGGCTCTGGGGACTATATGGGATGCCAGAGATCAAACCCGGGTCTGTCCTGGGTCAGCTGCATGCAAGGCAACTGTGCTACCACTCTGGCCTCTACAAAAGGTAATTTCTGTTTCATTAAAACAACATATTTTAATTTCCTAAATAAAAACTAATTCATGGTTACTGAACAGTGTTTTTTTGTGTGCTGGTTTTAAGATACCTTAGTTTTAAGATATGAAAAGGTGGAAAGTTAAGTTTGAATAATTTTGCATCAGCTGCTGAATTCTAGTAGTAATGTCTTTGTTATTGATTGTTCAGCAGTAAAACACGTCTTAAATGTTTAAGGCCTTAGTTTCTGCCCCTGAAAAACACACATGACTGAATATATTCAAAAGGAAATTAAAATCTATAAAAAATATAAAGTATTTAAAATAATATTTTCTAAGCAAGTACACACATACAAAGAAATTATTGAGAAAATTTAGTAATTATACTTCTTAGAGATTTTGTGTGTTAGTATACTTCGTAAAAATACTGCAAAAATAAATATACATTATTTTCAAAATTTTGGTCACCAAAATAAAAACAAATTGTATATTCATTTAACTTAAAATTTCACTGGATATATATACATATATATGTTACATCTATTGCTATAAATAGAAGCTTTTCTAGAAGAAAACAAAATTGTTCAAGATTAAATTCAATAAGTTTAATCTTAATGATAATTAGTGTTAAAAAGACAAACATGTCACCTTCAAAATAATGTGAAGGCAGTTGGGTTTTGAGAAAGATTCATTTCAGACTTTTTAAACAATATTTTTATACCAATATCTTTTGAACATATTTTTACCCTTTCATTCTCCATTTTTGAAGAAATTAATTTAATCTATTATATATCTTTCTAGACAATGGACAGCAATGACTCCTGCTCTGAAATTGTGTATTGGAGATAAAGACACAGCAAAGTCCAGTGATTGATTGAATACTTGTGAATAAACCTACATGGATTCAGGATGAATGGAATCAGAGAAAGGGAATCTTAATAGAGAAGATTTTTAAATTGATGAATAGGATTTAGTCAGGTAAAAGTAGGTTGGCATTTGAGGATAAGATTAGAGTCAGCAAAGATAGAGAGACTTAAAACAGATGGTGTCAAGTAATATTGCTAAAGCATAAAATAGGAGATGAAAAAAACAGCACTAGATGACTGTAGGGGAGGAAACAAACCAGATTGTGAGGACTTTGTATGTCATGTTTGAGATATTGCTCCTTTTCTTACAAGTAACAGAAAAGAATGATTATCAGCAGGCATATCCATAGGGGAAAACTATTTGATTCTGCTAACTTGAAGTCAGTAGGGACGTTAGTAACATAATTCATTTAAAGTAATGTATGCTCTAAATTTAGACAGTGATGATAGAAATAAAGAACTGAGTATACTTGAGAAATATTTTGGTAATAATGTGAGCAGATATTTATTGAATAGGTAAGGGTAAGACAGAATATGGAAATTTGGCCTTATATAAAAGATCCCAAAGAAGTAATTCTCAAGAGGTAAATGAGCTAATTTTGAGCTATTTTAATTTTGGAGACAACTTTATTTCATTGAAAGAAGAATTGAGGCCAGAGATACAGATTAAAGGGATGAAAGTAAGGTTTTCATGCAGTTCTGGGTTTTATTGGCAGTAATATATTGTCCCATGTTCTGGGCTGGGAATAGTCCCTGAGCAGCATTAAACGTAGAAGAAGAAAAAAGGAAGGAAGGAAGGAAGGAAGGAAGGAAGGAAGGAAGGAAGGAAGGAAGGAAGGAAGGAAGGAAGGAAGGAAGGAAGGAAGGAAGGAAGGAAGGAAGGAAGGAAGGAAGGAAAAGATGGGCTGACTAAATAAAATAGACTGAAGAAATAGATCAGACATTTTAGTTCCAACCCAGGTTTGATGTATGTTGATCCATGGCCACACTTTCCCCTAAGCGTCATCAGAAATAATTCCTGAGCACAAGTCCAGATGTACTGTGTTGTGTGCCCAACAACATTGTGATAAGTAAATAAAGTAAATAGACAAAAATCAATAACTATGATACTATGATACTATCAATAACTATGATATATAATTTGTTATATAATACAATAACAAAATTATGAAGGTTCCAATAATTAAATACAACTGTTATTATCAGTTTCTATAACATTGCATAATGACAAATCTTACAATGATCAAGTATTTATATATCCAGGGCCCGGAGAGATAGCACAGTGGCGTTTGCCTTGCAAGCAGCCGATCCAGGACCAAAGGTGGTTGGTTCGAATCCCGGTGTCCCATATGTCCCCCGTGCCTGCCAGGAGCTATTTCTGAGCAGACAGCCAGGAGTAACCCCTGAGCATCGCTAGGTGTGGCCCAGAAACAACAAAAAACAAAAAAACAAAAAACAAAAAACAAGTATTTATATATCCAATTTTAGAGTATGGACAGAACTCAAAGTTAGAGCATATGTAAGGCCTTGATGGCAAAAACTAAAGAGACAAACAAACTAAAACAATAACATAAAAAATGTTCCAAGATGTAAGATTTTTATTTTGTCAATCTGATATCCTTATTCCAGAAGTGAATTAAGGGTATTTTAAAATCTTGAACTTTCAGTGGCATTTACAGTACTTCTCAGAAAGAAGTGGAGTGGTGACTTTTAAGTATTAATATTTCCAAAGGCTTCATGATGTCATAGGGTAAGAACTTAACACATGCTTCCACGACTGAATTTACAGCAGTTTGCCTCTGTTTTATAACATTTAAATATATGAGACATAAAAACTTCTACTCAACAAATTCTAATTTCTTTTCTGTATTTGTTCTTCCAACTAAATTTCAATATCATAACCAAGTACTTTTTCTGTTCCATAATTGAGTTGTTGGTGAAGAGTTCTACTTTTATTACAAAATATCTAAACAGGCAGTAACTGCGAGGGATCTAAATGTATGATCCTGACAAAGTATTGCATAGTGTTTTATGGTGCATTTCTAAACGAATGTAAATCAGTAACAGTTTACTTTTGAGTAAAATTTGTCATTTATTCTAAAAGTGTACTGTGAATATTTTAAATTTAAAGGTAATTCTTGAAGTTTTACAACCTAAGCTACTAAAAACAGCCACCTTTAATAAAATTAGATAATTAAGATATAGCAATATTAAAGGATTAAAATTTTTGAGTAAAAGCACAAGTTATATTGATAATGATTCATAATTAAAGCAAGATGCAATAAACTGACCTCAGTAGATTATAACATGTGTTATATTAGATCCAAAGTTATTTTGCTGTTACTTTATAGATAATTCCATATAAAAAATTATCTCTTTAAAATGAATGGAAGTACATCATTATTCCTCAGCACACTCTAGAGAGTGGGAAGAAAGGCTTCAGAAATTTTGTGGTGGAATGCTCTATCCTTAAACATTACTATCTCTAGAAAAGGGATTTCCTTAGCTGAAGACGTTTCAATTTTCATGGTTTTATTTACTATCTGGAAAAAATACCATTATATTTTACAGTGCTGTGGTTTTTCTTTATTTTTTTTTTTTGTAAATGAAGGGTGTGGGAATTGGTAACACATTTATTCACATAAAAAGTAATAGAAATATGTATATGCCCCATGGGAAAGAGTTATTTATAGAACATACTAAAAAATGGTTTTGGAAGGTCAGATATTTCACAAGGTTATTTCAGGGACCACTCAGTTTGTACATGTCTTTGAAAAAAAAATCTCATTTCTAAAGCAAGAGTCATTCTAAAAAATAATAAAATGGTCTTGCCAAGGAAATGAATTACTAACTGACTAATTTCTTTGTATCTAATTTAATCCAACTCCCCCAAGCAGAACTTATAGATATCTGTAAAAGTTAAAAAGCAATAATCTACTTATGCCACTTTACCAATGACATTATCTTCATAATATAGCTCTACAAGTTATAGTCTTTTTAATTTAGTATATAATTTTATGTCTTATTAACTAGGTCATAAAAATAACTGGGCAGGGAAAATTGAGACATTGCAGGAGAAATTCAAATTATAGAGTTTATCTAGGATGGTTGACTATTGATCATTCTTGCTCTCTAATGACTTGAGGCATGGATTAATTTTCATCACACTTAATAGGAGTAATTTTAGAATAGGCATAGAATGGTTTTTAAGGAATGCAAGCTCTAGATGAAAGCCTTCAGGCTTCATAACCAGTAGTGAGAACTGAATAAATTCTAAGGTATTTTCCAGCTTAAAATAATGCCCAGAGACAATAGAGATGAGAGCTAGAAGGACTGGCTCATAATATGAGACTCAACACAAAGAGTGGAGAGTGCAGGTAGAGAAATAACTACACTAACAACTATCATGACAATATTAATAAATAGAATGCTTGTCTACCATACAGTCGGGGGGTGGAGGAGGAGAAGATGGGGGGGGGCATTGGTGGTAGAAATGATGCACTGGTGAAGGGGGTGTATTTTTTTATGACTGTAACCCAACTACAAACATGTTTGTAATCATGGTGCTTAATAAAGATTTTATTCAAAAAATTCTGAATACCAGTTGTTTTTTTATTTCCTAATTGTAAAGTGCTTTTATGTACTCTGTGCATTCAATTCAATATTTCACCTGAAAATCAACTATAGGCTTATTTGTTTCAATGTATCATTAGAATTTCTGACTTGCATTTGGCTTTATATCCATGAAATGAGCATCATCACTTGATATTCTTCAGGGAAACACAGTCACTTTCATCCTGAGATGATGCTCACTGCACAAAGCCTGCTTTCTCATCACAGTAGCAAAGTCACCCACCTGCTTCCCATTTCACCCCGTTTTGCTATTTGAAGGACATCACACACTGTAGGCAGCTGGGTGTGATTTTCTTTATTGAAGGTTGACAACTAAACAAAAGAGGAAATCTAAATATTTATGATGCATAATATACACTCAGTTTCCAAAGGGAAATCGCAAATGATGAGTTCTTGACAATGAAGTCCACTATTACCCCCCCTCTGTACTTCTTATTCCCCACCCCTATTCCCTCATTATATCTTGTCATAGAATTAAAAGCTATCTCTCCTGTTCCCTTTTCACAAACTTTTCTTGACTATTCTTTACCTATTCCTCAGAACTTTAACATACACATCATATGTATTTATAACACACATGTGTTATATAACATGTTACATGTTACTTATACATATATTATATGATATATTCATATGTTATATAATGTATATGAATATATTATATACGGATATATTTAGAAAGAGAAAAAGAAATAGAGGTAGCTGGCAGAAAGCTGTGGGAGTAGTCGGCCAGGAGTGATTCTTTGGTGGAAATTTAATGTGAGGGCTCAAGGATGTTATATTGTGAAGCCTTTTCATTTAGGTGTTAACCCAGGCTCCCCAAGTTGTTTTGGGGGCTTCTAGGGTCACACCAGATGATCTAAATTCAATAAAGTTATGTAATAGCAGGGATGGAACTGTGTTAGCTGCCAGAATAACATGTACATATCTAACCCCTATACTATCTTTCCACCCCTTGACTCTACTCCTTGATCCTTCATAAATCATTATGTCATATCTTACTTATAAGGTGTGGATTCTTGCAGTATTTTTACCATGTAACGAGAAGTTGAAACAGGAGTCACTGCTGGAATGAATGATGCTGTAAAATAAAGAAAATTAAATTACACCAGTTCTAATTTCAAACCCTTAATTTTGCTGTTATCAAAAACACAGGGAAATTAAAACTATGTTCAGATTCAGAAATAGTATCCTTCTCCTCCCTCCCATCTCCACTGTTTTGTTCATTTGAAGGTTTCTGGATCATAGAGGAATAAAGTGTACACAAAAGTAGATTCAATCAAAATCAGTTTTAATTTTCATGTGTCAACAGATGGTCCAGGGGTGATTTTAAGGATGAAAAGTTCTTCATTGCACTTCAGTGGTTTTGTCATCAATACCAGAAACTTGAACAGTACTGTAATCTTATTACCTAAACTATACTAAAAAAGATTTAATTAGGCTAAATAAACTATAGTAATAATGTCATATAATTAATTGTAAATTTCTTAAGATAAATGTAATGTGACTTACCTCTTTTCAAAAATAAAAATACTGAACCACTGGACAAGCAAAAGCCAAGTCAAGATTGCACAATCACAGACAGTAGCCTCATTGGAATACCTAACAATTTCCAGTGGTCTGGTGGTGGGAGGAAAGCTATGACTAGATATCTCTAACACTAATTTCTATTTCCTTAAATACTTTTTTTGGAGTAGAAACCACAGTTTCCATATACTGTTTCCCATCAATTTATAATATAATCTTTATCACAGTCTGTTTACTCATTTAGTGAAGAGTATCAAAAAAATCAAACCTATTCTACCATTTATAATTATGTACATGTATAAAGTTTTACTGTTACTTGATTTTGAAAATGGCATTTGCATTCAACACTGACCCAGTCTGAACCAACTGAGAATAAAAAGAGACAGAGATACTCATTTATATCAAATAAAGTTAGATTAGGAAGCCTCTATTAATCGAAATACATAACCTCATATGTGAGACATTAGATTTATATTTGGACATAGTTGGGTATGTAAAGTAAAAATAGTTGGCTTTCTCCCATGAAGCTATATACAACTCAGTAAGAAATATCACACATGTTTGTAAATCTAGAACAATTTGATAATTAACATTAAATGAACATTTAAAAAATAGACCAATGTAGTCAGACTCTGACAATCACAAGCATCAAATAAATCACACCTCTCTCAAAGAAATTAAAAAAGTAAAATAAAGATTTGTTTTCTCTGTATGTATTTGAGAAAGCAATCTTTATGTATAAAATATACAACAGAGTAGATGGTTTTTATAGAATATCAAGGTGATTCATAATTTCTAGAAGATTAAACCAAAATTTAATTATAAATTAAATGTTCACTTTTTTCAAATGAAGTGCTTCAAAACATAAGTCCTTCTTAATCATTTTTACTAGTGGCATGGCTTATTTTTCACAACTTATAGTATTTACTTAAGAAACTTAATGTTCACAGTTACCAACACTAGGATACAATAATGTCCCTGAAGAAAAAAATGATATATTTGTGGAAGTAACAAGTAAATAAACAGGGTCAGAATGAAGAGGGGAAAGTGTTATCACAGAGGAGAGCACTTAGCAAGATTTAGAGTTGTTCTACCTAATTAAAACTTGGTAGATGCATTTATATTTCAACTGGCAGGCAAAGAAAAGTGAACTAGTTCTAGAATGTCCCCCAAAGATCTTGAAAAGCTACACTAGTTCAGAAGAATGTTGGTAATGAAGGTAATAAATACATAGGATAGATGTTTTTTTATCTCCTTCAGCTACCCTTCTGCTACTCTCACCTAAAATATCAAATTATTCTTTCACTCACCTTTCCCCCTCAAGGTCAAGTTAATAAAGAGCATTGTTATATTTACTGACATCACCCCATTTTTTTTTTACATAAACACACAGATACACTCTAGCAAGGTTGTAATTTTATTCCTTGGCAGTCTTTCCTTATATCTATCTTGAGGAAAAATAATTTGTTTATAGTCATGCCTTTATGTTTTGTTTAGTTTAGGACAAGCTCAATTATTCCCATATGTGCTTCTAAAAATTTGCTATTAGGGTCAGAGAGATAATATAGCAGTTAGGGCTTTTACCTTACATGCAAGGCATATTAATTGGATTTGATCACAATACAGTACTCTAAGCCCAGCCCAACCAGGAATGATCCCTGAGCACAGAGACAGGAGTTATGTCCTGAGCACAGTTGTATGTGGCCCAAAAACAAACAAAAATTTTAATTAAAAAAACGACTGCTGTGCCCATTTCTTTGGACAAGTAAAGAATTTTTTTTTTTTTTTTTTTTTTTTGTTTTTGGGCCACACCCTGTGACGCTCAGGGGTTACTCCTGGCTATGCGCTCAGAAGTTGCTCCTGGCTTCTTGGGGGACCATATGGGACGCCGGGGGATCGAACCGTGGTCCGTCCTAGGCTAGCGCAGGCGAGGCAGGCACCTTACCTCCAGCGCCACCGCCCGGCCCCGTAAAGAATTATTTTTTAGAGTTCTCTTTGCCAATTACATTTTAAGTTTTATAAAATCATTAGAGAATTTTACCTCATTCAGGAAAGCAGTGGCCATGTTTGTACTGGGCTCAATAATTCAAAACTGTTTTTTAAAAAAAAGCAATACAAAAACTGATTCTTGGGGAACTAGGAAAGTATCCACTATATAGTATCCTTAAATTCTTTTTATACAGAACTTAATTGAAAGAAGCATAGTCATTATATTAGTATTTTAAAATGTGAGGGTGGGGATTAGGCTTCAGAAGATCAGATATTGACCATTCACCCCTGAACCTTGTATCCCATCTATGGAAACAGCTCGTTTTTCTAAACCAGCACCAAGAATGCGACTTCTATCAGGAAAAGGCCCTACTGCTGCCCTGGCATCAACTTACTCCAGAGCAGGTTCTTGTGACACACTGACTTCTTGGTAACAATAACAACTTGCTTTAGGGCAGGGTTCTCAGCATTGCCACTTAATGGTGAGATGAAACCAGAAGATGCTCCTGACTTCTACATCGGATCTGTGCAGAAACCAGGATCTCTAACTACAGAAACCTAAAAGCAACAACAGTGATTGTGAAGAAATTTTACTGGGACCACAGAGAAAGACTTAGGGGTTAGACAATTTAGTATGCCTGAAGCCTGTAGTTGGTCTTCTGTTAGGATACTTCATGGGTAAGGTCTCCCTATTTTTTAGGACAAAGGTTTTTCCTTTCTATTTTCCCCATATTTTGCTGCACCTATGCAAACAACAATAAAAACTGCCACATACACATGCACCACTTTTATTGTATTTTTTTTTGTTTTTTTTGGGGGGGGTTTATCTCTTATCTTTAAAAAAGTTTACTAAACCTTTTGTTATTGTATTAGTGACTTTACTGGAGATCCAATAATTTTTACAAATATACTTGCTACTAAATGTTTTATTCTTTTTTTCTACTCTCCCATTTTATTTTTTAGTTTTTCTTTCTATCTCCTTCCTATTTTTTTAATAACTTTGCTTTCCCTTATCTTGAAACAAATGGATTATGATCAGTATGTCAACTATGTGATGCATTTTCTTTAAATAAAAATTTTTATCATGATAATGTGGCACTGAATAAATGATAGTTGCCATAAAAATTATTTTTTAAAATGTGGGGGTGGATTCAAGTGGAAAGAAACACTGAAGACAGGGAGACTAGGAAACTACTTAGTGCATTATTCATGGAATAAAGTATGCTTCAACTTTTTCTAAAATAGGGTTAATGGGAGAACTAAGGGGGTGGTTCTAAGAGGTGGTTAGGAAGTTAGTTTGACAGAATGATGCAGAGGAGATAGAGTAATTAAAGGTACAGAAGAACACTTTGCTGAGATTAGAAACATTAACAGGAAAGGGAATTAAGGGACAGTAAGTGAGGTAAATACAGAAATAAACTTTGAACACTTTTAGCAGGAGACATTTTAGCAGGAGATGTCTATGGAGCAGACCATAGTCTTTTTAAAAAATATTTTCACAGCTAGTAAATGTTCTTGTAGAAGTGAATCCAATTTTTTAAAAACTGACAAAATGCCTTAGAAGTGAAACTACTATGAAAAGTGTATTTGGTATGCAAATACGATTCCCCACAAGGAGTGTGATTATAAAATGAGCTATGTATGTACTTTCCATAACTGTACTATATTGTCACTTGCTTTTTAGCCCAAGTTGAAGCAATTTGGCATAGATTGAAGACCCACAAATAATGGGAATGCTTAGGCAATCAAAAAATAAGATTTGAAGCATCTAGAGTCAGAAAATAAAGGGGAAAATATTCTTAGCAAAAGATAGACTATTTCAGACAAATATCCTCCACTTCCTTCTCATTTGCTTACTCAGTGCCAGAACATTTTTATTCTGTCAAATCTCAGGTAATGTTTCCAGTGAAACATTGTCTCTTGACATTTCAACATATCTTCCACCGTGAGATAAAATTTTCTTATTTGAGATTCATATTCTTTATGCAGCCTCTAAAGAAGGAATACTTTCAATAGTAAAAATGTAACCTTAAATAAGCAAAATCAGTAAATGTACACTCTCTTAAGATTGTATGAATAGTTTTGTATAATATCACCATGAATTATCCTCTATAATTACCTACATAACGACAGAATCTTAAAATGCTACATTTTTAAAAGGATTGAAAGTAATAAAAGCATGCTTTCTCTTAATTTTCAGTCTTTCTCTCCCACTCTTTGTTTAAACCAGGGCTCCCTCATACATTTAAAGCATGTATTCTACCACTGAGTCAAACCCAATATCTTTCTTGAGTCATACTGTCAAGGTCATCAATTGCTACGTGAAAGCTATTCATATCCAGTAAATATTGCATTTCTAAAATGAACACAATTGTATCTCAGTGTAGTTTTTAGATTGGGAAATGAGGGGCTTTCCCAGAAGGTCTATTTTGGCAAATCTGTGGGATGAATTACAATTATTTTCAATGCCAATAGTTGAGGAAATGGAAAAACACAGAGAATGGCAACTTAACTTGGAATTTTAGAAAATTTCATAATTTCTAAACAATAATTAAGTTGTTTAAATATTTTAATGGCTATGCTCAGAGCCTATTCCTTGCTCTGTGATCATGGTTATTCTTGGTGGTGTTTGTGGTGGCAGGGATTTGAATCCAGTTTGAGTCTACACATGGTAAGGCATTATTTTCTGTACTACTCTTGTCCTAAAAATATTTTTTTATTTAAATACTGATTACAAAGTTTTCATGATTGAGTTTCAGTCTTACGATGTACACCACCCTTCACCCATAAACATTTCCCACCACCATGTTCCTGTTTTCCCTTCCCATCCTCCTGCCTGTCTCTTTGCCAAGCATTTAACTCCTCCCTCTCCTTTTCCTCTTCTTCCTGTACCTCTCTCTCCCTTTTCTTCTTTCCCTCTCCCTCACACACACATTCTCTCTTCCTTTATTTTTTCATATTAGACACTGTGGTTTGTACTATTATTACTATGTACTGTATATTATCTCCATCTAACACCCAGTTACTGTCCAGAAAGATCAGTTTCCATAGTGGTCCCTTCTCTGCCTTAAAAGCCCTGCTCCTCTCTTTGTGCAAACTTCCTACCATGGACTAGTCATCCTGGCCTTCCTCCCTATTGCCTCTAGATAAATTACAACATTATCTTTCTAAATAATAATTTTAAGATTATGTGAATGTTTGTTCTGAAAGAATTTATATATACAACCAATTATACTGTGGCCTATAACTGTATTAAGAACCAATTTATAGGGTCCGGAGAGATAGCACAGCAGAAGGGCGTTTGGTGGTTTGAATTCCCATATGATCCCTGAGCCTGCCAGGAGAGATTTCAGAGTGTAGAGCCAAGAGTAAATCCCTGAGCGCTGCCTGGCGTGACCGCCCCCCCCCCAAAAAAAAAAACCCAAATCAAAAATAAACAAACAAAACAAGGAACCAATCTATAAATATGTAGCCTACTGACACAAGGAAAGTGGTCGAAAATTAGAGCTCTAATATATAAATACAAGGCTAGATAGTTTGGGGATTTCTCACAACTACTATTTGCTAATTTAGGGCTAATCTAATAATTTAGATTATTATTATAGGTATCAAAATATCTATAGAAAATAAATTGACTCAGTAATAATTAAATCTGTCACCCTCTATTTCAGTAACTCAGTACCCATATTGTCTATTCTTTGAATATTTTTCTTTCCTAGTCGACCTATAAAGAAGCACTTTCATTGGTTACCATTTTTTATGAATTATATTAAAATAGTCTCTAAATACAGTCATTATATATAGTATACTATCAAGCTAAGCATCTATCTTCTTTACATAATATGACCATATATAGCACTATTTTATAACTTTGTTTTTGCTTAATAAATATAAGATATTTCATATTAGTAAAGAAAGAAATACTATTTTCTTTTTCATAGTGCAAGCATGGTGTTCCTTTATATCAATGAATATTTTCAAAAGCAGCTTTTTCCTAAAAACTCCATAGATTTGTTAGGAATGATACTAGCTTTTAAATAGTCTAAAATAAGAATCTATTTGTTGTTCAGAGAGTCTTCATTTAATTTCTATTCTCTGGATAATTTTATAGATAAAGGAAGGGTTCTGACACCACTGACACTACTTTTCACAAAAAGACAGAGGTTTCAAATACTCTGCTTTGGTTAGGGAATATTGTATATTGAAGAGGTTTTTTCAAACACTATATTTTGAACTTAAAATGGAAAAATAAAACAGTGCAATGACAGATAAATATTTTCTGCCTCTTTACTCTTAATCTTACCTCAAAATGTTCTATACTGGATATATCAGGCATATAATTAGTGTTTATAAACTTAATAAAATGAGGAACTTTAAGAAGATTTCAAGGTCAGGGAAAATTCTTGGTCAGAGGAAGTTTGTGCATCTGCCTATCCAGGCAAGTCATAGATACCATCAGCAGGCTTCTGCCTGTTGCTTAATAGACTGGGATTCTTGAGTCAGGAAGTAAATTCCTAAGATAAATAGTCTGTGGGAATTTCTTATGTCACTCTCAAATTTTGCTTTGAAGACCATCAGCAGAAATAATTTACCATAATGGAATCTAGGGAGATAATTGCTCTCAAAGGTTTAGTTAGTCCCTAAGCTGGTAACCCATAAGTACACAAAGTCAGCACCTTCTAACAGAGTTCACAAACCTTGTAAATAGAGTGTAGTCTTTCTCCTCCCTCAAAGACCTCTCAGAAACCCCATAATCTGTTTTCCAAAGATTGAACTTCCTGCAGGACAGTTTAGAGTATGAACCCATCCCACCCCTCTATTTTAATAAGATTGTGAGTATTGTGAAACTTCAATGTTTCTCTGACAGTCCTTGCCTACTAAAATTACTCTCTATCCTCTGAAAGTTAATCATTCAACAGCATTTTATTGACATAATTACTAAAACTTAATAGCACTGGATTCTATTTTGGAGGATTTCAGCTGGAGAAAAAGAATTTAGTGTGAACCTGTCACTGAATTTAATGCTTGCATATTAAAGTATATCATAAATATTCTCCTAGTGAATAAATGAGAGATGTAACTAAAAGAATAAAGACAGTCATAGAAGGCAATATGTGAATAACCAGAAAAAAAAAAGATGTGGCATATGGTTGTTTTTTCCCAAAGTTTTTTTTTTTTTGCATTAGGAGTTAGTCTGACACATAACCATGAATAAACCTTGCATAAATGTTCCCATATATGGCAAAATGATAAGTGCTGATGGAGTAAGATGGGTTCTGCACCCAGAGAATAAAGTGATTTTTGAAGGCAAATGTGTTATAAAGAACAGTTGGAGAAGGAATATAAATGCACTTTATCACAGATTGTTTTAGAGATATTAACATACAAGATGGCAAAACTGTATTTAAAAATATATAACCAATTCTGTGTGTCATATGTA
This sequence comes from Suncus etruscus, assembly GCF_024139225.1. Classification (NCBI taxonomy): domain Eukaryota; kingdom Metazoa; phylum Chordata; class Mammalia; order Eulipotyphla; family Soricidae; genus Suncus; species Suncus etruscus. Next base: position 86,288,374 of record NC_064860.1, on the reverse strand, counting down.
TGTATGCTTATTTCTATAATATAACTTTAAAAAGGAGGTTATGATAACATAGAAAATAGAGAGCGATGATTTAAAAGTGGTGAATTATCAAAATACCCATGCTACAAAAATATGTACAGTTAAATATCTAAGAAATTAAGAGAATGCTTTTTTATTACATGACATTTTTAATATTGTTGAATATTTTCTAAAATTTATTTAGTGACAGTATATTTCCTCAATTATTCACAAAGTTCTGTTTACTTGTGTAGCCTAATTTAATGAACAAAAGAATGCAGTTCCCATAGCAACTGGCTGGTTGCAAATCTCTGTCCTTGAGTAAACATAACATAACCACTGATTCTTTCAACACAACAGGATTCTATGCATTACTAATGTCAAAATTAAGCATGTCCCCAATCTATAAGCACTAATAGTTATATAAAAAATGGTTCATGTTTCTAGATCCTTGGTTTTTTTTTTTTTTTTTTTTTTTTTTTTTGGTTTTTGGGCCACACCCGGCGGTGCTCAGGGGTTACTCCTGGCTATCTGCTCAGAAATAGCTCTTGGCAGGCACGGGGGACCATATGGGACACCAGGATTTGAACCAACCACCTTTGGTCCTGGATCGGCTGCTTGCAAGGCAAACACCGCTGTGCTATCTCTCCGGGCCCTCTAGATCCTTGTTAAATGAAACAGAAGTTATATTTTTGCACTCCAGTATAATGTGTCTCAAAAGAGATGGAACACCCAAAGATTTTTATTTGTTTGGTTTGGATTTTTATGGTTTCTTTGGATAATTTTAGTGGGATAACACCTGGTTGTACTTAGGGTGAAATCCTGTCTCTGCATTCAGAGATTATTACAGGCATGCTTGGGATTCATATGAGGTGCTAGGGCTTGATCCTGGGTCAGCTACGTGCCAGAGGTCTACTGATTTTTGTACACTGTTTTATGCACTAACCATTCCAGTCCAACATTTTCAGTAAGAGGCTTCATATATTCTTTTCTACATATGAATACACATTGATTCATTCTTTATCTTTACAAGCAAACATACCACTAACATCATATTTGAGTTCAGAGTTTTTTGTTTAAAACCGTGTGTGTGTGTGTGTGTGTGTGTGTGTGTATGTGTGTGTGTGTATGTGTGTGTGTGTAAGGTTTGGTTGAACAAATAAACTGTCTCTAAACTATTAAAGTACTTTGTCATGACTAAAAATTTACAAAATAATGAAGTTACATGTTATAGAAGAGGTATTAAAGGACATGTTAAGATAACCTACTTATCATTATCACAAGCATGAAATTATTATCTTTTTCATTTCATACTATGACTGCTCTTTTATACTAAAATTGCTTTTTATGAATTAAACATAGTTTATAATATTCATAATTATTGTGGATGGAATAATTTGATTCTAATTTGGCTGCATTTTCTAGACAACTCAGGTTACAGGGCTGTAATTAGCTAACTTCTTCATCTTTCTCACATAATATCTCTGAGAGAAACAGATATATGAATAATGAATCTGCTCCCAAATGTCATCAATGGGTCAAGTTCCTGTTTTCCACTTTCAGTATCTTAAATACCTACTCTGATTTTTATTTTTTATATATTTATTTTTAATGTATTTTAATTTTATTTATTTATGTTATATTATCAGAAGACTCTCAAGTGATGCTCAGGGATATGAGGTCACACTCTAGCTATCCTAGGTCAACTATGTAAGTTCAGAACTTGAATCTGAGGCTATAGTGCTGCTATGGTACTCAGTGTTAGGGATTACCTAAGAAACACTGGGGATTCTTAAGGTGCTTCCAGGGTTATGTCCATTAATAGACTCACTCATCTATGGAATTTAAGATAAAAGATATTATTGTAATAATACCCAGAGACAATAGAGATGAGGGCTGGAAGGAATGGCTAACGATATGAAGCTTACCCCAAAGAGTGGTGAGTGTAATTAGAGAAATAACTACACTGACAACTATCATGACAAGGGAAGTGAGTGAGAGAAATAGAATGCCTGCCTTGAATACAGGCCGGGAGTAGAGGAGGTGGGTTAATGGTGGAAGGTTGCACGGGGGTGTTCTTTTTTATAACTGAAACCCAACTACAAACATGTTTGTAATCATGGTGCCTAAATAAAGATATTAATTTAAAAAATAGTCTGGGGCAATTCTGTTTTAAGAGTTAAATCAAGAGTTTTTCATTTCCCTGGGCCAAAAATATGCACTTTTATTTCCAATGTAGCAAACATGAGCTTTTACCTTCAATCATTCTATGTACCAAGAAGAAAACAATGGAAATTCCGATATCAAAAATGCACTATCTTAGCAAGGTTTTGCCCTTTAATTTATGAAAAATACCTTTTCTAGGTCTATGCCTATATTTCACTGCTCGAAAATGAGCACATCACCATTAGTGGTTAGAAGGTAATGTGGTTTGAGTAGCACACATAATTACTTTAAATACATTCCGTTTTCTCTAACTTTTTTTTTTCCATTTTGTATTTTTGCTGGGCATTGCAGCTCTGGAAATTCAGGTTTACAAGAGTGAAAGAGTAAATTAAGGCATGGTATATTTTTCATTAAGAACTTATATTTAATATTTGAATATTTGTAATCAAATGATATACTAAAATGAAGACTGGAGTATGTTTTCAAAGTATTGAGAGAGAAAACATTTATTTTCTGGAGATCTTTCAGATATTTGCAAATATAGTACAAGGTTGACTTTTAACCTATCTGGTTCTCAGAAGTAATGTTAGATAATTTTCCAAAATAATTTTAGTTGCATTTTAAACTTTTATAAAAAAAAGTTCATTGAACTTAATACTTAAAATTTAAAAAACTTGAATTTTATTTATTAGATTGTTATAGTAATCTTAATGTGGGTTTACTACAATAAACTTGGAAAGAGGGGCCTACAATGAATGTCATTATAATAAACCTGATAGCTATTTTCAAGGATACTTGGTCAATCTGGCAAGATGCTTGAATATCAGAACTTAAAGATGAGGTGGTGTCAGGCCTGGCAGTGCTTGGGATTGGGAATGGGGACATATAGAGTCAGGGATCAAACAAGCTTTGAGTCTAATATGCTGTTTCCCTAGCCACTATTTTCAATTTTTATCAATTTTTTTGTCATACTACATATCTTAGGCTACTGCTTTGAATAACTTGCCAAGTTCTGATTGCTAGTATTCACTATTTACTTGGGTTCACAGCATAGATTTTTATGAAAATAGAATACATACTATTATCTCTATATTTTATTGACACTTTAACCTGTTTTTCATGCATTAGGTTATAAGAACAAGATACTAATATCTTATTGAATTATCATGATTATGCCACATAGAAGCTTACCCTGTGAAAATCTGCAAAATAATAGGCTGAAGATTTGCGGGATCAATGCTAAAACTTTAAAGATCTAGTTTTAGATAAAAACTGAGTTGTGCAAATTTGTTTAAAAAGACCTTTTTTACATTTTAACTTTTTTTTATAAAATATTTATTTAAACACCATGATTACAAGCATGATTGTAGTTGGGTTTCAGTCATAAACAGAACACTCCCCTTCACCAGTGCAATATTCCCACCACCAATGTCCCCCTCCCTCCTTCCCAACCACTGCCTGTATTCAAGATAGGCATTCTACTTCTCTCACTCATTAAGATTGTCATGATAGTTGTTAGTGTAGTTATTTTCCTAACTGCACTCACCACTCTTTGTGGTGAACTTCATAATATGACCTGGTCCTTCCAGCCCTCATCTATATTGTCTCTGGGTATTATTACAATAATGTCCTTAATTTTTCTTAAAACCCATAGATAATTGAGACTATTTTGTGTCTGTCTCTCTCCCTCTGACTTATTTCACTCAGCATAAAAGATTTCATGTACATCCATGTATAGGAAAATTTCATGACTTCATCTCTGCTGATGGCTGCATAATATTCCATTGTATATATGTACCACAGTTTCTTTAGCCATTCATCTGTTGAAGTACATCAAAATAAAAAATAAATAAAAAGGTCTTGTTATCGTGGTTGCTTGAGATCAAACTACACACAGACCCAAATTACTTCTTACATGATCAAGGTACCAGTTTTTCACCTCATCTGAACTCTGGACTCTTGATTTAGTATTTAAAAAGACTTCCTAAACTTGAGTGAGTGAGGAGAAACACAAATATGAATGGATGGGGGCCAAGGGCCAAGAGGTCTCAGATGCATTATTACTGTTAAAACAGGACAGAACTAATATAAAAACCAAAGGCAACAACAGTGGAATCAAGAGACTGAAACTTTAATAATCTAAACTTAAAATGAGTCTGTTATACAGGCAGGGTGGGTATAGGGAGGGTGGTATGGGATATACTTGGAGAACATTGATGGAGGGAGGTAAACAATGGTGATGGGATTGGTCCTGAGTCAGTGTATGTCTAAAACCAACTTTGAAGGACTTCAGTAAATCACAATGGTTTCAATAAAATTTAAAAAAGACTTCTTTGAACAACTTGAAATACTTTAATATCTAGAAAGGAGAATTTATTTAAACAAAAAGAAGTGTTATGACTTTGTGTCTAGTTCATATATTAAAATACAATTCTCTCTTAAAATAAACAAGTTAGGGGCCGGAGAAGTGGCAAGGAGCATTAAGATGGACCGCGGTTCTATCCCCTGGTGTCCCATATGGTCCCCCAAGCCAGGAGCGATTTCTGGGCCTATAGCTAGGAGTAATCCCTGAGCATCATCGAGTGTGGCCCGTCCCCCCCCCCAAAAAAAAAAAACAAGTTAGTTATAGCTAACTTTAGGAAAAAACTCAAGAAAAACAATGTCATTATTTTACATTTATGTTTTATTATTCATAAATAATAGGAAAACTATGGTTTGGGTGATTTGCAATTGGTTTTCAGATTGATTCAAGATGTTACCAAAGATTAGTGATTATAACTGAGACACGGGTTTTTTACTAATTTTCATGAAAATCCATGAGAAAATTTCAAACTTCATCATTTTAGTCAACTGAAATTCTCCTGAGCTCTAACTGAATGATTATTTCTGTGCATTGTTCTACATATAAGGAGACAGACACGTGTAATTAATTGTCACTGATTTTCTTACATCTAGTAGTACAGACTGATAGAAATGCACTGTCATTTATTGAGTGAATTTTTAAGAGTGAGTGTGAGAGTGTATGAGGTTAAGCACATACAGACAAATGCTAGGGATCAAGCTCAGTACTTTATTAGTTCTAAAATAGAAATAACATCTTGATATTATCTACAATGTTTTAGAGAGGAAAAAAGGGACACGAGGCTATGTTAGAATACTCTAAGGTAGGTAGCTTACATTGGCATGAAGCAGTCTGTCAATAAAGTCTCTTCTCAGACCTCAGAGTGGGAGGCATTTAATTTTGCAAGGCTCTAGGTTAGTTACTGCAAAGGGAAAAACAGAACGTTTTTGCCTTGAGTTGTTTGCCCAGGCTTGTAATGGTGACATGAAACTCAATCACCCTTTGACTTGACTGTCTCATCTCTGACTCCTGTTCCTTTAAATTGGGATTTACTGCTCTGTGAGACTCACAATCTGAACAGTAAAATACTAAAGAGATTTAAGGCACAAAGACTGAAGGCAGAGTTCACATTCCTACATGTAGAACGATAAAGTGGGAAAAGTAAGGACATACAGTAAAACACTTATCCAATATAACCCTCAAACATTTTATTCCATCTCCCCCCAATCCAAAAACATTTGATTTTTAAAAACTTTTAGGCCATATGAAAAGCAGTTTCTGTAAATACAAATAAAGCACATGGGAGAAATTCAATTTAGGGAAATAATTGAGAAGAAAAAATCTGTACTCCTGAGTGTAGATATGGCTGAATGGTTTATTTGAAATTTTCAGTTCAATTGAGTTAAATGACCTACGATGAATAATTGAATTTATACAAAATTAAGTTCATTTATAATTAAGTTCCTTTAACATTTACTATATATTTATTAAGAGGCTGAGAGAGTAGAATTCAATCATCATTGTTCTGTACAATGCAGTAGCCATTAGGAACATGAGTTTTATACTTGAACATTCATTAAAATTAAGTAAAACCCAAAAATAAAAACTGCCTCCATTTGTATGTGTTTCGTAATCACATGTGACAAGTAAATGTCTAATTGGTAGCCAAGAGGCATCATCATTAAAGATACTTAAGAGTTCCGGAGAGATAGCACAGCGGCGTTTGCCTTACAAGCAGCCAATCCAGGACCAAAGGTGGTTGGTTCGAATTCCGGTGTCCCATATGGTCCCCCGTGCCTGCCAGGAGCTATTTCTGAGCAGATAGCCAGGAGTAACCCCTGATCACTGCCAGGTGTGGCCCAAAAACCAAAAAAAAAAAAAAAAAAAAAGAGAGAGATACTTAAGAGTTTAACTGGACTACTATAGTCAAAACAGCATGGGCTTGAAATTCAAACCAATGTGTATCTTTAGCTATAATCCTTATTTACAAGTATCAGTGGTCCTCAAACTATGGCCCGCGGGCCACATATTGTATTTGTATCTGTTTTGTTTCTTTATTGCAAAATAAGATATATGCAGTGTGCATAAGAATTCATTCATAAGTTTTGTTTTTACTATAGTCAGACCCTCCAAAGGTCTGAGGGACAGTGAACTGGTCCCCTGTTTAAAAAGTTTTGAGGAATCCTGATTTATATGGTGAACCATTTCCATTTTTTGTTTTGTTTTCATTTGTTTGTTTGGGCCACACTCGGCTGAGCACAGGGGTTACTCCTGGCTCTGTACTCAGAAATGACTATATTTGATACCAGGGATCAAACCCAAATTCTGGGTTCAGCCGCATGCAAGGCAAATTTGCCTTATCACTGTGCTACTACTCTGGACCCCAGTTTCCATTTCTTATATGAGTAGCATCTTCTGCTTCTTGTAATTTTTATTAGGATTAATTTTATAATATTCCTACATCAAGAAAATATTGGGAAGCAATATGATAATAGGGTTTAAAGGGAAGACACCATAATCAGAAAGGCCTGGGTTCAAATTCAAGTTCTACTGACTATAAAGGTAAATTGAAGGATGTACTAAATGTTAAGTGTCAGCTCTTGGAATTTGTCTTCAGGAAATATTGTAGTAGTCAAGAAATTTTTGAGAAAATGCAAGTATAGGGGACAGGAATACATGGAGCAAGCCCAAGTTTCTGCATCAAATGGTCTCCAGAGCACTTTTAGGAGTTGTGCAAAGTCTCTCCCAGTGTGACTCTTCCATCAACAAATAAAATAATAAATAAAAAATAACTATAACACTTTGTAGTGCATGATACCTATTGATTGGTCAATAATTGCAAACTAATAGAGATTTAAAATATTAGTAATCTCTTGCCCATTGCAAACTTGTGTGCAACAAAAATATCTTTCAAAAGTCCATAAGCTATAGTATTAAAACTACATAATGGTGGGTCTGAGAGATAGCACAGTGGTAGGATGTTTGCCTTGCATGCAGTCAACCCAGGACCAACAGTGGTTAAAATCCCATCACCCCATATGGTCCCCTGAGCCAGCCAGGAGCAGTTTCTGAGCATAGAGCCAGGAGTAACCGCTGAGCACTACTGGGTGTGACCCCCCCAAGAAAAAACAAAAGCAAAATATAGAAACAGTTATAAATCAGGACAGAGTGATAGTCCAGGATGTAAGACTCTTACCTTGCATGTGGCTGATCCCAGTTCATTACCCTGAATTGCTATGGTACCTAAGTGCCACTAGAAGTTGGCCCTGAACATAGAGCGTGGAATAAATAAATCCTGAATGTGGCTGAAAATTGCACAGCCTCCTGCCTTTTTCAAGGAAATAGTATAAACCATTTGGTAAAGTATATGTAATAAAATATGGATTTAAATATTACTAAATAAATTCAGTTGGTAATTTTGCATTAAATAAAAAATATCTATGCCTTTATAGCAATATTATGGTATTACATGACTACAATATTCTAAGAAGGAAAAATACAATCAGTATTACAATGTTAAGATTTAATAGCTTAAAATTTCAAGCCCATCCACACTTAATATTCTCCAGGAAAAGTTGAGATTTTTCTTGAGATGACAACACTGTTGCAATAAAAAGCCAATTCAGCATTTTCTAGTGCTACAATTTAAATACATAGAGATTACATATTAATTTTGTTAAATTAGATTTTCCTAAAATAAGTGGCCAGTTTATGAATTCTAAGTATTCCCAAGTCTAGAAAAAGTAAATTTTAACAATTGTGTTTCTAAATCACAATTTGAAGATCCTACTTATCATTTTGTCAATATGATAAAAAAAAATATCAGTGATTTTTGTCTGAAAAAGTCAAGGATTATTTATTATTTAGTTTGGGGGCCACATCTGGCAGATCTAACTCATGGCCATGAACTCAGATATCATTCCTGGTGGTGCTCATAGATCATATGCAGTGCAAGAGATTTAACCAGGGGTGGAAGCATAGGAAGCAAACACCTTAACCCCTGTCCTAATTCTCTGGCCGGAAGGTGAAAAAAGAGTCTTGTTTTGTTTTGTTTTGTTTTGTTTTGTTTTGTTTTGTTTTTGGGTGGGAGCAATGTCACACCCAGAAAAGCTCAGGGCTTCTTTTTGAATCTGTGCTCAGAGATCATTTCTGGGAAACATATGTGATGCTGTGACTCAAAACAGTTTTAGCCACTAGAAAGGCAAGCTCCTCAAGCTTGGGAGGGACTTTGTGAGTCACAATGGTTGTTATCAAGGCTTATTTCTGGTTCTACACTCAGAGATCACTCCTGGTGATGCTCTATGATTGATTTTTGGGTGCCAAGAATTGAACCTGGGTCCCCCACATATAAAGCAAGAACCTTGTACCTGTTGTGCTATATCTCCGGTCCTTCTGATATATTCTTAAAAGATAAAGGAAGGCATAGTCTTCCCAAAATCTATTTTTGTGATTGTTTTCTCAAAAAGAAATATGAGAAATTGTGAAAGAAATGTATTCATAAAATAAAACTTCTAATAAAAGTTATGTTGACAAAAGCTATGTAAGCAAAAAAAAAAAAGGAATGACCCAATATCTTAAATGTAATTACTTATTGAACATATGTTAAGTCCAATATTGTAGTCTCTATAATGATAAATGAGGAGGAATATCTAACTGCAAGAGGTAGTCTAGAAAAAGAAAAAAAGATAAGAATTCAAATAACTACAATAAAAAGCAAAATATATTATAGATTTCATGGGAGTGTGATATATCTTGTTGGAAGAATAAAGAGAAAACTTAAGCAAAGCAGATTTTGTGCTAGCAGCATGATAAAACTGTAGGAGCAAATATTACAGATAAAGTTTGAGAGGAGGCAAGGCAGGTACTGAATACACATGCTATTTCCATTTGCTTGAGCAAAAAGACTGCCAAAAATAGTGCAGAAAGAAAAAATGTTTAAAGATAAGTTAGAATATATTCATTGAGTCAAGCTTATAGAAAGCCTATATGCCAAGGTCTTATCAAATAAACTATCAGAAATCCTAAAACTGTTCTGGTCATAGAAGCAACTTCAGCAATATTTCTAGAAGACATGAACAATAATTTGGTGCGAGAAAAAAAGTAGTTGTGACTGGAGTAGTTGTCCAAATGGGAACTTTTTCAATAGTTCAGCAACAGATTGGAGAAGATTTGCACCAGGAAAGATATTGAATTGAGAGATGCATAAGATATGTGCCCTGGAGGCAGAATGCATAATGCCTGATAATTAGACTATATAAAACAGGAGAAGCCAAGAATGTCTAAAAATATGTGTCTGTAGTCAGGAGATATTGATTAGCCTACTCAGCAGAATCAGACCACCAATAAAGTAATCATTTTTTGAGGTAAACCTATGTGTTAAACTGATATTAATTTTATTATTCATTTTAATAAATAATTTCATATATTCTCCATTTCCCAGAAACTGAGTTAAATGCTAAGGATAAAATATTGAGTAAAAATGAATAGATATTCCTCTATGGAAAAATAGTTAAGCTAATTGGAAATATAAATAAATGCAAACAAAAAAGAATGATAATCATGATAACTATAAATAAATCATGATAACTATAAATACACCTATTAACACTTGAGACTACAATAAAGTCTACTTTTAATCTTAGGTAGAAGTGCTTTTATGACTAAAATGACTCTTAATATGAAATATTTCTGAAGGCTAAGTAGTGGCTATGAGAAGACAGAAAAGGGCTGTTAAAGCTTATAGAGGAGAGGGGCCATGTCTCAGTGAGTAGGGAGTTTGCCTTACTTGTTGCTGACCTGGGTTTGATCTCCAGTATCCAGTATCCAGTATCCAGAGCAAAGTGATCAAATGAGCTAGAGAACAAAAGACAGTCACTCATCTATGGATTTTAAGAAAAATAAAAGTCATTTTTGTAACAATCCTCAGAGACAATGAGAGGAGGGCTTTAACACCAGCTCACTCCATGAAGCTCACCACAAAGAGTGGTGAGCACAGTTATAGAAATAACTACATTGAGAACTACCATAATCAAGTGAATGAATGAGGGAACTGGAAAGCCTGTCTGGAGTACAGGTGGGGGAGGGGTGGGATGGAAGGAAATTTGGGACATTGGTGGCGGGAATGTTGCACTGGTGAAGAGGGGTGTTCTTTATATGACTGAAACCTTATCACAATCATTTATGTAATCAAGATATTCAAATAAAGAGAAAAAAATTTAAAAAAGACAGTATTTTGGGCTCTCCTTTTTGTCACAGGTGAGTTGTTAGTCTCATATTATGAATGAGGAACGATTCTAGGATTAGAAGGAGGGAGAGTGAGAAGAGAGAAAACCACTAATAATCTATTATTATTGTCTTTCCTTACAGTAAAATGTCCTAATACATTGGAGATTGGAAGTTGGGGAGAGAAAGAGAGTGGAGGGGAGAAGAGAGGAGAGGAGAGAAGAAAGAAAAAGAGAGAGAAGAGGTAAATAAAGAACAGAACAGAACAGAACTATTTCCTTTTTCATTCTATGAGAAACTTTATCTACTCAATAGGTGAAATTAGAAAAACACCATAAGCCAAAGAACCATAGATAGAACCATATATTAGTATTATTGGGAGAGACAGGGAGATGTGAATATATTAAGAAATAATTCTAAGGAAAAAAATAAAAGAAGTTTAATGGATTAGAAAATATAGATTAACATAGGTACAAGCTGACCATCTCATAAGAAGAGTGGGCCTACTCCATGGGTCTCAAACTCGGGCCCGCAGGCCATTTGCAGCCCTCCCTACAACATTTTGTGGCCTACAGCTGTCCTTCAAATATTGCAGTATTCGCGATTATTCGCTTACCGAATAATCCCAATAAAAATCGCATTAGTAAGAAAAAAATTGCATTAAACATTCGCATACCCCGAACAGTTCTGTTCAGTGTATGCAAATATTTAATGCGATTTTTTGCGATTTTTTCTTACTAATGCGATTTTTTATTGCAAATATTCAGTAAGCGAATAATCGCTAATTCTTTGTGCCTACCACAGACGTCATTTCCGCTGCTCCTGCCCCCGCTGTTCCTTGCATTATCGGAGGCCTAAGGGAGAGAAATTTATTACAAAATTAGATTTTGTCATACCTTCATCATGACTTCATCAAAGCCTGCAGTGAAGAGAAAGATTGATGACAAGCACAGACAATTTCAGGAAAAGTGGGAGATGCAGTATTTCTTCGTTGAGCACAGGAGCATCCCCATGTCTTATTTGCTCAGAGAAAGTTGGAGTGCATAGGAATACAACTTGAAACACCATTATTCAACTAAGCATGCTGAGGAATGTGCGAAATATCAAGGAAATGAGAGAGCCAAGTGGGTTGCCAGTCTTAAAGCATGTCTAATGAGGCAACAGATTACTTCAAGAAAGCAACCAAAGAAAATGTTGCAGCAGTCAAAGCTAGTTACATGGTTAGTGAGATGATTGCTAAGGCAGGGAAACCATTCACAGAAGGAAAGTTTATTAATAAATGCATGTTACAGGCTGCAAATATTACCTGTCGGGAAAAGAAAGGTCAGTTTAGCAAAATCAGCCTTTCTGCCAACACTGTGGCAGAGCGCATTTCTGACATGTCAAGTGACATTTATCATCAACTGTGTGAGAAAGCCAAATGTTTTGATGCATACTCGGTTGCTCTTGATGAGGGCACAGATATAACAGACACTGCGCAGCTCACAGTGTACGTCCGTGGTGTTGATTGCAAATTTGAATTGACAGAGGAGCTGCTCACAATAATTCCAATGCATGGCCAGACCACTGCTAATGAGATATTTCAGCATCTGTGTGATTCCATTGAGAATGCAGGTTTGCCATGGAAGAGGTTTGTTGGAATAATAACCGATGGAGCACCATCAATGACAGGGAGGAAAAATGGACTGGTGACACTTGTTCAAAAAAAAAAAAACTGAGGCGGGTGTAGAGAAGGCCATTGCTCTTCACTGCATTATCCATCAGCAGGCCATTTGCAGTAAATGCCTGCCGGTGACAATGTGCATCAACCAAATCAGATCCAGGAGCTTAAAGCACAGGTGGTTCCGTGCTTTTTTAGAGAAAATGGAGTCAGAATATGAAGATGTGCTCTATTTCACCGAGGTACAGTGGCTCAGCAGGGGAAATGTCTTGAAAAGATTTTTTGATTTGAGAGAAGAAGTGAAAGCCTTCATGGAGAAGGATGGGAATGCTGTTTCTGAGTTGAGTAATCACAAATGGCTCATGGACTTAGCTTTTCTTGTTGACATCACACATAAGCTGAATGTACTAAACAAGATGTTACAAGGCCAGGGCAGCTTATTAGTGCTGCCTATGACAATGTGAGAGCATTCTCCACAAAACTTGTGTTATGGAAATCCCAGCTCTCTCAGACAAACCGTTGCCATTTCACAGCATGCAAGGAACTTGTGGATGCAGGCATACCATTCAGTGGTGAGAAATATGTTGATGCTATTTTTAAGCTAGAGAAGGAATTTTATCACAGATTTGCAGACTTCAAAAAGCACAGAGCCACTTTCCAAATTTTTGTGGACCCCTTTTCCTTTGATGTGCAAGATGCCCCTCCTGTGCTTCAAATGGAGTTCATTGGCCTGCAATGCAACTCTGATCTCAAAGCCAAGTTCAGAGAGATTAGTGGAAAAGCAGACATGCATGGGCAATTTTTGAGAGAATTGCCCCCTACCTTGTGCCTTTTTGAAAGCACATATTTGTGTGAAAAGTTATTCTCCACATTGAACTTCAATAAGTCAAAGTACAGGTCTAGACTTAATGATGATCATCTTCAAGCCATACTGAGAGTCTCAACTGCTTTCTCTCTAAAGCCAAATGTGGTTCAGATTTGTGAGAAGAAGCGCTGTCAAGTCTCTGGCAGCAAGGAATAGGCAAAAGATGCCATGTTCATAACTGTTCATGATCTTCACTCAATGTTCTATTCATGTTCAGAAGAAATAATTAAAACTGTTAATAATGATGTTTGAGGACTTTTTTTGTGAAATCCCTTATGCAGCCCTGCCTCACCCTGACTTTGCCTCCTGCGGCCTCCAGGTAATTTGAGTTTGAGACCCCTGGCCTACTCCATGCCCTGCGAACCAAGGCCTGCTTCACCCATCATCTGTAATAGTTTCTTAATATGTATCTATTTCACCACTGCTCTAGAATTCTGCAAAGTCACAAATCTGATTAAACTACATATATGCCAGCTGATATTTCCAGGACTTCTTTTGAGTAAATGCAAGCAACTTCCCTCCAATCCCCATTTTCTCATATTTCCGGAAGACCTGACAGCTGAAAACAAGCCCCACAAAAGCTGCAGTATCAGTAATGGTATCAGTAATACTGCTTTGAATTTCTTTTTTTTTTTTTTTTGGTTTTGTTTTGTTTTTGGGTCACACCCAGTGAATATCAGGGGTTACTCCTGGTCCTGGCTATGCACTCAGAAATAGCTCCTGGCTTGGGGGACCAACACCTGGGATCTAACCTACGTCTGTCCTGGATTTGCGTTGTGAAAGGCAAATGCTCTAATGCTGAGCTATAGCTCCGGGAATTTCTTTTTATATTTTTGTTGTTGTTTTGGTTTGTTTGTTTTTGATTTTGAGCCACACCCAGCGGCGACATTCAGGGGTTACTCCTGGCTCTGCACTCAGAAATCGCTCCTGGCAGGCTCAGGAGACCACATTTTTCTTATATAATTCCCATATATGTCCATAAGTTCATAAATAATCATTAATGTGGCTAGATGAAGATATGTGATCATTGTTTTTTTTTGCTTTCCAGTGATTATTTCCCACCATTCCAACGCACATACACACACACACACACACACACACACACACACACACACACACACACACACACACATGAAAACACAGTCCATGCACAAAAACTCTTCCATCCTTTATTGTTCTAAATGGTTAGGAACTTAAATGGTTAGGAAAGTTACTCTTAATATCATTTTAAGTAAATTTTATAGTATAGGACAGTATAAATGGTTAGAAAAAATATTCTTAATATTATTCATTTTTTGGACCAAAAGTTTAGCTATATTCTACAAAAATATAAGCATTTGAAAGTAAAAGTGTAAATAGATATAGAGAGATAATGTCAAGGGCTACTTACATGATTTGAAGCAGCATTAGATCTCCAGTAGCATATGGTATCAGAGCACAATCAGGTGTAATCCATGAGAAAAAAATTACAAAAATGACATCTGTACACAATTGGATATAGTCCACAAGTCCCCCAAAATTAATGTAGTACATAAGGAAGTCATATCTATCACTCATCTAAGGAATTTTGTGGCAAAGGGCCAGTTTAACTCAACAATGGATTGATAAGCATATAACAACACAGTCATGGGCTTACAAGGACACTATAAAAGGATACATGCTGCATTGTTATTGTCATGGAAAGCTCTTTCCTGCCTTTCCTGTTTTGTTGCTGCCATGGATGTAAGCTCAAATTTACTGTCATTGTTGTCATTTGGCCAATGAAAAACATGAAATGTGTTAGGCACTTAACCTTGTGTGAATTCATAAACAGGCAGTCTCAAGTCTAAATCCTCTAAAGGGTTTGTTAGATAGGCAGAATGTTCTTAGAAAAAAGTGACAGTGAAGAATGATGTAATGTATCTTTAAAATTGCTTCACATCTCATACAAAAATCTAGGGGTTTTATTTGAATACCATCTCCAAACTATAATCTTTCATAAAAATATACATATTTAGATAGCATTTTGAAATTTTATAACAGTTTCTCTTAAAAGACCTAAAGCTTAGGGAAAAAATTATTTTTAAATGAAAGAGCTATTTTCACAAAAAATAAGTCTATAGGATTCTTAGAGTAAGCAATTTTTAATATTTTGGGGGATTGTCAAATATATTAGCAGCATTTCTGCCTTACGGTTATTCATCTCCTTTGATACAAGAGCAAGGCCAGTAGAAAGAAAGGACTGGTGATCTTCTTAAGCAGCAGAAACCAAAACACATGAACACACACATACACACACACACACACACACACACTACAAAGGTCATAATGAGAAAAGCAGAACTCACAACATTTAGTGAAGATGGTAGCTCTGAAAACCCAATTAACATCAGCCAACTACAATGCCTCTCTGATGAAGACTTTAGGGAGAAATGTTAAGGATTTTCAAAAACACAAATAAACCATGGAACAGACAGAGATGAGTCAAGAAGATATGGGAGGAGAAATGAGAAAACTTCAAAAAGAAAAAAGAGAGCAAGTTTGAAAAACTTGATAGGTTAAATGAAAAACTCACTGGAATGTCTCACTAGCAGAATAACAGCTGTGAGGACAGAATCAGTGAGCTGGAAAATGAGCTGTAGAACTTCTCTGTTCAACAGAAGAAATTCTAAAAAGCCTTAAAATGAATAGAAGATGGGTAAAATTTCTCAAAGTAGATGAACATATGATGTAACTAACTCTGGGATAAATTCAACAGGACCAATATAAAAATATTGGGGATCCAAAGAGCCAGGGAAGAAAGCCTAGAAGGAAGTAACAGTGAAAGACATTATCACAAAGAAGTTCCCAGAATTAAAGAATGCTTGCACAAAGATGTAAAGGCACACTAAATAAAGGGGAAATCTTACATACAAAAAAAGAGCTCTTATCTACTAGAGATAGGAACTCATAGTTGTTTATAATACAGGGATATCTCCTACCTTGAAAATATGTCATGTGGAATCAACTTAGACCTCAGGTGAGTAGATACCATTCATCCAGCCTTGAACCCTGGATCCCAGACATAGAAACGGCACAGCTCTTCACAACAGCTGCAAGAAACAAACTCCATCTGGGACAGCCTTAATACTGCAGGATCAACAACAAAGGCCAGCTCTAACATGATATCCCGACAATGAGGAAAATGTGAAAAACTTGACCTTAGAGCAGTTTAGCCTACCTTACCAGCTAACGACAAGACATAACCAGAAGACGTGGCACCCTTTGGTAGGTCCAAAAAGCCAAGATCGTGATTTACAGATGACTGGCTGCTAGAACCACGACCAGACTGTATACATCTTGGGACCAATAAAAAAGCCCTAGTCTAGGGCTTGAGCTAAGACCTGCACAATAAGCATGATCCCCAGTTCCAAAGGTCCGGCAGAGACAATTGTAATGGAAAGGGGCTTCTGGAAGCACAAAGAAAGACGCTATCCTAGATGCCATCCTAGGTTCAGGGCAAAGACCAAGACCACCAACCACAGAAGATGGATTAAAATGGCACTGAGGTAACAGAACCTCTAGATTCACAAAGACTGACTTCACCATAAGTCCCACCTCAGGATCTGTACAGATACTGAGACCTCTAAACACAGAGCTCTGATTGTATCACCCTGGACAGAGCAGAAGACTTCCACACACCAAAAAAAAAAAAAAAAAAAAAAAAAAACCACCACCGGGAGAGTAATGATCCTGAGCAAAGAGCTGATCCCATGACACTATACTCCAAGGACGGAGAAACCCCATATCGCATAGGGCAAGTGAATTCCTTTTTGAATGACCCCAATATTTACTGTGCCAGGGCAGGAGGGAAAAAAACAAAAATACAAAAAACACAAAACCGTGGACATTTATATATATATATATATATATATATATATATATATATATATATATATATATATATATATATATATATATCTTACCTTCATTTATTAACGTTATTAATATTTTTATTTACCTAGCTATTTTGGTCGATTTCTCTGTTTGGATGTGATTATTGAAATTGTTGTCCCCAATTATTCTTATTTTTTTTTCTCTCTTCCTTTCTCTTCTTTCGTTTTGTGCTACGCCATGTTTCTTATTTCAAGACCACGGCGTGTTTTTTTTGTTTGTTTGTTTTTTATTTTTTTTATTATTTTTTTAATCTGTTTTTTGTGGTGCCTATCGATATAACCGGAGTCCTCACTGGATATTTGACACTTCTTTTGGTACTGGTGGAGTGTTTCACCTTCTTGTTCTCATTCACTTCCCAAATCGATGATGAGAACCTCTAGAAGGATTCTGCCCATTTTCGGGGTATTAGACCCTTACCCCAGTTTATTTACTTTCTCTTTTTCAGGCAAAACCACGCAACTTGAACTAGCTAGCCCTGCCCCCACTTACAGGGGGAAATAAGGGAGGCATCAAGACCAAACTGATGCAAGACTACTAAGTAGTAGGTTAGATACAGAGGGGACCACATATTCTAGCCGCCCTGAGGGTGAGGGAAGAGGAAATGGGAGGTAGGACAAAAACGGAGGGGTAGGGAGGACAATTTGGGGATAGGAAGCCCCCCTGATTTTATGTAAATATGTACCTAAAATATTATTGTCAACAATATGTAAGCCACTATGATCAAAATAAAAATTATATTAAAAAAAAGAGTAACAAACAAAAGATATCCAAATAAAAGCACACACACAAAAACAACCTTCACATTCAATCACGAATAACTTTGTATCTGTGAAAAAAAAACAATTGTATTATGAACAACCTTTTAACCATGATGTTTAAATTTAAAAAATTAACAGAAGAGATTCCTCCCCCAAATTTGTGATAATCAATAACATTCATTATAAAATGTCCCCTAAGTAAAAGGAATCACTCTGAATCAGTGTGTTCTAAGTTAAGACAAGTAAAAATAAATAGAACCATGCAAAATACCAACTGTGGAAATATGACTTAATATCTTTGCCTAGGGAATAATTGTATCAAAAAAGAAAAAACAGGGCTGGAGAGATAACATAATGAATTAGGGTACTTACCTTGCATATAGCTAGAGAACCCTGGTTCAATACCTGGCACTTCATATTGTCATCGTAACACTACTAGGATTGATTCCTGAGAATAGAGCCAGTATTAAGCCCTGAGCCCTGCTGGTATGTTCAAATAAATAAAAGGAGAATGAAAAACTTATTCTTTAAAAAAACACCTAGTTTCTTACCCAATACAAATAGTAAAGTAAGCACATTAAAATGGTGTTTTGTTTTTTTTCTGCTGTGTTTTAAATTTTACATACTAATTTAATATATTAATTCATAATTTTAGTTATCTCTCAATTCACTCATTTAATAAGTATTTAAAAATTTCCATCTATAATTCAATGTTTCAGAAAAATCCAGGAGTGAGTTATGCAAGTTTGCTGTTGTTCTCTTGACTTTAAGTTTGAATGACATTTTAAAAAATAATGATGGTGCACAAGTTAGATACAGTTAAGCAGAGATCAAAACCGTTCGCTATCATTGAACCGGTTGTGATACCTTATTGACCTATTGTTGAAAATAAAATATTATTGGAATACAGCCACTTTAGTTTACTTATGCACTGTGTGTAAAGCTTTTCTGCTGTAATACTATTTAGTTATAACAGAGAACATATGGCATAGCAGAACCTAAAATATGTGCTATTTCTTCATACACACACAAAAAGTTACATTTCTAATAATAAAGATATTGGGTGGATTTCTTATTCATGACTAGCCTCTTTCAGCCACACTATGTTTATGTTAAAAAAAAAAAAGGTGAATTCTGGAAAGTCCCTAAGAATAGTGTTTGGTTGCAAAGGAAACTAAAAAGTTGGAAATTCAGTCCCACAACTACTCACAAGTAAGAGGAGGGGTAGGGTTTGAGACGGTCTTAACAGGACTGTTATTTTACTCAAAATCCCTATGGAATTTATCATAAAAGTCCTAAAAAGGACTGATGTTGAGAGCTTAGGGTTGGTAAACAATTCCTTGGGGACATAAACTGGTTTCTGAAATGCTTCAAGACACTGCCATATGTATCACATGTGTTGATTGTTCAGTCATACTTTAATATACTTTGAAGTAATAAATGGCTAATAAGCTAATAATGTAACATAACATGACATAATATAATATGAAATAATGTGATGATATATAAAATAAAATGTAAGATATAATATAAATGTGGTATAATATATGATATAAAACATAGTATAATATATAATATAGTATGACATACTATGACATGATATATAATAGAATAATATGCTAATAATAAACTCCTTGAGTTCTAGGAGCTGCTTTAACTAATTAATAAAACTTAAGCAGGTGATGACCTAACACTGGCTCAGAAGCATATTTACCCAGGTCTGGTAACTGTTGTCTGGATATGGTATGCACTGAGGCTCTAAACTGTCATCTATTTCTAATCTCAGGTACACACTATCACACAAAGTTGAATTATATGATTTAAAGTTAAAGTTCATCAGAGCTGCAGAATTTTTGGATTCAGGGAAACAGGAATTTGTATACCTGGAATATAGAAGCAATGAATAAGTAGTATAGAGATCGGAGTATTCCCAAGAAAACAATCTGCTGAAGATATTTTTACTTATATCTAAATATAATAGATGTCTTGAGAAGATGAAAGGGAAAATATGTGAAAAAAGAGGCTATAATTAAATATCAAAAACAAGAATGAGTGTGTCATGTGTGTGAGTGTGTGATGAGTCGCAACTGAGAGTTGAAAGACAAGTAGGGCCGAAGAAGGAAGGGTTTGAAGATGAAGACTTATACTTGAAATAAAATGGGGAACTAAGTGAGATATGAGAGTTCTGTGATATGGTTTACATGAAAACTCTATTTGTTTTTAGAATATAATAGGATCTAGGAAGCAAAGATCATTGAAGAGATTCATAGTTAATCCAATAACAATAGAGATTTAAAGGAAGAATTTTGGATACATTTGGAAGAAGGTTTTACATCACTTTTTAATAACATAAACTTGAAGGATGAAGGAAGAAAATGTAAAAATAATTCCTAGGCTTTTGACTTAGGAATTTGCATGATATAGATTATATTTGTTAGTAAGTAGGTCACATGTGAGGACGGGAGTTTGAAAACATGACTTTTGGAAGTTATTTATATGATAAATAATTTAAGCATTTATATAGAAATCACAAGTAAATATTTAGATTTGAGTTGTTACCTGAGAAAGCTGATACTGAGTAAGTCAAATTAATATACAGTGGGCAGTTAAGGTCATGATGGTGGATAAGGTTATTTAAAGAAATATTATAGAAAGAGAAGGTAGAATAAGATAATGTCTCTCTACTCCACATAAAATATAACTACTAATGAAGAATGTATAGAAAATAAGAAGAATCCAAGGCAATAATACAAAGGTCCAGAGCAATAGTACAAGGACTAAGGCCCTTGAAAATGGCCAACTTCTGTCTATCCCTGGTTTAGCCAGAATACACAAGTAAAAGTCAGGCATGGCCCCTGAGCACTGCTGAGTGTGCACCATCAAAGAAAAGAAGTAGATGGTAAGGTTGAAATGAAGTTAGGAAAGTTACTGTTACAATTATTATCAATAAATTTAAAAAATCCATCATATTGTGATATTGACTGTTCCCACTTTATAAAAAGTTGAAATTTAATATGATTAGGTAGCTAAGAAGAAAATAAACATAAAAAGAAAATGTAAGTCTTTTGAGATAGTCTTTCGAGATAGTCTTGGGGAGTGGATAAGATCCAGGGCACATTTTTGTCTCACACCGTGGTTTTATTAAGTCTGAGAAATGGTGTGCAGCAGTAAGGCAGTAAGGGATCAGGTAGTATCCTCAAGCTGGGTGTCCCTCTGGAGCTGAATTCAGTAACAAGCAATAATCCACAATGGCGGGGGGGTGGGGTGGGGAGTAGCGGGTGGGAGAAAACAAGCCACATAGAATGCGTCAGCAGTGGTGGCTGAAGTTTCTTGCTAGGGCGAGAGATGTGAGGCTGAGAGGGTGTCCTTTCGATTTGGGAGCCAGGTGACAGCTAATTGGGACAGAGGGACAGTCTTGGTTCCTAAGGAGTTAAGAACTTAGGGTAAAGAGGGCTGAATAGGGAGAGATAATGGATCAGGATTGAGGGAGTGAGGGGATAGAAGGAGTTTTGAATTGGGGGGGAGGGATAATATATAACAGGGGCTATATACAATGTAGGCATGAATGTTTACAATACAGATTAGGCAAAAATAGAGGAGTCCACCCAATCATGCCCACTTATAGACAGAGATTAGAGATCTATTTATAGGTTGTAATTGGAGGCCTGACCCTTATGGGATAGGCCCTAGTGCTTGAAAGTGAAGTAAATTAAAAAAGATCTTTTATATGAGATCAGCTGCACCAGAAAGATAGTATAGCAACTAAGGTGCTTATCTTGTATGCACTTCATGGAGTCTGGTGGTTCTCCAAACACTGTGAGGAGTGTGACCCCTGAGCACAGAACCATGTAGGCCCTGAGTAATGTTCTATGTGACCCAAAAATTATAAATCAAAACCAAAACAAATAGAGTGGTGAAGCGGTCACCTTGTTTTTAACTCAATTTGACACTAGATCTCTCTACTCTATCCTCCCTGCCAGGTGGCCCCCTAATCAGTCTTCCAGTATTCTAACTTGAATAACTATGTTGGGAAAGTTAAATTATGCAAGTCAAGCTAATCAGTAATTTCTCTGACAACTTCCTCAAATTACTAAGAAGGAAAGGTTCTATTTACAGGTTTAATTAGTTGTGAGAATGAAGAAAATTTAGAATGCCAGTGATTAACTTGCTACCTCCTGGGGAGAGTTTGCTTCAAAGTGGACAAATTATGGAAAAAACAGTGGATATTTGAATCCTTAGAAATCAAATTGGAGTCTGCATCTCTCTCCCATACACCATCTTACATCATTCCACTTAAATTTGTTTGTGTTGGGATTTTCCCACTTAACAGAAAATATGACCAAGTACCTAATACAATACTTTTTCTTTGCTTTATATACCAACATACCTGCATTTATGGATGAAGAATATATAAATATGCATTAAATAAGAATTGGATGTCTGATGACATATTGATTTGAAATTAAACAAGGTAGCTATTTCAACAGGCACATACTAAAATTTTAGCTTTTCTTCCTATTATTATTCAAAATATTTAGTTCTGAAAGGCTGGAAAGACAGTATGCCAGGTAACGAATTGCATATGTTGAGCCAGGTTTAGTCCCTGGTGTGTCATATGGTGTCATGAATTTTTAACTGTGCACACGTATTCTCCAGAGCTTAAATTGTGAATCTCATACACATTCTTTCTGTAGTGCACCTTAGAGGCTCATATGTTTTGTTGTGAACCATTTAATGGTGCTAACGGGATTGGAACTCTTTAGTTGTGAAACCTACACACATCTGGTTGTTGTGCATTTAGAAGTTACTTTCAGTGTCAGGGATTGGAAACTACAGAGCTACCAGCTCAAACAGCAGAATTCTAGAATCATGTTTGGTGTATGTGGAAACATTAGAGAATAAGAAACCTGTAGTGTGTGCAGGTCAGGCTTTATAAACTCGGAGCAATCCTCTGAGTTCTCAGCATCATTTTATTCCTGAAATTTTATATTTTTAAATATATAGCTATGAAAGAGTAATCCACTTTATGTATTTATATATTGCAAGGACAGTGGTGATTAAACTTTAGCACCCTACAGGATCTTTAGTTATGTCTACCTCTGATATCTATAATAATCTGATTTGTTTATTATAGTTTATACTTTTTGGGGGAGGGGGTAACACCCGATGGTACTCAGAGTTGTACTCCTGATTCCACACTTATAATTTGCTTCTGGAAGGCTCAGGGGACAAAATGGGATACCAGGATTTGAACTACCTTCTGTCCTGGGTCAGCTGCTTCCAAGGCAAACGCCCTACCACTGTGCTATCGCTCGGGCCCTATTGTTTATACTTTTAATGTGTTTACATCTAAAACTGTAAATGAATCTGTTTCTGTCTATAATCATGATGGTATTCCTTTAAGACTATGAACTACAACCTCTAGAGTAATTTTAGTCACTATATAACTGTTATCTTCTTCTGCTTTCCATTCTCCCCCCCCGCCCAATTAAACTTTAACTCAAGTTCTATTTACACATCTTTTCTGGCTTAAACTGATCCAACTTTGTTTTTTTATACCAGATTATTAACTAAATTTGAACTGATAGAAGTGCATTTTTTCCTCTATCAACACTGCTCCTATATTTTGTTCTAATTTTGATCAAGCTTGCAAGTATTAGGTACCAACTTCCATAGAATTTCTTTATGACTATGTTTGTAATCTTTTCAATATTAAATGTATATTGTATTACACAAAAATAATTATAAAAGTGTCCTTTGGAATAAATTCTATCCATTCTATTTTTGACTTCGAGAAAGTGTTTAAATTCAGTGTTCAGCTTACTTTAAATACAAATCTATGCATGAGTCTTCAAACTACGGCCCGCGGGCCACATATTGTATTTATTCCCATTTTGTTTCTTCACTTCTAAATAAGATATATGCAGTGTGCATAGAAATTTGTACATAATTTTTGTTTTTACTATAATCTGGCCCTCCAACAGTCTGCAGGACAGTGAACTGGCCCCCTGTTTAAAAAGTTTGAGAACCCCTGTTTATAGAAATTAAATATTCAGCACTAGTCCCGAGTTCATGAATCTTGTTAATTAAGTGTCGGATATGAACTTACTTTGAAAGTTTTTCTTCTCTTGAATTTCTATTTCTTATTTAAATTTAACCTTTCATGACACCTCAAGAAAAATATTGAGACATTCCTAATAGACTTTCTCATTTCAGTCATGAGCTAAATGTCATCAATGTCTTGTGTTTTATAACTGTTGGAATTAATCAGTAAGAGAAATTATCAGAAGTGGGTTTGAAGTCTTTTCCTTTCATAGTAGTGAAGGACTCTTTAAGACATACTTGAGAACGTTTACTGGATTTGGGACTATGGTGTGGAAAGTGGTATATATAATCTATCAATGGAGTGTTTTATATATATATATATATGTGTGTGTATATATATATATACACATATATATAGCAATGTGTCTATTTTAACTGATGCATGATGGGAAATTACAGTTAATTAATTATGCAATAGGATGAACATAGCTAAGGAGCATTTGGTTGAATAAATCTGTGCTTAAATAAATGAACAAATTGACTACAATTTGCTGCAAGCGGCTTCTGCCTTGCAGCGTCAGAGGAATTTACTTCAGGGAGAGTGGGTTGCCCGGACCTGCGTATGGAAAAATATGAAATATGAAATAAATGAAACCACACACAGTATGTGGGGACAACATGTCTTCTGGCAAGAGTGCGACCAGTTTATTTTCCAAACAGGGGTGTCTATGGGGTAAGGCAGTCACAGGTCCAGAGAAGGATATTTACAATAAAAGAAAAAGTAACAAAACTCATAGGTTAGGAGGAAGTAAGAAATATCTAGAAACTTGATTTTCCTGAGTTGGGTTCCATTGTTTTTGGGGTCAAGCACAGCAAGAAACCAAATCTCCTAAAATGTGTTTTCCTATTTTGAGCAGAGTCAATTTCGCCCTTATTTACCAGAAACTTCAGCTGCAAGGACATATTTGAAACATCATCTGAACTTTTAGGGTTATACATATCTATAAAAGGGGTTTTCTTAGTAATCTTTGGTGCTGGAACTTCTGAGCCAAATTATTTAATAGAGGCCATAATATGGCCTGAGATAATGCCAAGCATCTCTTCGGAAATTCCTCAACCATCCACGCAGAGGAACAAGGCGTCCACAGCGGGCCTTTTGAGGAACCCAGTGGGGGATATTTCAGTTCTCCCCACCAGGAAAATCTAAGGATACTTCTGGTGGGCTGAATTCCCCTAAAGGTTTATGATGCCGTGACAACAATTAGTGCTATTGAAGAATTTCCTAATCAATTTAGTCTACTCAGTGACAAATGATGTAACAAATGATGAAACCACTTCTATAAAATATTCATATTTAAGCAGAATTTATTTAATATTTTCATTTGTGAAGAGAGGTGAGGCGAGAGATAGAGAAAAGAAGGGAGAAGGCTAGAGAAGGAAGAAAAGGAAACAGGAAGGAAGATGCAAATAAAAAAGATCGACGACAAACAAGGGAGGAAGAAAGTATGCTGATAGATATCAAGGACAAAGAAAGGGAATGTAGGGAAGGAAAGAAGAAATTTAGTGTCGAAGGTGAAAACTTAATTAATAGTTTAACATTTCAGCAGACTTGGTCTCATAGTAAAAGAAGGAAGTACAGAGATTGTTATATACTAACCCTAATCACAACACATGTGTAAACTCCCTCCTTGTCAACACTCACCACCAGAGTAATATATTTATTATAACTTATGAAATTGCCAGGATTCATCTTTATCAACTAAAGTAACTAGTTCACTTCATTTATACATTTGGGGGGGGCACACCCAGTGACTCTCAGGGGTTACTCCTGGCTATGTGCTCAGAAATAGCTCCTGGCTTTGGGAACCCTATGGGAGGCCAAGATCAAACCCAGGTCTCCATTCCGGGTCAGCCGCGTGCAAGGCAAATGCCCTATGGCTCCAGCCCCTTCATATGTACATTTTAAGAGAAATTACAATAGGGCTGAAGAGATAGGATAGGGTTTAAGGCACATTACCTCACACACAGTTGACCTTAGTTCCATTCCCAGTATCACACAATTGGTTCCATCAGGACTTATGCCTGAATGTGTAGTCAGCAATAACCCATGAACACTACTGAAAAGTGTTCCAAACAGTAAAATAAAAATGACAAAGTAAAAACAAGAAAACAATGAGCTTTCATAACAGAAGTCTTCTTTATGACATGATGCAACTTTAAGTTCACTTGTATCAAAATATATTCCTACTAAAGCCCCGTTTGTTTCCCCACTTGACAACTTCATTTCATCAAGCATAAATGTACAATTACTCTTTACTTAAAATAAAGCCATTTTCAAGTAAAATTCATTATCCTTCTTAAGATAGATGTGTCTAAGTTTCCTCATTTTAATTTCTTTCTACAGCTCGAATAATCACATCACTCTGAACCCTAAACTGCTCAGATCCAAACCCACTCAAGTTTCCTGTTCAATTCTTGCTGTTAGACACTGTTCTCATTTTCTCATGTATAGATGTTTCTCCATACTAATAACAATGTTCCAAAAATATAGATTTTAATTTACTTTTCCTCAATTCAGCAACCTTTAAAATTGCTTTTTGACTATAGAATCACCATAAACTATCCATTATATCACATAAATCTCCCCATAATTTAGTTTTCATTATCTGTTAAACATGATCATTTTTCAAGTGAACTTTCTAGCAGAGGAGCTTGTACCTCTTTTACCCTTGAACATATGGAATTAATCATTTGTTATGCTTTGTGTTATAAACTCCTTTGCCTAAACTTTAACCCTTATCTTCAAACATATGTTCTTCCTTCAAGATACTTAACAATCTAGCTTTTCTCCCTGGGCCATTCCTTACCTCTCTTGCCCAAGTTAAACAATCATTTCTTTCTAACTTTATGGTTCTCTAATAGTATATTTAATTTGTATTAATACCACAGTTACCTAATTTACAGTGCTATGGAATGTACTTATTTATTTTTGTATTTAATTTTATTTTATGGAATGTAGTTAATGTATTTTTTTTGTTTTCTACCTATAAAAGGCTGAATTCGAAAATGTAATTCCATTCTGTAAAAATCATTTATTTCTAATAAGACTGTTAGATGCTAAATAAAACCAAACAAAAGCAAAACAAACAAAAACCCAAAGTTATGTGACAGCTCTGTCAATATCCTCAGGTTAAAAAGAGTTGGGGAAAAATTTTACCTATGCACAATAGCCAAAAATAAGTCATTCACATAGGAATTTAAATAAACACACTTGAAAACTGGATGAGCTGTGTTAAAATTTCAAATTGTTAATTGTTGTTTTTGTTATTATTATTATTTGCGGGGTTGGGCCACATCCAAGGGTGCTCAGAAATTGCCTCAGAGGCTCGGAGAATCATCTGGGTTGTTGGGAATTCAACTCAGGTTGGTCGTATGCAAGACAAACACCTTACCACTAAGATCGCTTCGACTCAAACTGTATTATTATTATGTAATTATTTTTTTAGCTCATCTCAAAATAGCTAATTTCATTTAATAATTGCCTTGTATTTGACTCATAGCAAAGACTATATTATGTATATATGTTGACACAGAATTTGGGGGGGGGAGTTTGGGCCACACCAGGTGACACTCAGGGGTTACTCCTGTCTATGTGCTCAGAAATCGTTCCTGGCTTGGGGGACCATCTGGGTAGCCAGGGGATCGAACCACCATCTGTCCTAAGCTAGCGTGGGCAAGGCAGATGCCTTACCGCTTGAGCCACTGCTCCAGCCCCATGTTGACATAGAATTTAATGTTTAAAAAAACAAATAAGGAAGGGCATGACAAAAAGAGACTCAGTCGATTAACAAAAAAGCTATTCATCTTTCATCATGAACTGCTCCTTGCTTGCTTTTGTTCCTCGCTTTCTTCTTGCGTAATCAGAATTATAACTTGGGACTTTGGGATACAAGTCTGTAAGAAATTTGACAACTGGGAAAAATGAAAGAGATTATTTTCCCTTTAAATTTTTGTCCATGATTGCCTCTGTCCAAGATTTCCTTAAAAAAATTGTATCAGATGGTAATTAGTACTCTCTCTCTCTCACTCCCTTTCTCTGTCTCTCTCCTTTTCTCTGCTGTTGGCATAAAACCCAAATAATCCCCTCATTTATACACATTTAAAAAAATTAATGCTCACAATTTTGACTGCTTCTCAGGAATATCCTTTTATCCTGTAAGAATATGATGGAATATTGAAAACAGATTATTCAGAAAGCAGGCATAGAGGAAAGTAGGTAGAAAACCAATTGTATTCAACACTTCGTCCCTTCCAGGAGGATTATTTCCAAAATGCCACACTTTATTTTCAAATTCATTTTTCTTCATATTGAAATGTAACTATAGCCAGTTGAAAGCCTTTGACCTGTATTTCAGAGTTCAAGCACATATTCCTTTTAAATTCTATAACAATTGTTATAAATTCTATAAAAATGTTCAAAGAGCATAACTGCTGACTTAGTGCTCTAATTCTTTCTTCCTTACCTTCCAATCATGGCATTATATTTCAGATGTCTTTCTTTTTCACTAATACCAAAGATTAAAGGTCTATCTGGGACCTTTTCTATATTTCATTTTTAATATTTGAAATTGAAACTTCCTTCTAGTTGACAAGTTAATTCAAAACACTCTAAGGTAAGACAAGTGAAAACAAAAGTAAGTCTGTAAATGAGCTAAGTGACTTCCTGTTGGGGACATGTCTAGTGTGGTAATGGTGTTGATCATGTACATATAAGCCAAATCATTGACCCTCCCTAAGACTGATACTATATAAGACACAAGCCTATATATGCCTGCTATTACCCTGAAATAAAAAGTATTTGAAAGAGTTTCCACTCATTGAACTCATTCACCTATAAATGTGATAAAATAACACGGGGGGGGGGGGGAAGTAGAAGAATAGAGAATAGAAGGGGAAAAGGAAAGGCAGAGCTAGAAAGGAAGGTGAAGGGAGGAGAAGAGAGGAAGGGAGAAAGATACTGGGTTTAGTTGAAAAAGTTTAAAACAATATGAATCAACTCGTGTTAAAATACATGACCACATAGATTCCTAGAAACTTGAGAGAGGTTAAGTGGATCAGACTAGATCATGCAGTGTGTGTGTGTGTGTGTGTGTGTGTGTGTGTGTGTGTGTGAGAGAGAGAGAGAGAGAGAGAGAGAGAGAGAGAGAGAGAGAGAGAGAGAGAGAGAGAGAGAGAGAGAGAGAGAGGAAAATAGAATCAGAGACAGGGAGAACAAAGAAAGATGAATGTGGAACTGAAACCACTAAAACTCAGGAAAATAGTGCTAACAGGAAAACACTGAACATGATCAAATGATTCTAGATGCAGCTCAATTGAAAACACTGAAAATTTAGTTTCTAAAGAGAATAGCATGGAAACATCTCACTAACAAATGGACAAGTTATAAATAAAAATTTTGGTGATGGACTTAATATTCTTGAAATTTTTTATAGAAATGGGGTTTTACAAGAGTATAGTGAATATGAATGAGTCCCATATATAAACATATATATTCTTCATAAATTTAGAAATTAATATAACCTGTAGTCAGGTATATCTATTAAAGTAATATTTAATATTTTGTGTAGTTTATGTCATCTTAAAAAGGTCACTTTTTCTTCAAGAGAATTATTGTTTTACTTAGGTTTAAGGAGCACATACAAAGATAAAACTTAGAATAGACAAATGAAAACATAGTGAATAAACCTGTGGGTTTGTCTCTCTCGTTTCTTCTTTTACTATCTAGGACAATTTATGTATTTACAACCAATAAATTGAATGTAATAATTTTGTTTAATGATTTCATATCTTATAAAAATCTCATGAACATTTTTTGGGGCAATGGACCATATCCGGTGACGCTCAGGAGTTACTCCAGGCTATGCACTCAGAAATTGTTCCTGGCTTGGGGGTGGGGATGCCCGGGAATCGAAACACAGTCCTTCCTAGGTCAGCTGCCCGCAAGGCAAATGTCCCATTGTTGCACCAATGCTCCAGTCCCAAATATTTTACTCAATGTTTTAATATGATAAAGTCTATTTCCTATTGTAATTTTGGCTCCTAGGAAGAAAATTTGCTACAAAGGAAACAGTGTTTAAATATATCTAATGATAATGATATAAAATGTTATAAAATAACTATATAAATTTATTTATACATGCTTAGTTTACATTTATAGCAAGAAAAATTATTTGAGAGGATGAATTATTATGAATGGCATGGCTTTCCTAGTAGGCTCAAGCATATTAAAATGTTGTTAAAAGC
This sequence comes from Suncus etruscus, assembly GCF_024139225.1. Lineage (NCBI taxonomy): Eukaryota > Metazoa > Chordata > Mammalia > Eulipotyphla > Soricidae > Suncus > Suncus etruscus. The sequence goes on along the minus strand of NC_064860.1, from coordinate 86,258,102 downwards.
ATAGCCTTTCTTTTTCATAAACAATCTCTAATTTCTCATTCATGGTGTATCCAGTTGTTGAGCTTTTAAAATAAAATCTTCCTTTATAATTCATTAAATTTAACTTAAGTTTTGCTCATTTATCTATGTTAGCAAACTTATGATCTTGTATATTCAACCATCTAATTAAATATTCTTATGGTTTTCTTTTTTGTTTTGTTTTGTTTTAGGGCCATACTCAGCCATGCTAAGGGGTTACTCCTGGCTCTGCACTCAGATATTACTCCTGGGGCTACTCAGGAGACTACATTTGACACTGAGTAGTGAAGCTGGACCTGCAAGGCAAGCACAATACTATATCTCCAGTTCATCCTTTTTTATTAAACATTTTTCAAAATTAAGTTTTTTCTTTTCCCTAAATAGGATGTCCTTTGGTATCCTGCATGTTAGTTTTGACATGCAAGATCTATCTCTTACTAAATCATTTGAGTAATTCATCATTATTGACTTCTGCTTATTTCAATTTAATAATAATCATCAGTATGGCTAACTTAACTAATATATTTCCTGGACTCAAAAAATTGCTTATTAGGGGGCTGGAGAGATAGCATAGTGGTATGGCGTTTGCCTTGCAAGCGGCCAACCCAGGACCAATGGTGGTTCGAATCCCAGCCTGCCAGGAGCGACTTCTGAGCAGTGAGCCAAGAGTAACCAGGTTTAAATATTTTTGCACTTGTTATCCAGGTTTTTTTTAGCATTGTATGTTGAATAGACAATCTCTGTTCCATTTTTTTGTTCTCAACTGCTTCATTAAACTTTGTTCATCAGGGCCAGATCAGTGGTGCAAGCAGTAGGGCATCTGCCTTGCATGTGCTAACCTAGGATGAACCATGGTTTGATGCCCTGGCTTCCCATACAGTCCCCCAAGCCAAAAGTGATTTTTGAGTGCATATCCAGGAGTAACCCCAGAGCTTCACAGGGTAGGTCCCAAAACAAAACAAAACAAAACAAAAAATTACTTCATCGTAGATATTAGGATTTATTCAATCTAATTGAGCAATTGATTCTTATATGTTGGTTGAAGAGTCTAATTTTATTCCAGTACCATGCTATTTTGATTACTATAGCTTTATAGAATTAGTTTCAAGTTAAATAGTGACATATATAAATTTCTTATTTTTCAGTATGGCTTTGGTTACACGTGGTATTTTAAAATTTCATACTAACTTTACTGACTGTTCTATATCCTTGAAGACTGTTACCTGAATTTGAATGGTGATTGCATTGAATCTATATAACAATTTATATAAAATGCTGTTAAAAATTGTTCAGGAATTTAAATAATGAATCAAAGAAGAAAGTGACCAAAGAGCCAATCCCATTTAAAATAGTGTCCAAAAATTACCAAGAGTCTAGGAATAAAGTAACAAAAGTAGTTGGAAATTAATTAATTTTTATTAATTATTTTAGGGCCCAGAGAGATAGCGGTGTTTGCCCTGCAAGCAGCTGATCCAGGACCAAAGGTGGTTGGTTCGAATCTCGGTGTCCCATAGGGTCCCCCGTGCCTGCCAGGAGCTATTTCTGAGCAGACAGCCAGGAGTAACCCCTGAGCACCGCCAGGTGTGGCCCAAAAACCAAAAACCAAAAAAAAATTATTTTAAAATTAATTTTGAAAAAAATGTTATAAAAGGATGAATTAGAGATATAATATTTTGCTTGCCTTTGCAGGTTTATCATATATGATGATGCTCAGGGGTTTCTTTTTGCTCTGCATTTAGGGATCATTTTGGCAGTGCTTGAAGGACTGTATGGGATAAAAGTCCCTAGGTAGGATAATTATTCTGACAATATTTGTTTTTCCAATTAATAAGGATATAATATTTTTCTTTTCCTAAAATCTCCTAGCTCTTTCTTAAGAAAATTAACGTTTTCATAATATGAATATCTGAACTCTTCTGTTAAGTTGATTCCTAGACTATTAGTAGTTTGGGGCACTATTTTGAATAAAATTGGCTCTTTGATCACTTTCTCCTCTGATTCATTATTTGAATCCCTGAACAATTTCTAAGATAATTGTTCATTTGGCATGTTTTCTTGGTAATAAAGAGAATTTATAGAAACTTCAAAGCTTGAAATAGAATTGGAATATTTGTCCAATTGTGAATTTCTTTGCACTGTCATTTCATTCTTTTCATTGAATAATATATTTTTATGTTCCTCTAATTTGCTTTGATTCAGGGAACTATCGAAAAATTTTATGTCACTCAAAAATTAATGCAATAAATACAAGATTTGTCTACCTACATTATAGTTTCTCAATATACATACTATCTATACTCATTACATTTATCTATGCATACTATATATGCCCATTCAAACAAAATGTTGAAGGTTTGTATTCAACATGTTGAATAAAAATTTAAAAGTTCCAAATAAATGTGTAAAATAAAAGACCTATCAGAATAATTTGAATATGTCAATAAAGAGAAAAATATCCTCAACCTACAAAAAATTCATATCGAGTCCTAACTTTCATATTCTCAGTGTAAAGTTTTGCCCTTTCTACTTTTAATATCTTGAATCTTTCAGATCACAGTCTCACCAATGAAACACCCATAAAAGATCATGTGGTCCCGCCATCCACACCATGTCCCATCTGGACATGGTTCCCTTGCATCCAGGTTCTGTAGACAGTAGGTGAAAGTTTCACAGGTAATAGTTTATTTAGCCTTTGGCTTTTTTTTTTTTTTGGTGCCATGCCCGCAGGTGCTCAGGAATTACTTACTCCTGGGAACTTGGGGGGGTCATATGGTTGTCAAGGATTGAACCTGGTTGGCCTTGTGCCAGGCAAGCTTTCTACCACTGTTTTACCACTCTGGTCCTTATTTGTATTTTATAGACAGAAAAATGAGATTTTTTTTATTCCTCTATAATAAAACACTGCCATTTATTTCTATGAACAAAAAGTCTATAAAGTAACTCAGACATTTTTACAACTAATTTTTCTTGAGCCTACTTTATGCTCAAGCTAGGAAATACAAAGAAGATTAAGCACCAGTACTTTTTTCCAAAGAAAAATTAGCACATAAAGATGTCAATATATATATTCAAGTGGTAAAAAGCAGCACTTTGGGTAGGCAAAGATCATTATAAAAACACGCAGGGAAGCTACATAAGTGAGTTTAAAAAACCTATTTCTTAAGTTCAGATGTGTAAAACTACATATGGTTAAAATCTAGCTAACCTTGAAAGGTTTATTATAATTAGAGGAAACTTCATGAAGAGAAGAAAATAATTATATATGCAGTATATACTAGATAAATAAGAGAAAAATAAAACACAATAAATGGCAAGAGATACGTTATAAGTTAAGATATTTTATGTATCTGCCTAGAGAGATATTACAACAGGTAGTGCACTTGCCTTGCACACCCTGGCACCCCATAAACTACTAATGATTTTGAGATAAAACAATTAAGACAATTAGGACAAGAGTAATAAATTATGGTAAGAACTAAAATGGGCCAGTGGTATGAAGACGAGTCAAGTGAAGTATATGAGATCGTCTTTTCCATTTATTACAATAGCAATATTTCAGAATCCACTTCCTAAAATGGTGCTTTGATTGATCTAGAATAGTATAAAATCTTTGCAAGTGAAAAAAAAAAACACTTTTCAGATGATCTTAATAAGCAATTTTATTTTTTTATTTTTTGTTTTTTTTTTGTTTGTTTTGGGCCACACCCAGCTGCATAATATTCCATTGTGTATATGTACCACAGTTTCTTTAGCCATTCATCTGTTGAAGGGCATCTTGGTTGTTTCCAGAGTCTTGCTATGGTAAATAGTATTGCGATGAATAAGGAAGGAATTTTTGTATTGTAGTTTTGTGTTCCTAGGGTATATTCCTAGGAGTGGTATAGCTGGATAGTATGGGAGCTCGATTTCCAGTTTTTGGAGGAATCTCCATATCGCTTTCTATAAAGGTTGAACTAGGCAGCATTCCCACCAGCAGTGGATAAGAGTTCCTTTCTCTCCACATCCCCGCCAACACTGTTTGTTCTCATTCTTTGTGATGTGTGCCAATCTCTGTGGTGTGAGGTGGTACCTCATAGTTGTTTTGATTTGCATCTCCCTGATAGACTACTGGCAAAACTAACAGAGAAAGAGAGAGAAACTTGATAACTCATATTAGGAATGAAAAAGGAGAGATCACTACTGATATGGCAGAGATTCAAAGGGTAATCAGAAACTACTTTGAGAAATTCTATGCCACTAAAAATGAGAACCTGGAAGAAATGTATAAATTCTTGGACTCTTATAATCTTTCATGGCTGAATGAAGAGGATGTAGCATATCTAAACACCCCCATCACTACTGATGAAATTAAAATTGTAATCAAATGTCTGCCCAAAAACAAAAGCCCAGACCCAAATGGATTCACTAATGAATTCTTTCAAACTTTCCAAGAGGAACTACTACCAATCCTGGCAAGACTCTTTCATGAAATCGAAAAAATGGAAACACTTCCAAATAGCTTTTATGAAGCCAACATCACCTTGATACCTAAACCAGACAGAGATGCTACAAAAAAAGAAAATTACAGACCAATATCGCTGATGAATACAGATGCAAAGATCCTCAACAAAATACTGGCAAATAGTATTCAATGCCTCATTAAGAAGATCATCCACTATGATCAAGTAGGTCTCATCCCAGGAATACAAGGATGGTTTAGCATTCGTAAATCTATCAACATAATACACAACATCAACAACAAGAAAAATAAAAATCACATGATCATATCAACAGATGCAGAGAAAGCATTTGGTAAGGTCCAACACCCATTCTTGATCAAAACTCTCAGCAAGATGGGAATAAAAGTAACCTTTCTCAATATAGTTAAGGCCATCTACCACAAGCCAGTGGCAAATATTATCCTCAATGGAGAAAAACTAAAAGCCTTCCCTCTAAAATCTGGCAAAACAAGGCTGTCCTCTCTCACCACTCCTATTCACCATAGCACTGGAAGTACTCGCTATAATGATTAGGCAAGAAAAAGATATCAAGGTAATCCAGATAGGTAAGGAAGAAGTCAAGCTCTCGCTATTTGCAGATGACATGATACTCTACTTAGAAAATCCTAAAGACTCTACCAAAAAGCTTCTAGAAACAATAGACTCTTATAGCAATGTGGCACACAAAAATCAATGGCCTTTCTATACACCAATAGTAATAAGGAATATATGAAAATTAAAAAAATAACCCCATTCACAATAGTGCCACACAAACTCAACTATCTTGGAATCAACTTGACTAAAAACATGAAGGACTTATACAAAGAAAACTATAAAACTTTGCTCCAAGAAATAAGAGAGGACATGCGGAAATGGAAATACATACACTGCTCATGGATTGGCAGGATTAACATCATCAAAATGGCAATATTGCCCAGGGCATTATACAGATTTACTGTGATCCCTCTAAAGATACCCATGACATTCTTCAAAGAAGTGATCAGGCACTTTTGAAATTCATTTGGAACAATAAACACCCTAGAATAGCTAGAGCAATCATTGGGAAAAAGAATATCGGAGGAATTACTTTCCCCAACTTTAAACTTTACTACAAAGCAATAGTTATCAAAAACCGCATGGTATTGGAGTAAAGACAGGCTCTCAGATCAGTGGAATAGGCTTGAATACTCAGAGAATGTTCCCCAGACATACAATCACCTAATTTTTGATAAAGGAGCAAGAAATCCTAAATAGAGCAAAGAAAGCCTCTTCAACAAGTTGTGTTGGCACAACTGGCTAGCCACTTGCAAAAAATTGAACTTAAACCCCCAGCTAACATCATGTATGAAGGTAAAATCCAAATTGATGAAAGACCTTGATATCAGACCTGAAACCATAAGATATATAGAACAACACGTAGGCAAAACACTCCAGGACATTGAGACTACAGGCATTTTCAAGGAAGAAACTGTACTCTCCAAGCAAGTGAAAGCAGAGATTAACAGATGGGAATATATTAAGCTGAGAAGCTTCTGCTTCTCAAAGGAAATAGCGCCCAGGATACAAGAGCACACCACTGAGTGGGAGAAACTATTCACCCAATACCCATCAGATATGGGGCTAATCTCCAAAATGTACAAGGCACTGACAGAACTTTACAAGAAAAAAAAATCTAATCCCATCAAAAAAACGGGGAGAAGAAATGGACAGACACTTTGACAAAGAAGAAATACAAATGTCCAAAAGACACATGAAGAAATGCTCCACATAAAGATACTAATTTATAGATTGCCAGCTTACATTGCTTAGGATAGAAATTTCTTGTACTGAACAAGGTATGTTAAGAAAAGCCTCAATATGGCTGGAGTGATATCACAGTGATAGGGCATTTGCCTTGCTGGTTGCTGACCCAGAACAGTCCTGGGTTTGATCTCCAGCATTCTATACAGTCCCCTAAGCCTGCTAGGAGCAATTTCTGAGCACAGAGCCAGGAGTAACCGTTGAGAACGGTCAGATTTGGCCCAGAACAAAAAAGAAATCCAAAACCAAAACCAACTAAATAAATGGCTGGAGAGATAGCACAGTGGTAGGAATGGTGTTTGTCTTACAAGCAGCTGAACCAGGATGGACTTGGGTTCGATTCCTGGAATCCCATATGGTCCCCCTAGTCCGCCAGGAGAGATTTTTGAATGCAGAACCTAGAGTAACACCTGAGTGCCACCAGGTGTGGCCCCAAACTCAAAACAAACAAACAAGAAACAATCCAATATTACTAGGCAAAACACTCATGTTTCTCTATACTGTGAATTTATGGCCATTGTTTCTGGGAGATTCATATATTGTATCATTCTCTTGTTTTGTGTTTGGATAAAGCATAGTAAATTCACCTTGTAAAAATGGTGACTGCATTTATTTATTTATTTATTCATTTATCTATTTATTTATTTATTTTGGTGTTCGGGCCTCATCCGGTGACACTTAGGGGTTACTCGTGGCTCGGTACTCAGAAATAGCTCCTGGCTCGGGGAACTAAAAGGGACACCGGGGATCAAACCTAGGTCTGTCTTGTGCCAGCTGCGTGCAAGGCAAATGCTTTACCGCTGTGCTTATTACTCCAGGCCCCAAAACTGACATCTTAGAACCATGAGTATGTGGATTTTCCATTATATGGATAAACAGACCAAGCTATACTTTGTATGCATTATTCTTCAACCTGTTAATTCATAAACTCAAGAAATATTTTTGAATATGCTTTTTACTGCATAAGTGTAGAAAACTTTAAGACATTTATTTTGCAAAAGAAAGAAGGTGCAATCATCATAATGAAGTTTTTCTTTTTCTTTTTATATTTTGAACCACATCTGGTGGTGCTCAGGCTTAGTTCTGTTTTCAGAACTCACTTTTGTTTGTACTTGAGGATTGGAACTGAGGTCAGATGTTTGCAAGGCAAGCACCTTAGTGTCTGTATGTCAAGCATAGTGCAAAGTTTCAAAAAATTTTGCTAGTGGGACCCAGGTAACAGAGTGGGTAGGGCACTTTCTTTGCATGATGGTGACCTGGGTTCAATCCCAGGCATCCCATATGCACCCCCCCCCCCCGAGCACTCTAAGGAGTGGTTCCTGAGTGCAGAACCAGGAATGATACCTGAGAACCCTGACTGGAACCTGCAAGACTCCTAAACAACAACAAAAAATTACTCTGGTACTGCTTACAGAAAGGGTGCAATGATTAGATAGCAACAATGATTATGCATTGAAATATGATGACTAAACACTGTTATCTATGCTGTGTAATTGAATCACCCTCTATGGCAGCACCTGAGTGGGGGTGGTAGCATCAAGTACATTATGAGGTATGTTCAAACTGCTAGGGGGACAATGAGTGATTTATTTCTTTCCTTCTTTCTTTTTTCTTCCTTCCTTCTTTTCTTTCTCTTTCTTTCTTTCTTTCTTTCTTTCTTTCTTTCTTTCTTTCTTTCTTTCTTTCTTTCTTTCTTTCTTTCTTTCTTTCTTTCTTTCTTTCTTTCTTTCTTTCTTTCTTCTTTCTTTCTTTCTTTCTTTCTTCTTTCTTCTTCTTTCTTTCTCTTTTCTTCTTTCTCTCCTTCCTTCCTTCCTTCCTTCCTTCCTTCCTTCCTTCCTTCCTTCCTTCCTTCCTTCCTTCCTTCCTTCCTTCCTTCCTTCCTTCCTTCCTTCCCTCCTTCCTTCCTTCCCTCCCTCCCTCCTTCCTTCCCTCCCTCCCTCCTTCCTTCCTTCCACTTTTCTAGGGAATATTAGGCCAAATACATTTATAAACCTCTGGTAAGTCAAATTAAATTATTGGAAGGCTTTGTCAACTCATTTCAATATTACATAGGTTACATGTAAATTAGAAGAAAGCAGGGAAAAGAAGTAAAAGGTGTATCTGAGCTGAATTGAATTTAAGAAGTTAGAACTGAATAAAAAAAAGTCTAATTATTTACCATGAGTGGTTTTCTTTTCTTTTCTTCTCTTTTCTTTTCTTTTCCTTTCTTCTCTTTCTTTCTTTCTTTCTTTCTTTCTTTCTTTCTTTCTTTCTTTCTTTCTTTCTTTCTTTCTTTCTTTCTTTCTTTCTTTCTTTCTTTCTTTCTTTCTTTCTTTCTTTCTTTCTTTCTTTCTTTCTTTCTTTTGTTTTTTGGGCCACATCCAGTGACACTCAGGGGTTACTCTTGGGTATGCGCTCAGAAATGATTCCTGGCTTGGAAGACTATATGGGATGCCAGATGGTCAGTCCTAGGTTAGCATGTGCAAGGCAGATGCCTTATGGCTTGCGCCACTGCTCTGGCTCCTGGATTTCTTTTCTCTTTTTGTTTTGTTTTGGGGCCACACCCATTTGACGCTTAGGGGTTACTCCTGGCTATACGCTCAAAAATCGCTCCTGGCTTGGGCTGCCTGGGAATTGAACTGCAGTCCATCCTAGGCTAGTGTTTGCAAGGCAGATGCCTTACTTCTAGCACCACTGCTCCGCCCACCCGGTATTTTTTCCCTAAAAACAAAACAAAACAAAAAAACTTTAGCCTATGCTTAAAAAAAAGCTATTTACTTAATTTTCCCAGATGGCCTTTGGACTCCAAATTTAATGTCATATATTTTGTAATTTGAGAAACTTACAATGGTTCATGATTGCCACTACAAAAAGTTCCAATAATCCTGCCACAGTTCTTAGTCTCTTCTGAGTTTAGGAAAATGGACCTCACACATGTTTATGATCAGTTGATATTATTCTCTGTCTGACAGCTAATGTGCTCCTAGATCCCTAGATAGGAGTTTCACCATTGTGTCTCATGTCAAGATCTTTCAGAAGGACATTCCTTTCCTATAAAAATACGGTATACTAATTCTCTCTGGATTACAAATCATCATGCTGCCAAAGGATACTGCATTAATGTTAAACTTCACTAAGCTGAAGGTTTCTTGTTCTATGTAGAAATAAGAAAAGTATTTTTCTGACAATTCTGTGCATAATAGTATCCAATGAAAACATTATTCATGTTCTTATTTATAGTGTTTGACAAAGCGCCCTTATTCTTTTCAATCTGTTATATATTATAAATATAATATATATAAACATTATTCTTGGCATCTTCTACTAATTATTTACAAGGAGGGATACTTTCTGGTGAATTTATCATATAAACTAAATCTCAAATCCTTGTTTGTTTTTTAATGTGATCCTGTTACACCAGAACTTTCTTTTTTATTATCTTTATTTAAAGCACCTTGATTACAAACATGATTTTAGTTGGATTTCAGTCATAAAATGAACACCACCCTTCACTAGTGCAACATTCCCATTACCAATGTCCCCACTCTTCCTCCTCCCCTCTCCCCGCCTATATTTGAGACAGGCATTCTACATCTCTTACTCATTGACATTGTCACCATCGTTGTCAGTGTAGTTATTTCTCTAACTGCACTCAACACTCTTTGTGGTAAGCTTCATATCATGAGCTGGTCCTTCCAGCCTTCATCTCTATTGTCTCTGGGCATTATTACAATAATGTCTTCTATACACCAGAACTTTTAACTTGGACTGTAGATAATTTTATAACATAGTTGGGAATAGACCTTTATATTATGACATTATAAATATGTGTTTACTATATATACATTGTGTATATATGTGTATGCATTACCATAAAATGCTATTTGTGTTAATCTGGTATATTTATACCATAAGCTATGCCATTTTCTCATTGATTTATTTTGATTAAAAATCAACATGAAAGGAATGCCCCATACTATATATGTATTAGCTATATGCATATGCCATATGAAGAAAAGAATTTTATATATCCATAACTTTTACAAATCCACTGTTTTTCTACTAATCTAGTACATGGTATGTACATATGAAAGATAACCTTTTGTATATAGTTTTGATCTTTTGGGGTTTATTTAAAAGGTGACACAATAGTTTTTCCCTGTTCCAGTCTCCCCTTAATAAATGAGGTTACTGTTTCACTGAATAAACAGTTATGCATGTGTGGAGGAGATATGGAGAGGCCAGCACTTTTGTAGATAAACACAAAGTGAAAACAAGGAGGACTAGGACTTTACAGAATTCAGTAACTTTATAACAAACCAGTCTCCTTGACAGTTACATCAGAGAACTAAAATAGTTACTTAAAAATGGTGAGAACAACAATATTAATAAAAAATTTCTTAGAAATAGAAAAGATGTTCAAATAGTTGTGTACGTGTATGTGTGGTCTGTATAAACATACAGAAGTCACAACCTCTGAGAAGCAATGTGCAAAGTGAATATAATACCACACACTTTGGTGGAAAGAAAATTGCAAAGCATGACAATCCAGAGCAATTGTTAGCAGCACCTGTGATAGGACTGTAGTTAAATTGAAGGAAAGAAAAGACGTTTGTTTAGTCTATGATTTTGTTGAAAGAAGGGTCCAGCACAGTTGCTTTTTGCGTTCAAGATTAGACAGTTACACTGGTCTTCTCCACATGGCAACAACAACAAAAAATCTCTGACCTGCACTGGAATTTAGAGTCCTTTATGGTACAATTTTCCCTTTAAAGAGTCTGAGAACAAGTTGGGTAATTCTACAACAAGGAAAAGAGTCAAACTAAATTACAGGTAGAAATGACAGAGACGTAGTCTGCTAAGGAACTCTGTCCCCTGGGAAATGACCCACAATTGGGATAAATCTTATAAATAAGAACTTCTTGAGGTGTGAGCTTCCCCATATAAAATGCACCAATTCTTTGGATAGCATTTCAAAACTAGGAACTAGTTCTATGAATAGAGAAAAAAAAAAAGAAAGAAAAACCTTTAACAGATTCATCAAGGAAAAAAGAGAACACAAGTACAATCAGAAATAGGAGAGAAATTACATCTGATACATAGAAATGGAAAGGCTCATAAAAACTGTGTGGGCCTGGAAAAACAAGGAATACCTAGACCTTTATATAATATCAAATGAGTTTATAACAATTCAGTCTCTTAGACAAAAATAATCACAGGTGTAACATGGTTATTTAGAAAATAGTGAGAAGCTCCTTTTGAACTGGGAAATTGCTTTGTATGCTGGAGCCCATGTTCCTTTCCCTGGCAACCAAAGTCTCCCATATTTCACCTAGAATGACCATTGAGCACTAAGAAGGTGTACAATGACCACTGTGTACCGAAGTATGATTATAGAAAGAAAAATAATTAAAAGAGAAAAAAAGAAAATACTATGAAAACTTATAGTCTACCATATTGGAGATTCTAGAAGAAATGAATAAATTAGGGGCTGGAGTGGTGGCGCAGCAGTAGGGCATTTGGCTTTCATGCAGCTGGCCCAGGATGGACTGTGATTTGATCCCTGACATCCCATATGATCCCCCAGAGCCAGGAGCAATTTCTGAGTGCATAACTAGGAGTAAACCCTGAGTGTCAGCAGGTGTGGCCCCCAAACAAAAACGAACAAACAAAATAGAAATGAATAAATTATTAAATTTGATTTACAAGAGGCAATAGAATACAATGAGAGGAATGTCCATTTCTTCAATAACTGATATGGGCAACTGGTCATCCATGCACAAAATAATGATAAGAGTTCTTGATGTTGTATAACACACAACACTTAGCTCAAATGTAGCAATAACAGGAATTTAAGTTCTCAAACAATAACATATCTAGAAAAGCATAGGTGCCAGGTTCTTTCACATATATAATAGATTTGGTTTTTTTCTGAGTTTAGCCCTAAAGAAAAATATAACAAAAGCAAAAATAAACTAATGGTACTAAATTAAACTAAAACATTGCTGTACAGTGAAGAAAATCACCTACAAAATAGAAAGAATTTGTCCAACTTAAAAAAAAATCATTAAAAATAGTGAAGGGGGCTAGAGAAATAGTATATTTATGTCACTTGTCTTGCATATGCTGATGGGGGCTTGATCTCTAGAACCGGAACCCAACCCACTAGGAGTGATCCCAAATACAGAATGCAAAGCCATTCTGTCTTGCTTGAGCTTTGCCTGCTTCACACACACACACACACACACACACACACACACACACACACACACACACACACACATACACACACACCCAATTAAACATTTTGCTTCACATACACACACACACACACACACACACACACACACACCAATTAAACATTTTTTCAAAGAAAGCAGACAGATGGCTAAAGAGCACAGGATAGATGCTTAACATTACTAATAGCAGGAATGCTAATTAAAATCACAAAGCTATCACTTCATGACTGTCAGAATAGCTATTATCAAAATAACAAAGGGTGCTTGAAATGTGGAAAAGAGAACAAGCCTGGTGCCCTCTGCATCAAAATTGGTGCAACTACTCTGGAAAACATTTGGAAGATTTCTCAAAAATTGCAAATAAGAATAACACATGATTTAACTATTTGTTTCTTGCAATAAAAAGTAAAATAACTAACAAGACTAATTTAAACACATAGAAACAAATATCCTGATGTCTATTGCAGAATTATTTAGAATAGCCAAGATATGTGAACCATCTGTCCATTAGTGGACAATTAGTGGGTAATTAGTTATAAAGAAAAATAGGGATAAACACACATATGCAAGAATACTGTTAAGTTGTGGAATAAAAATGAAATATTGCCATTTGTGAAAACATGACAGTTCTTGAGGATATTATGCTAAGGGGAATAGGACAGTGAGAGACACATTGCACGTGATTTTATAACTAATAAATGAAATATAAAACAAAATAAAATCATGTAGACAGAAAACTAATTGATGATTACCAGACAAGCGAAAGGCTGTAGGGTTAAGTGAAATGGTTGGAGACCAAAGTACAAACTTTTATAAGTTATAAAATGTGAAGAAATTGTATAATCTATTGTATATTGTATATTTATTATATTGCATATTTATTTACTGCATATTGTACATTATTATAATATGATAAAAGAATCAATATGATACATTTGCAATGTATGAAAATGTCCAATCATTATTTTGCATACTTTTGTATAAAGTTGAATGTGAATTAAACTTAAAAAACTCTAACGAGGGCGGGGGCAATGGAAAAACTGTTAGAGCATTTACCTACTGCAAGCGGCTTTGTCTTGCAGCGCCAGTGGGATTTCGATGAATTCACTTCAGGGAGAGTGAGTTACCCAGACTGGCGTACAGAGAAATATGAAATATGAAATAAATGAAACCACACAGAGTACGCGGGGTCAACACGTTTCTGGCAGGAGTGCGACAAGTTTAATTTCCAAACAGGGGTTTCTATAGGGGTAAGCCAGTCCCAGGTGCAATATAGCAAGGTTAATTGCAAAAGAAAAGGTAATACTCAGGGCAGTTTTTAACAAACAACCTCAAATGCAAAACATAGGTTAGGAGAAAGTAAGGAGTATCTAGAAACTTGATCTTCCTGAGCTGGGTTCCATTGTTTTTGGGGTCAAGAACAGAAAGAAACCAAATCTCCTAAAATGTGTTTTCCTATTTTGAGTAGTCAATTTCACCCTTGTTTACCAGAAACTTCAGCTGCAAGGACATAATTGAAACATCGTCTGAACTTTTAGGGTTATACATATCCATAATTTTTTAGTAATCTTTGGTGCTGGAACTTCTGAGCCAAATTATTTGATAGAGGCCATAATTTGGCCTGAGATAATGCCAAGCATCTCTTAGGAAATTCCTCAACCATCCACGCAGAGGAACAAGGTGTCCACCGCGGGCCTTTTGAGGAACCCCGTGGGGGATATTTCAGTTCTCCCCACCAGGAAAATCTAAGGATACTTCTGGTGCGCTGAATTCCCCTAAAGGTTTATGATGCCGTGACATTTACCAATCACAGGTTGACTGGAGTTCGATCCCTGGCCCCCCTAAGGCCCCCCTGAGTTCCTCAAGGACTAATTCCTAAGCATAGGGCCTGAGCCCAAGACATAAAAAAAATGCTAGCGACTTGTATGCCTTGATAATGGCCTAAGGATAGAGTCTACAATAAGTTTGCAAGATGATGGAATAAAGTCTATGCAAAAGTGTGCCAGATAAAACACAAAAGCTTTGCACTCTTCAGTCATTAGGCAGAAAGTTATACTAAATAAAAGGGTACAAGACTCATGGTCTGTTTATTATTCTTAAATCTGTCCTGTCCTGCCTTTAGTTGGTAATTTGTTCAGGGTTATAATCTACCTGCTTCTTCAGCTTTATTGTTTGATCTGCAAGCCCAGTCTAGCTAGGTGTAAAAGGGAGAAACACTTGGAAATTTAGAAAGCTTTGATTAAGTCATCAGGTGCTAACCCTAGTGAGATATCTATTTCATCTTAGAAGCCTGGTGCCTACTTTTCTCCTTGATAGCCATCAAGAAGCAATGCATTAGATCTGTTTGGCTGCTGCCCTTGGCAGAAGTCAGCAGCAGCCTTTGGCAGCCCTGGGGAGATGGAATTCTTTAGCCTTGGATACACCCAGAGTGAAGCAGCAACACCCTCTTTCTTGGCCACACTACTCAGTTGCTAAGAGACAAAAAGACAAGGAAGGTGAGCGAAGCCGGAAGTCCCGCCTGTCAGCCCCCGTCCCTCTCCGGGCCGCTTGTTCCTCGTTGGCCACGCTCGCTGTCAGGTAGCGTGAAGGCGCACGGTATTGGTGGAGTTGCGCGAGGCTCCGCCTCTAGCCACGCCCCTTTCCCTGTCGGTCTCTGTTTCTGTCTATTTTAACTGGGGTGGGGTATCCACCGAGTGATTCTCCTCCAGTCCTGCCAGCGCGGCTGGTAGCGCTGTCAAGGTAGCGCGCGGGCGCTCGGGATTGGTCAATATGCTCGAGGCTCCGCCCATAGCCACGCCCCTCGCTCCTGTCTGTGTCTATTTCAATCGGGGTGGGGTATCCAGCGAGTGAGTCTCCTCCAGTCCAGCCAGCGCTGTCAGTTAGCGCGCGGGCGCTCAGGATTGGTCTATCCGCGGGAGGCTCCGCCCATCGCCCCGCCCCTCACCCCTGTCTTGTCTGTTTCTGTCTATTTCAACCGGGGTGGGGTATCCAGCGAGTGAGTCTCCTCCAGTCCAGCCAGCACTGCTGCTGCAGCGACCCGCGGCCTCCCCGGAGAGGCGGGCGGGCAGGCCGGGGAGAGCTTGGGTGGAGAATCTGGACGGTAAATAGTTGCGTTTCCCTGTCTCGGTGGCTTCTTGCATTCTTTGCTGGCTCTTTCTTCGGGAGTGAGCGTGCTTTTCCAGCGCTTGCACACACCACACACACACACACACACACACACACACACACACACACACACACACACACACACACACACACACACACACACACACCACCCCTGCTCCAGCTCTCCTGCGTTTGGACATGCACATGCACACACGCGCGTCTCTGGGACAGTTTACGGGGGGGGAGGGAAAAAGGGGCGCCTGAAAAGCTCGTTGCAGCTTTTTCCGCTAAGGGGGCCCCCCTGGGGCAGCCACGGAGGAAGAAGGGACAGCCCCTGGTTCCAGCTGCCGTCGCTTACCCAGGCCACACAGTTGGAAGAGAGGGGTATTTGTTTATTTAAAGCCACCGGAACAGGGGCCGGGTGGGCACGGGGACGATAAAGAGGGTGTCAGAAAGAGATGGGTGTAAGATTGCAAAAACGGGCCAATAGTTTTGAGGGAACCTAGGTCCAAGGCAAAGGGGCAGGAGGCGCTTGGGGGATATACTTTGTCTTCAGTCTGTCTGTCTGTCCACCTCTCTTGCAAACCCAGCTTGAAGTTCTACACTGGCAGGGGTGGGGCCTGAGCAGGAAAGGGGCTCAGGCGTCCCGACACAAAGCTTTGGACAGCCTCGGGTGCATGCTAGGAGAAGCTGGGAGAGACCGAAGTGAACTCTCTCCTCCTTTCTGGCTGTGTCTGCTCACGTCAGTCTCTCTCTCTCTCTCTCTCTCTCTCTCTCTCTCTCTCTCTCTCTCTCTCTCTCTCTCTCTCTCTCTCTCTCTCTCTCTCTCTCTCTCTCTCTCTCTCTCTTTCTTTGGCTTTTCACTTGAGATCTTACTCCTTGCATTTGTCTAAAGAACTGTTGGTCGCCTGTCCCTGTTCATGTGTCCTTCCTTGGGTGATTTTTAAAAGGCAAAATGCACGTCCTAAGATTTGGTGGA